>NC_064622.1:47594840-47905881 GCF_023898315.1 Schistocerca nitens | reverse complement strand
CATGGATGTGTGTGATGTCCTTAGGTCAGTTAGGTTTAAGTACTTCTAAGTTCTAGGGGACTAATGACCTCAGAAGTTAAGTCCCATAGTGCTCAGAGCCATTTGATCCATTTTGAACAGAGACTCTGACCGAACACGCTGAGCTACCGTGCCGACATGCGACTGAGCTACCCAAGCACGACTCGCGACCCATCCTCACAGCTTCAATTCTGCCAGTACCTCGTCTCCCAGCACACTTTACAGAAAGAAGCTCTCCTGCAAACCTTGCAGAACTAGCACTCCTGGAAGAAAGGATGTTACGGAGACATGGCTTTGTCACAGCCTGGGGGATGTTTCCAGAACGAAATTTTCACTCTGCGGCGAAGTGTGCACTGATTTGAAACGGTAGAGCACTTGCCCGCCAAAGGCACACAGTTTTAGTCTTCCATGAAGTTTCAACAATAATAATAAAAATAATAATTATATGCAAACTAAAGCAGCGTAAATTTTATATCAAAAAAATATAATTTTTTACATTATGCCATTTGATTTCTGTATAGCTCTTCTTGCAGAAAATTTGCTTTATGCTTTGTTGATTTCTTGTATGAACTGCTTGTTGCAAATTTGAGAAATTAAACAGTAAAATTGTAAGAAACCCATAGCACTGGCGCCAATACGTCTACCACCTTCTAAATTGAAGTTCCAGGAGTGCTAGTCCCACAAGATATGATGGAGAAGTTTGGAGGTAGGTGAAGACGTACAAGTAGACATGTGAAGGCGGCTCGAGAGTTGTGCTTGGATTGCGCAGTAGGTGTAACAGTTGCCCGCGATAGGCAAATCTTACAGGTTCGAACCCCGAAAGGACACACAGGTTTTTGGTCAGTATGTTACAAGAAAGTAATTATTCTTGCGGACATCCGCCGATATACCCGCGAAAATGCGGATATTCGCTATCAGTGCAGGCTTTTGTGACAAAGTACACTACTGGCCATTAAAATTGCTACACCAAGAAGAAATGCAGATGATTAACGGGTATTCATTGGACAAATATAATATACTAGAACTGACATGTGATTACATTTTCACGCAATTTGGGTGCATAGATCCCGAGAAATCAGTACCCAGAACAACCATCTCTGGCCAAAATAACGGCCTTGATACGCCTGGGCATTGAGTCAAACAGAGTTTGGATGGCGTGTACAGGTAAAGCTGCCCATGCAGCGATACCACAGTTCATCAAGTGTAGTGACTGGCGTATTGTGATGAGCCAGTTGCTCGAACACCATTGACCAGATGTTTTCAATTAGTGAGAGATCTGGAGAATGTGCTGGCCAGGGCAGCAGTAGAACATTTTCTGTATCCAGAAAGGCCGGTACAGACCTGAAACATGCGGTCGCCCATTGTCCTGCTGAAATGTAGGGATTCGCAGGGATCGAATGAAAGGTAGAGCCACGGGTCGTAACACATCTGAAATGTAACTTCCACCGTTCAAGGTGCCGTCAACGCGAACAAGAGGTGACAGACGAGTAACCAATGGCACCCCCATACCATCACGCCGGGTGATACGCCAGTATGGCGATGACGAATAGACGCTTCCAATTTGCGTTCATCGCGATGTCGCCAAACACGGATGCGACCATCATGATGCTGTAAATAGAACCTGGATTCATCCGAAAAAATGACGTTTTGCCATTCGTGCATCCAGGTTCGTCGTTGAGTACACCATCGCCGGCGCTCCTGTCTGTGATGCAGCGCCAAGGGTAACCGCAGCCACGGTCTCCGAGCTGATAGTCCATGCTACTGCAGACGTCGTCGAACTGTTCGTGCAGACGGTTGTTGTAACGGATCGAGACGCGGCTGCACGATCCGTTACAGCCATGCGGATAAGATGCCTGTCATCTCGACTGCTAGTGATATCAGGCCGTTGGGATCCAGCACGGCGTTCCGTATTACCCTCCTGAACCCACCGGTTCCATATTCTGCTAACAGTCATTGGATCTCGACCAACGCGAGCAGCAATGTCGCGATACGATAAACGCAATTGCGATAGGCTACAATCCGACCTTTATCAAAGTCGGAAACGTGATGGTACGCATTTCTCCTCCTTACACGAGGCATCGCAACAACGTTTCACCAGGCAACGCCGGTCAACTGCTGTTTGTGTATGAGAAATCGATTGGAAACTTTCCTCATGTCAGCACGTTGTAGGTGTCGCCACCGGCGCCAGCCTTGTGTGAAAGCTCTGAAAAGCTAATCATTTGCATATCACAGCATCTTCTTCGTGTCGGTTAAATTTCGCGTCTGTAGCACGCCATCTCCGCGGTGTAGCAATTTTAATGGCTAGTAGTGTAGTTATTGCTGCGGATATAGTCACGTATCTGAATTGTAGTTATTGCTGCGGATACAGTCACGTATCTGAATACGACGAGACCTCTGTGGCTTCACAGTTTTTGGAGCGCTGGTATGTGCAGTTGGGCGTACGCTCCGTGTTACACCACCGGGCCACGGTCGCCTCCTAATTTACAACAGGCCGTGCGACGGTAACGCGGCGTGCAAACGCCCGAGCTGTCGTCTGCCTATCTGTCAACAACGGCCGCGTGCAAACAAGTGTGTGAGCCGCGGCTCAGACAACATGAACGTACGGTGAGTGAAGCGGGCTGCTCGCCAGCGTTATGCGCCGGGTTGAGGCGGGTTGAAGCTGCGGCGCGTCCGTTTAATATTTCACAGCGCGTTCCTCGACTCTGCTGTTCATATATGAGCACGTAAATGACGCAGCGCGTATCGCGCGCGCGCGCGTGGGGCTGTGGAAGATTCGGTGATCGGTGAGCAGGCGTCGTTGCTCCATGTGTTGGTCGCCGTAAGCGACAGCTGATGGGATACGCGACTGAATTCGAGGTTTGTTTGTGCAAGAATGTAACCGATAGTGATAACCGGTCAAACAAAATTACAACACGCTCATTAAGATATCAGTACACGTATAACGTGCGTGACCACGTAGCGAGATGTGTCATGTTGTGGAAAAGACATTATTGAATGTAGGCACTAACGAAGCAAAGAGGTATTCGTGTTGTGACGTGCCCGTGGCAGTCACTAAATGCTGTAAATGAAGCTGTGGCTGTGCCACTGTGTCCATGCAGTGGTCCGGAGAAATGATTCAGAAGCGGAATAAGCTGTGAAGTACAAGTAGTTGAGAATTGTGCTGGTGAAAATACGTAGTTATGGACGTTGCACAACGAAATTGAATAATAAACGGGTTGGCTTATAATGAAGAAACGTACGTGGTACAAACAAACAATACTAAAATAGAACACGCGCAAAGGCTATCAGGAAACAACAACATAGTGAGGTATGCAGAATTTCAGACAAATAAATCCTTAAAAAGAAAACCAAATGACCACAACGTGGTCTGTAATATGAACAGAAAGGCAGCACTGCACTGAAAATACACTGCAGTAACTGAATTAAGGGCCGGCTGGAGTGGCCGAGCGGTTCTAGGCGCTACAGTCTGGAACCGCGCGACCGCTACGGTCGCAGTTTCGAATACTGCCTCCGGCATGGAAGTGTGTGATGTCCTTAGGTTAGTCAGGTTTAAGTAGTTCTAAGTTCTAGGGGACTGATGACCTCAGAAGTTAAGTCCCATAGTGCTCGGAGCCATTTGAACTGAATTAAGGTACGTAACATTCCACGTGAAATGCAGTATGACACAGTAAGACGAATGAGTTGATCTCCAGTAAAGCTGAGGAGTAAACAAGAGCACATGGTTCCAAATGGAATCCAACGTAAAGCAGATGAGTGTTTCACTCGGATACTTACTTACAGGGCACACAGATATTTAAGGTTTGAACATCACAGCGTAATCATTGATACAGCAGTAGTGCTCCCACGCGAAATGCAACGTGGTTGCTTTGTGACTGCCCAGGGAGGAGAAAAAGGTCTGTGCGTTGATCAAATAATTGTTCACCTCTCCGAGTTTAGGGAAGGACAGTATCAGATACCAGCGACGTTACTTTGAAACAGCGCTTACTGAAAAGTGTGTGGGTCCATGAACGGAAGCACAACAACTAAAATATGACAAGAGATGATGGATAGGTGTCGCGGACGTTTCGATTGAGGACCTACAAGTGGTCACATTTTGATCAAGAGAGAGAAAAAAAGATTTTCGCCTGGGAGTGTTTCGGATGCCCTCCGCTCTGGTGGTGCATCATCCGGAATGGAAATACATGTGCTGAAGTCAGCTCGCCAGTGATACGTTCACCCTGAAAGTGTACCAAGAGGCGAGCTGCAGATAGTGCAGCCGTACTACTCATTTTAAACAAATATCGAATCAACTGAGTATTCTCAGTCATTTATCAGTAATAAATTACAGTCAGTTGTTTGCGAGGTAAACCTTAAACGTGCTTCTAGCGAAGAAATACAGTCATAAAAGAGACTTATCATTTGGAAGCTATGATACCAATTAATTACTCTGTTTTCTTCCTAAGATAATCTTGCGTCAAAAGAAATCACAAGTTCTTCATTCGAACTTAGAGGAAAAACATAAGACATGAACATATATGGAATGTCTCTGAAGAGTAGCTAGGATCATTTTCTCTGGTCTTTCGGCAGGTGTTAGCAATTTTGTTTTCGAAACGTGCAGCTGGAGTCAGCCCATAACAAATAATGATTATCAAGTCTTGCACGCGACCTCCAGTGTCGATGGAAAACGTCAGTCTGGTTCGGTTTACGAGAAACATAATTTTTGAAGCGGAATTTTACTTGTCCATTCAGTTGAGCGGTCCCATATTGCTCTAGTGCTGTTGTTGTTGTTGTGGTCTTCAGTCCTGAGACTGGTTTGATGCAGCTCTCCATGCTACTGTATCCTGTGCAAGCCTCTTCATCTCCCAGTATGTACTGCAGCCTACATCCTTCTGAATCTGCTTAGTGTATTCATCTCTTGGTCCCCCTCTACGATTTTTACACTCCATGCTACCCTCCAGTACTAAATTGCTGATCCCTTGATGCCTCAGAACATGTCCTACCAACCGATCCCTTCTTCTAGTCAAGTTGTGCCACAAACTCCTCCCCAATTCTATTCAATACCTCCTCATTAGTGATGTGATCTACCCATCTAATCTTCAGCATTCTTCTGTAGCACCACATTTCGAAAGCTTCTATTCTCTTCTTGTCTTAAACTATTTATCGTCCATGTTTCACTTCCATACATGGCTACACTCCGTACAAATACTTTCAAAAACGACTTCCTGACACTAGTGCGATATCCGTTTTATCGATATGTATGTTAAACGCGAAGAATAACCGGTACTCCAGCAGCTACTCGGCTGCGCTGCCGCATGGCGGTAGCAGTCAGTGCGGACCAAGGCAGTGTTGTCGCTCTGTGTGTTTGTGTATGTAGGGTGGACCTCAATTTTGCGTTCTCTACGTCGTCGCTAAAAGACCTAACAAAAGCCGGACAGGCCAGAGTCGGAAACATCTGGCCAAACACGACCGGAAAAAGGCGGACATGAGTGGCTACAGCCGAACCCCTTGTAATCCTGACCGCAGAAAAAATGGTTCAAATGGCTCTGAGCACTATGGGACTTAACATCTATGGTCATCAGTCCCCTAGAACTCAGAACTACTTAAACCTAACTAACCTAAGGACATCACACAACACCCAGCCATCACGAGGCAGAGAGAATCCCTGACCCCGCCGGTAATCGAACCCGGGAACCCGGGCGTGGGAAGCGAGAACGCTACCGCACGACCACGAGATGCGGGCCCTGACCGCAGACCTTGGAACTGAAAGGAGCACAGTGCAACTCCTCACGAAAATTGACTTTCGCCCACGAGCACTCCAGCCGATGACCGTCAGTGGACTATCGGACGATGACAAAACGCCGGAGGCGTAGTATCGAGCTGTGTAGGGATAATGGTATTGCATACACAGCTGTTCTGAACAATAACTGTACATGTGATTCTTCAATTTCTCCAGGCGTATTTTATGACGAAATAAATCTCGGGTGAACAGCCTGATATGAACGTGCATAGGACACAACATTTCGGCAATCGGCCACGTTGCCATCATCAGGAGCGCTGTTGTACTGACCGGCGGTGGGCCGGCGCCATGTATATATAGGACAATCCCCCCCCTCCCGCTCCTCTCTAGGCGCTTCGGGGCAGGAGGGAAGAATAACGAGAGCGGTTCCGGCAGACCCTCCTGAACGAGAAGACCTGGGACGCAGCGCCCAGACGGCGGGAGAACGGACGCTGCACCTGGACCACGCGCGGGGCGCGGTCCGCACCGACTGAGGGAGGAGCGGGAGGGGGATTGTCCTATATATACACGGCGCCGGCCCACCGACGGTCAGTACATCAGCGCACCTGATGATGGCAACGTGGTCGATTGCTGAAACATTGTCTCCTATGCACACTCATACCAGGCTGTTCACCCGAGATTTATTTCGTCAATAACTGTACATGTTATTACAGTTACAGTGAAGTAATTGCACGCACGAAGGAACTTACTGGCCACCCTGTGCAAGGTGCAGGCAGTGTCCCAACACTCCAGCAACAATACTGAACAAGCGCCATAAACCAAACCGGCCGGCACCGCTCTGTGTAGAAGGCACCACTGTCCGTTTGCTATGGTTCCAACTGGACGGTCATGGCGCTGTCCCGTTGCTCGTTCGTGCTCCCGCTTAAAAACCGCCAGCTCCCAACGTCTTCCTCCTTCCGATGACTGCTCCGTTCCGCTGCTTCTGGTTAGACCCCAATAGGACTCCTCGGTCGCCAGCTCGTGGACGCTGGTGGCGAGAGCTGCAACGTCCATGACGACTCGAAAGCTCGCAGTGAGAAAACTGCCAGCTGCCTGCCTGCTGAGAGTAACAATGCGAAATTCACGAAAGTGTGCGTGCGCCCCGTAGTTCCATTTCTACTACTCCTCATCATTTTCTTCTGCATTGGTTCATTCTCAATCCACACTCTGCACTCGGTAAAACGTTGATTCCATTCGATAGGTCCTTTCACTTTCACAGATGTCAACATGTCTTCAGCGAATCTTACAGGATGTTTCAAAAAGAATGACCTGATTTTGGACACTAAAAATTACGAAACCTGCGACGTGCCAGCAAGGAAATGTGTGTTGTTAGAATGAGCGTGACCTAGAAAATCGCTATTAGATGTCAACTGATGCGTCTTCTTAGTTCGTAATCAGTCAGAAGTAAGATGGCGTCCTCTTAACAGAACGCGTCTTGTGTGCTGTCGTTTGCGACGAGAGTGTCAGTGATTTCGGTCTACCATGCTTCTCGTCGGCGTTGTAGTGTTGATCCGCCTGCACCCAAAAACATTTGTAGACAGTCTGAAGAGACAGGGTGCTTGTGTAAAGGTAAGCGTTCCGTTCGACATCGCATTTCTGATGTCATGGTGGGAATAATTCGACCTACTTTTGAGCGGAGTTCAGGAAAGCCTACTCTCCGTGCAAGTAGAGAAATGGTAATGCCTCATACGACTCTCTGGCAAGTGCTGCGGTGTCTATAAACCATACAGACCACAATTAGTGCAAGCTCTTAGGGCTGGTGATAAAAGGAAACTGGTGGACTTCAGCAGTGCTCTGCGTAGAGCTGTCAGTGCTAACAGACAAGCAACATTGGGTGAAATACCTGCGGAATTGAATGTGGGGCGTACGTAGCCGTTAGGATAGTGTGGCGAAATCTGGCTGTGACAGCAGAGGCGCGGCGCGAGTGCATTTGCTACCAGCACGATATCTCCTCCCATGGGCTCATAACCATATCAGTTGGATCCTAGAGGACTGGAGAACCGTGGTTTGGTCAGATGAGTCGATTTCAGTTGGTAAGAGCTTACGGTAGGCTTAGGGTGTGGCGCAGACCTCACAAAGCCATGGACCCAAGTTGTTTACAAGGCACTGTGCGAGCTGGTGGTGGCTCTATAATGATGTGTGCTGTGTTTACATGGAATTGACTGGTTCTTCTGGTCGAACTGATCATTGACCGGGAATGACTGTGTTCGGCTACTTGGAGTCCATTTGCAGCAATTCGTAGACTTCGTTCCCAAACAACAATGGAATTTTTATGGATGACAATGCGCCACTTCACCATTCCACAGTTGTTTACGATTGTTTTTTTTTTTAATCTTTATTTCATAAGCAGTACTAATTATACAATATTAACGCACCTCCTAAGATGATTAGTGGGTCATGAAATGATACATAAATTGGATTACAATGCAGCTTTTACAATTGCATTTATGTTATTGAGCTACAGTTAACTACTACAATGTGTTAGTTTTAGTTTTCTACGACAATGGGCAGTTTGATCTAACTGCTTGTTACTTAACTAATCTAATATGATTATTACCTTCAGCGTCACAGGTGTGCCAGTAGAGTACAAACCTACTTAGGATAGCCAGGCTCCACGAGCTAAACCCGAGGAGCATGCCCCTGGCACTGGGCTGGCCAAGGTTAGTAATCGCTGCAGTTCCCTAAATTAATGTCCTAATCTAAGTCCTACAAAACTAACTTAACCTACGTCGTATCCGGTGCTTTGTCGCAATCGGTGGTGTTGACCCCCCGCCCCCCCTCCTAGTCATGTACGTGGCGTGATGGAAGTCGGCCAGCCCACGCACAGGCGGTATGGGAATGGGATCTGGTCTCAATCGGTTTGATCTACAAGTTCATACCTAATCTAGGTCCCTCAGGTATTCTACTAACACTTTTCGTGATGACCCATCTGCCGATGCATTCAAAGTGTGGAGGAACATTCTGGAAAATTCGACAGGATGATTTCGGCATCCAGATCGCCCGACATGCTTATGGGAGTAATGGAGAGGTCAGTTTGCGCACAAAATCCTGCACCGCAACACTTTCGCAATTATGGACAGCGTAGAGGTAGCGTAGCTCAAAGTTTTTGCAGGAGACTTGCACCGACCTGTTGAATCCGTAGCAGATAGGACTGCAACACTACGCTGGGCAAAAGGTGGTCCCACGTGACTTTAGGTCGCCCCCACGTGACTTTAGGTCGCCCCACGTGACTTTAGGTCGCCCCACGTGACTTTAGGTCGCCCCACGTGACTTTAGGTCGCCCCACGTGACTTTGGGTCGCCCCACGTGACTTTGGGTCGCCCCACGTGACTTTGGGTCGCCCCACGTGACTTTGGGTCGCCCCACGTGACTTTGGGTCGCCCCACGTGACTTTGGGTCGCCCCACGTGACTTTGGGTCGCCCCACGTGACTTTGGGTCGCCCCACGTGACTTTGGGTCGCCCCACGTGACTTTGGGTCGCCCCACGTGACTTTGGGTCGCCCCACGTGACTTTGGGTCGCCCCACGTGACTTTGGGTCGCCCCACGTGACTTTGGGTCGCCCCACGTGACTTTGGGTCGCCCCACGTGACTTTGGGTCGCCCCCACGTGACTTTGGGTCGCCCCCACGTGACTTTGGGTCGCCCCCACGTGACTTTGGGTCGCCCCCACGTGACTTTGGGTCGCCCCCACGTGACTTTGGGTCGCCCCCACGTGACTTTGGGTCGCCCCCACGTGACTTTGGGTCGCCCCCACGTGACTTTGGGTCGCCCCCACGTGACTTTGGGTCGCCCCCACGTGACTTTGGGTCGCCCCCACGTGACTTTGGGTCGCCCCCACGTGACTTTGGGTCGCCCCCACGTGACTTTGGGTCGCCCCCACGTGACTTTGGGTCGCCCCCACGTGACTTTGGGTCGCCCCCACGTGACTTTGGGTCGCCCCCACGTGACTTTGGGTCGCCCCCACGTGACTTTGGGTCGCCCCCACGTGACTTTGGGTCGCCCCCACGTGACTTTGGGTCGCCCCCACGTGACTTTGGGTCGCCCCCACGTGACTTTGGGTCGCCCCCACGTGACTTTGGGTCGCCCCCACGTGACTTTGGGTCGCCCCCACGTGACTTTGGGTCGCCCCCACGTGACTTTGGGTCGCCCCCACGTGACTTTGGGTCGCCCCCACGTGACTTTGGGTCGCCCCCACGTGACTTTGGGTCGCCCCCACGTGACTTTGGGTCGCCCCCACGTGACTTTGGGTCGCCCCCACGTGACTTTGGGTCGCCCCCACGTGACTTTGGGTCGCCCCCACGTGACTTTGGGTCGCCCCCACGTGACTTTGGGTCGCCCCCACGTGACTTTGGGTCGCCCCCACGTGACTTTGGGTCGCCCCCACGTGACTTTGGGTCGCCCCCACGTGACTTTGGGTCGCCCCCACGTGACTTTGGGTCGCCCCCACGTGACTTTGGGTCGCCCCCACGTGACTTTGGGTCGCCCCCACGTGACTTTGGGTCGCCCCCACGTGACTTTGGGTCGCCCCCACGTGACTTTGGGTCGCCCCCACGTGACTTTGGGTCGCCCCCACGTGACTTTGGGTCGCCCCCACGTGACTTTGGGTCGCCCCCACGTGACTTTGGGTCGCCCCCACGTGACTTTGGGTCGCCCCCACGTGACTTTGGGTCGCCCCCACGTGACTTTGGGTCGCCCCCACGTGACTTTGGGTCGCCCCCACGTGACTTTGGGTCGCCCCCACGTGACTTTGGGTCGCCCCCACGTGACTTTGGGTCGCCCCCACGTGACTTTGGGTCGCCCCCACGTGACTTTGGGTCGCCCCCACGTGACTTTGGGTCGCCCCCACGTGACTTTGGGTCGCCCCCACGTGACTTTGGGTCGCCCCCACGTGACTTTGGGTCGCCCCCACGTGACTTTGGGTCGCCCCCACGTGACTTTGGGTCGCCCCCACGTGACTTTGGGTCGCCCCCACGTGACTTTGGGTCGCCCCCACGTGACTTTGGGTCGCCCCCACGTGACTTTGGGTCGCCCCCACGTGACTTTGGGTCGCCCCCACGTGACTTTGGGTCGCCCCCACGTGACTTTGGGTCGCCCCCACGTGACTTTGGGTCGCCCCACGTGACTTTGGGTCGCCCCACGTGACTTTGGGTCGCCCCACGTGACTTTGGGTCGCCCCACGTGACTTTAGGTCGCCCCACGTGACTTTAGGTCGCCCCACGTGACTTTAGGTCGCCCCACGTGACTTTAGGTCGCCCCACGTGACTTTAGGTCGCCCCACGTGACTTTAGGTCGCCCCACGTGACTTTAGGTCGCCCCACGTGACTTTAGGTCGCCCCACGTGACTTTAGGTCGCCCCACGTGACTTTAGGTCGCCCCACGTGACTTTAGGTCGCCCCACGTGACTTTAGGTCGCCCCACGTGACTTTAGGTCGCCCCACGTGACTTTAGGTCGCCCCACGTGACTTTAGGTCGCCCCACGTGACTTTAGGTCGCCCCACGTGACTTTAGGTCGCCCCACGTGACTTTAGGTCGCCCCACGTGACTTTAGGTCGCCCCACGTGACTTTAGGTCGCCCCACGTGACTTTAGGTCGCCCCACGTGACTTTAGGTCGCCCCACGTGACTTTAGGTCGCCCCACGTGACTTTAGGTCGCCCCACGTGACTTTAGGTCGCCCCACGTGACTTTAGGTCGCCCCACGTGACTTTAGGTCGCCCCACGTGACTTTAGGTCGCCCCACGTGACTTTAGGTCGCCCCACGTGACTTTAGGTCGCCCCACGTGACTTTAGGTCGCCCCACGTGACTTTAGGTCGCCCCACGTGACTTTAGGTCGCCCCACGTGACTTTAGGTCGCCCCACGTGACTTTAGGTCGCCCCACGTGACTTTAGGTCGCCCCACGTGACTTTAGGTCGCCCCACGTGACTTTAGGTCGCCCCACGTGACTTTAGGTCGCCCCACGTGACTTTAGGTCGCCCCACGTGACTTTAGGTCGCCCCACGTGACTTTAGGTCGCCCCACGTGACTTTAGGTCGCCCCACGTGACTTTAGGTCGCCCCACGTGACTTTAGGTCGCCCCACGTGACTTTAGGTCGCCCCACGTGACTTTAGGTCGCCCCACGTGACTTTAGGTCGCCCCACGTGACTTTAGGTCGCCCCACGTGACTTTAGTCATCCCAGTGTGCGTCCCGTAGGCAACTGCGTGACCCCTTTGCGCACAGGAAGTGGCGCTCTGACTGCGACGCATTCTGCACGGCTTAGCTTCCGGGCAGTCTGTAGCCCGCTGAGGAGAGGGAACGAGAGCTGAGGATGGGGCCCATTGTGACGCGGCCCTCTTCCGGAACGGCGGACGCGGCGACCTGTCTGTACGGCGGCACCGCCCAACTCGCCACAAAAACGGCTTCTCAGCTCGCGCGCCGCTTCTCGCCCTCACCCCTCTGCCTCTGATCACACTTGTTACTAGCGTCCGCAGCTCGTGGTCTCGCGGTTGCGTTCTCGCTTCCCGAGCACGGGGTCCCCGGTTCGATTCACGGCGGGGTCAGGGGTTTTCACCTGCCTCGAGATGACTGGGTGTTAGTATTGTACTCATCATTTCATCATCACTCCTGAAAGTGGCGCGATTGGACTGAGCAAAGCTTGGGAATTTGTACGGGGGCTGATATCTGCGCAGTTGAGCGCTCCACAAACCAAACATCATCATCATCATCATCATCACCACCACCACCACCACCACCACCACCACCACCACCACCACACTTGGTACTAGCCTAACTGATCGCATGCATCGCTTCCTGTTCCATTAAATTCGTTCGTGTCATTCGCTGTCTGACGCTACAAAACGAGTACTAGTCACCCCACGCTCTTTCTAACGTGTAGCGTCTCTCGAGTGCGATACAGGCCTGAAACGTCCTTGAGAGGTTGTATGTAAGTAGGCTGTTTAGGTTTTTATGTTGGTAACGCCACGTAGCGCGCTGTATAAAAATCACTGACTGTGCTGTGTGCAATCTGTGGTTGGCATTGTTGGAATATTTGCTATTGTAGTGTTGGGCGGTTGGATGTGAACAGCGCGTAGCGTGGTGCAGTTGGAGGTGACCCGCCAGCAGTGGTGGATGTGGGGAGAGAGACGGCAGAATTTTGAGAGCGGACGATCTGGATGCGTGTCGATCAGAAAGAGTAAATTTGTAATACTGGATATCATGAAAATCTTTCATTTGCTAACTATGTCTATCAGTACTTAGTGCCTTCAGTAGTTAGAATCTTTTATTTTGCTGGCAGTATTGGCGCTCGCTGTATTGCAGTAGTTCGAGTAACGAAGATTTTTCTGAGGTAAGTGATTTAAGAAATGTATAGGTTATTGTTAGTCAGGGCCATTCTTTTGTAGGGATTATTGAAAGTCAGCAAATATAAAATATTGTGTGTCAGTTTAGTGTTGATCAGAATAAGTAAAGAGAGAAATGTCTGAGTGCGTTCAGTTTTGCTCAGCTGTTTGAAAGTCAAATAACGTAAGAGGTTTTTCAGCACAGTAATTAATAAATTTTTCTAAGGGGATGTTTCAATGTTTATGGTGTTGCTTCGTCACCATCCATGACGAGATTAATAAGTGAAGAACACTGGGTATCATTGTTCATGAGACAATGCTAAATCAGTGTGGAAGTAGCATGGCTGATTCAGGTCGGTGATCATAATTGTGCTTTCATCTCTGCCGCGCTTTTTGCGATTTATCATATAATGGGGGCTTACCTGAAAGTTCTGCCTATCTCCTTCAGCACCGGAGAGCTCACAATAGTCTGAATAGTCATGTGTTTGGGTTTATAGGAACGGGGGGAAAGCTACAGATGAGTATCATAGATGGTCTGATTCCAGAAGTCATATATCGGTCTCAGAACCCATGGGAAAAAAGATCCGGGAGCTTCAAAGATTGGGAAAACCCCTAGATCCACAAGTCTGGACTGATATTGGGTCAAACAAGCTGTAGTTTGTTGTTGTTGTTGTTCTTCTTCTTCTCCTTCTCCTTCTCCTTCTTCTACTTCTTCTTCTTCTTCTTCAGTTTAGGCAATGCAACCTATTCCGGCTTCCAAACAAATCTGACCATTGTTTCTTTTGTCTTCCATGGTGACTTCTTCCATTTGGCCTGTATACACTGAGGTGAGAAGATTTATGACGTAGCGATATGTACATATATATAGAGATGACGGTAGTGTCACACAAGGCATAAAAAGGCAGTGCAGTGACAGCTCCGTCATTTGCACTCAGCTGATTCATGTAATAAGCTGTCCGACGTGATTATTTCAATGTAGAAAAGTATAATGTGCTGCGAATACATAGAAAGAAAGATCATTTATCATTTAGCTACAATATAGCAGGTCAGCAACTGGAAGCAGTTAATTCCATAAATTATCTTAGAGTAGGCGTTACGAGTGATTTAAAATGGAATGATCATATAAAGTTGATCGTCGGTTAAGCAGATAACAGACTGAGATTCATTGGAAGAATCCTAAGGAAATGCAATCCAAAAACAAAGGAAGTAGGTTACAGTGCGCTTGTTCGCCCACTGCTTGAATACTGCTCAGCAGTGTGGGATCCGTACCAGATAGGGTTGATAGAAGAGATAGAGAAGATCCAACGGAGAGCAGCGCGCTTCGTTACAGGACCATTAAGTATTCGCGAAAGCGTTACGGAGATGATAAACTCCAGTGGAAGACTCTGCAGGAGAGACGCTCAGTAGCTCGGTACGGGCTTTTGTTGAAATTTCGAGAACATACCTTCACCGAGGAGTCAAGCAGTATTTTGCTCCCTCCTAAGTATATTTCGCGAAGAGACCATGAGGATAAAATCAGAGAGATTAGAGCCCACAAAGAGGCATACCGACAATCTTTCTTTCCACGAGCAATACGAGACTGGAATAGAAGGGAGAACCGATAGAGGTACTCAAGGTACCCTCCGCCACACACCGTCAGGTGGCTTGCGGAGTATGGATGTAGACGTAGACGTAGACATAGACATAGATTATAGCTGCACGACGGGAATTAACAGACTGTGGTCGCGGAATGGTAGTGTGAGCTAAACGGATGCAACATTCCACTTCGAAAATCATGAGCGTATAAAATATCGTGAGATTCACTCTGTCAAGAGTGTGCTGAAAGTATCACATTTCAGGCATTACCTCTCACCACGGATAAGGAGGTGGCCGACGGCGTTCACTTACCGAGCGAGAGCAGCGGCGTTTGCTTAAAATTGTAAGTCTAACGGACAAGCAACAACTGCTTGAAACAACTGCAGAAATCACTGTGGGACGTACGAAGAACGTATCCTTTAGGACAGAGCGGCGAAGTTTGCCGTTAATGGGCTATGGTAGCAGACGATCGA
Source organism: Schistocerca nitens (assembly GCF_023898315.1). NCBI lineage: Eukaryota > Metazoa > Arthropoda > Insecta > Orthoptera > Acrididae > Schistocerca > Schistocerca nitens. The sequence goes on along the minus strand of NC_064622.1, from coordinate 47,890,745 downwards.
CGCCACTACCTTTTCTAACAGCATGCCATCGCTTGCAGCGCCTCGCCTGGGCCCATAATCCCGTAATGATTACGGTTGGCCCCTAGACACCTGGAAAAGTGTGACCTGGTCAGATGCACCCCGATTCCAGTTGGTAAGAGCTGATGGTAGGGTTCGACTGCTGCTTAGACCCCATGAAGCTAGGGACCTAAGTCATCAACGAGGCACTTCGCAAGCTGGTTGTGGCTCCATAATGGTCTGGGTCCTCTGGTTCAACTGAACCGACGATTCGCCGGAAGTGGTTATGTTCGGCTACCTCATTTGCAGTCGGTCATGGACTTAATTTTTCCAGTGGAATTTTTATGATTGGCAATGCGCCATCTCACCGGACCGCAGTTCGCGATTGGTTTGAAGAACGTCCAAGGCAATTCCAGCGAATGACTTGGCCACCCAGATCGCCCGACGTTGGACATAACCGAGAGGTCAGTTCGTGCACGAAACCCTGCGCCGTCAACACATTCGTAGTTATGGACAGTGTGGCGTTTGATTTGTGTCGGCTCGATGGTGATGGTTGTGCCAGTCTGGTTGACGTGGAACAGCGTCCGTCGATCGAGACGACTCCGATCTGTAACTGTTAAAAACGAACTCATCGCTTGGTCGATTTGTGTCAGACACTATCTCCATTAGACTAATACGAGGTGTGGCTAGAAAAAAACCGGACTAGTACTGGTGAAACAATAAAACGAATGCAATAAGGCTGAAAGTCGCGTGGCCTGTCACGTGACTCTCGCTCCGCCTACTGCTAGAGTTTCATCTGCCTCCTGCACTCAGTCTGCCCGTGGCGTCTGTTTTAAGTAGTTGACGTTTTGTCTGTGCGTCGGAAAATGTTGAGTGTACAGAAAGAACAGCGTGTTAACATCAAATTTTGTTTCAAACTAGGAAAATCTGCAAGTGAAACGTTTGTAATGTTACAACAAGTGTACGGCGATGATTGTTTATCGCGAACACAAGTGTTTGAGTGGTTTAAACGATATAAAGATGGCCGCGAAGACACCAGTGATGACACTCGCACTGGCAGACCATTGTCAGCAAAAACTGATGCAAACATTGAAAAAATCGGTAAACTTGTTCGACAAGATCGCCGTTTAACAATCAGAGCAGTGTCTGAGTTAACAGGAGTTGACAAGGAAAGTGTTAGGCAGATTCTTCATGAAAGTTTCAACATGAACAAAGTGTGTTCAAAAATGGTTCCAAAGTGTCTCACAATTGAACAGAAGGAATGCCGAAGAATGTTATTACTTGCGGTGAATCGTGGTTTTTTACTTACGATCCCGAAACTAAACGCCAATCGATGCATTGGAAAACTCCTGGTTCTCCACGACAAAAAAAAGCACGAATGTCAAAATCGAAATTCAAGGCCATGATGATTGTTTTTTTTTGACATCAAAGGGATTGTGCACATTGATTGGGTACCAGAGGGACAAACAGTGAATCAGCATTACTACATTAGCGTCCTGGCTACCCTACGTGAGCGAGTACGGAGAAAACGGAACGATTTGTGGAGAAAAAAGTCATGGATCCTTCACCAAGACAATGCCCCAGCTCACAGTGCGTTGTCAGTGAAGACGTTTTTGGCAAAACACAATATTCCCATCTTAGATCATCCACCCTACTCACCTGATTTGGCCCCCTGTGACTTTTTTCTTTTCCCTAAAGTCAAGTCAGCTTTGAAAGGAACTAGATTTGAGACTGTTGAAGCAGTAAAAGAAAAAGCGACGGAAGTAATGTATGGACTTACCGAAAATGATCTGCAGCAGTGCAGTGGAAAATTCGTATGGAGCGGTGTAGAGACCGAGGAGGAGAGTACATTGAAGGAGATAACATGAAATTGTAAATAATTGTAAATAAATGTTTTTTCCAGCATCAGTCCGGTTTTTTTCTAGCCGCACCTCGTTTCTGCGTATCGATGGAGCAGCACGCGGGAATGTGTAAGCAGCCCTTGTTTAAAACTGAAGGACTGGTGTTCGAAGTCTGTCGGTCTTTTTTACTTTGAACCCACAGCGACTGCACTGCTCGGTACGGCAACAACTCCCTTGATGTGAAACAATTAACCAAATATGGTTCGCGTGTTCGCGACAGGCTGATCAGCTTACGCGAACGTGATAACTGTAGTTCTTATGCCCGGTTTGCGAATGAGTGCTCAAACGCAGATAATAGGGTATCTTGAATTATAAAGTCCATCACTCAAGCCGATGCCACATCATAGTTTTGCGAGGATGTTGATTTATTAAGATAGCGCCGTCAATGCGTCGCTACGGTGTTAATTCAACAACTAATACGACGTAATTACAGAGATAAAATACTCTTCTGACAGCCTACAGAAAGGGTAGTATTTCGGTGTAAAGTTGCTGTTCACTGTTAATGAAATACTAAATTATCTTTGAATTCTGCGTTCCCTCAAGAAATAAATAATTTCACAATTACACAGTAAATTTCTATTTAATGACGTAGCCGACACGACACATTTAGGAGAAGTCTCCATGATCATGGAACGAGTCAATACATGAAATTATAACACGATTGTGGAAACAGATAAAATGAAATATAAGAAACATATTCAGGCGACAAGTCGTTAGTTTAAATAAAGAAAATCAAGAATGTAACACTGGAATTTGCTTAAATTTTTTAGCTCTTCCAGGAGCACCTCGACAGAATAGGAGTGAGCCATGAGGGAACTCTTCAGTTTAGACTTAAAAGCGTTTGGGCTACTGCTAAGATTTTTGAATTCTTGTGGTAGCTTATTGAAAACGGATGCAGCAGAATACTACACTCCTTTCTGCACAAGAGTCAAGGAAGTGCATTCCACATGCAGATTTGATTTCTGCCTAGTATTAACTGAGTGAAAGCTGCTAACTCTTGGGAATAAGCTAATATTGCTAACAACAAACGACATTAAAGAAAATACATACTGTGAGGGCAATGTCAAAATTACCAGACTATTGAATAGGGGTCGACAAGAGGTTTTCGAACTTATACCATACATAGCTCGAACAGCCCGTTTTTGAGCCAAAAATACCCTTTTTGAATCAGAAGAATTACCCCAAAAAATAATAGCATATGACATAAGCGTATGAAAATATGCGAAGTATACTACTCTTCGTGTTAAAATGTCACTTATTTCAGATACTGTTCTAATGGTAAATAAAGCGGCATTTAGTTTCTGAACAAGATCCTGAACATGGGCTTTCCACAACAGATTACTATCTATGCGTACGCCTCGGAACTTGAAGTGTTCCGTCTCGCTTATAATATGCCTATTCTGTCAGATCAAAATATCGGTTCTTGTTGAATTGTGAGTTAGAAACTGTAAAAACTGAGTCTTACTGTGATTTAGCATCAAATTATTTTCCACAAGCCACGAACTTATTTCAGGAACTACATTATTTGATAATGTTTCAATATTACACACAAGATCCTTCACTACCAAGGTGGTGTCATCAGCAAACAGAAATATTTTTGAATCACCTGTAATACTAGAAGGCATATCATTTATATAAATAAGAAACAGCAGTGGCCCCAGCACCGACCCTTGGGGAACGCCCCATTTAACAGTGCCCCATTGGGACTGAACATCATTACCACTCTCAATATTGCGGAGGATTACCTTCTGCTTTCTGTTCTTAAAGTAGGAGGCGAACCAATTGTAAGCTACTCCCCTTACTCCATAATGTTCCAACTTCTGCAGTTGCATCAGCGATTCTGACATTGACTACAGCTTCCGACAACACGGCGTAGCTAAGTTCTTCGTGATCGCGTGTAGCTGTTACATACTCAAGGCTAATAATAGAGTTTATGTCGGCGGTTGGTATATTGCTGTGTCCTTTGATGTTCGTGACAATCACAGATCACGAAGGCTAAGTCCCATCGTTAATCGGGTATCACACGATTTACTTCTCTTTCACATATAATAACTGCTCCGTTGTCTGGCTAAACTGTAAATGATGTTTTACTTCAGTTCGAAATTCTGACTAGTACGTCAAGTCGATACTGTGGAAAACTTTTAAAACTTCAGATCGGTTTGAAACAATATACGAGTAGTAGCGTTCAATAGGCTCACTATTATTGCGACGTCTAGAAGAGAGACTGAATTAACATCTCCACTGCAGTGTTACATTGTAGTCGCAGCTCGATGGGGCTGCAACTCTATTCTTAGATAAATGTTATCTCTGATCTATTTATGGTCTGGGTTTTAACCTTCGTAAAAAATATACTTTGAATTATTTATTTAAAGTTTCAAGCTTCGTATCATCTGATAGTATTTCATTTAGTCCTTTCTTTATAATAAACGTTATTAGTTACATAGTATTTCTGTTAGTCAAACTTGCAATAGTGTTAATTTTGTTGTCAGTAGCTCCCGTCAATGTCAGGATAACTAATTTTGCTATTTCTTTGACTACAAAAGGGCTTTCATTAAGGGTTCCATATTTGGGGTGTTAAAATAGCTGGTTGAATATTTCTGCTGGGTACTCCCAAAGACTTGTCGAAACCTTGTAACGTCGGATGGCTGCGCTACGCCGTGCAAAACAAGGTACGGCACGATATAAGGCGATATCCCATGACTCACCTCAGTGTAGTGTCACTGATAACAGTTTTGGTTCTGACAGTATATTTACCTTTCAAGCCCAATGCTTCTGTTTCATTTATTAAAATTTTTAAATTATAATTCTCACATAACTTTTGCAACATATAGACTGCTATTTGCAGCTCGTCTTAATTTTAATTTATTGCAGTCCGCCGGCCGCTGGTGGCCGAGCTGTTCTGGCGCTACAGTCTGGAACCGCGCGACCGCTACGGTCGCAGGTTCGAATCCTGCCTCGGGCATGGATGTGTGTGTTGTCCTTAGGTTAGTTAGGTTTAAGTAGTTCTAAGTTCTAGGGGACTGATGACCTCAGCAGTTGAGTCCCATAGTACTCAGAGCCAGAGCCATTGCAGTCCGATCATTAGCATATACCGTAGGCTTAAACGTATAATTTGGTGCACAACAAACGCCTCTGTTAATTTGATACAGCCATTCTCTAATTAAATCACCTACGAAATTGTAAACAAAATAGGAATAATGTATAACCACGCCTTACACCTTGCTTTATATCCTCCTGAGACCTGGCGACAATTGTCATGGTTTTTTTGGAAACAGATATTCTGTACCTTTTAAACAGAAGGTAGTGAAATAAGATTCACAAAAGTTTTTCTTTTTTTCTTTTAAATTCATGGTTTTCTGAAGTGTCCATTACAATGGACACTGGGTCTTGGAGACATGTAAGTGAACATTAGAAAAGAAGTAAAGTGTCCATTACAATGGACACTGGGTCTTGGAGACGTATAAGTAAACATTAGAAAGAAAGTTGAAAATGTAAAAAAAGTACTTTATTTTTAGTTTATTGAACAAAATACAGTCTTATTATGCAGATATTACTTGAATCATACACTGATTATTAATTTAAAATAATTAATATAAATTTAAAAAGTAAAATAAATGACAAATTTTGAGAGTTTTATTTCTGATGATACTCAGAGAAACAGTTTTTCTGTGATGTCAGACAGAGGAAAACTGAACAACCTTTGCACCTTATTTTGGTTTTCTTTGTGCAGCCACTGTTCTTACACCTCATGCTATTTTTCAACCCTGTCATTTCTGGTAAATGGGTTACAGAAGGTGAAGGTGATTGTGGCGGCAGTAATCTTCGCCTTTTAGGAGTTGACTCCTCATCATCTTCATCAGAATGTTGTTCCTCTTGGCCCCTTAACAAATGCTCAGCAATTCTAATTTTGAAATCAAGGTACTGCAGGATATTCTTCTTTGGCTCATCGTTCTTAATTCTGTCACTTCTGTACTGAATCCAGCTATTTGTAATTCCCAGATCTATGAAGTGAAAAATAGTTTTTACGGTCCGCTTTTTGGTTCTGGTGCAGATCCTGTAAAAACTCATCATTCTGTCAATCAGGTCTATGCCACCCATATTTTGATTGTAGCAGCTGATTACTGCTGGACGGGGAACCTGAATGTATCTCCGATCTTTTTTCGACCACCTTTTACATTGATCCATAGGGTTCTTCCCAACCTTCGTCGATGCAGTTATGACTGGCTTTTGGTCATACCATTTTACAATAGAAATGAGTTTGTCTTTTCTCACTGTCTGGTCAACAGACCCACGTCCTTGATTTGCAAGAATCTTGTCTGCTGTCAGATGGACTGCTCTGGGTATTCTTGACTTCATGATTGTTCCAGTGGCAGGCAAGTTTTTTTCAGCCAATGATTCCAGTAACGGAACAGAGGTAAAATACCTATCAAAGAACACATGTGTTCCTTCTGGAAGGCTCTGGCAAAGCCTGAGGACTGCTGAGGCCCCTATTCCTTGTTTTAATTGTTGACCAATAGCTTCTGGGAATGTTCCTTTACCCTGATAAATCTCAAAGTCAAGGACTAGTCCTGAAGGAGCAGCCAACACAAAATTTTTAAGCCCTTCAGGATTTGGCTTTCCCCTGACAAATTGTTTTATTGCACATGCTCCAGTAAACGGGATCATTTGTTCATCCACGGCCACTTCAGGAGATCGAGGTAAACTGAGGCATGCTCTCTTTACACGTTCTAAAAGTGGCCTTATTTTCCACAACTTATCTTTCCTTCTAGTTTCCTCTGTTACAGCATTATCGTCTGTCACCTTCAAATTACTTCTAATGGTGAAGTATCGGTCTCGAGTCATAATTTCAGTAATGCTAATAACTCTTGTTGTTTTACCCCAGTACATCCTAACTCTAGGGTATCTCAAACAAGACATTAGTATTGTTGCTCCAATAAATACCCGCAATTCCTTGGCAGACAGCTTTAAAGACGTTCCAGTCTGCTGTAAATATCTCATATTGGTAAGTTCAGAAGTATCCTTAAAAAAGGCCAAGTCAAAGTATTGCTGAAAGTAGTCCTTGATCTGCTTCTCATTATGTTCTGCAACTTCCGTGGGCGAGAAGGTAGCCTGGAGTCCCTCAAACCTGAAATTTGGAAACAAAGCATCAAGGAAAGATCGAAAATATCAGGAATAATAGAAAATTGTTTACAAGAAGGTATCTCACTTACCTTTCGCATTTGTCCCAAAACATCCTGCGATTCTGCGAAGAACTCTCGTCATCATCAGAATTATCAGTGCAGCTGCTACTCTGTTCACTTGGGGAAGGAACATTCGATTGTTGCACAGCATCATCTGCAAGATCAAAATCACCATCCTCCTCCTCACTAATCTCAAGATCTGACACGTCTCCATTCAAAAGAAGTTCTAAAATTTCTTCTGAACTGAGCTTTGATGTGTATCCTTTAAGAAAATGATTGTTTTAACATAGTGCCTACTTTCCTTACAGAAAATAATGATAGTAGTGCATCACATAATGTCATTGAGCAACAGTCACAACACGAAATGTATTGGAAATTAGCGAAGGTAATCACCACTAATTCCTACGAAATAGTGCTCAGAAATGTGGCCGCAAGTCCCAGCGTCCACTATAGTGGACATTACTGTTTTGCAACAATAACTTATGGAAATACACAGTACTACCAAACTTTATTGCACAGAAAAGTCGTATAAGCACCACTTATAGATACTGTCTACAATAGGTCCTTCTTTTCATCAAATAAGTTTCGAAAAATACACAATAATGACGGGGAACTCACCTGCCATCGTAACACGTCGTAAACAAAGCTGTTACTTGGCGCCAAGTGATTGTAGTGACTGTTTGTCCCGCCAGATGGCTGCAGCAAACAATCCATTCAAATGTGCCACAGGTATTACAACGGAAAACGCAGAATCTCTGACAGCAGGACAGTAAACTCGATGTCCATTATAATGGACATCAGGTCTCAGGAGGATATGTAACTTTTTACTGTGCTTTCCATTTCAAACATGTAGGTTGATTGTTGTTTCTTGTATATAAACTGCTTTAATTATGTAATTTAGATATAGTCTTTGAGTCTTTTTCAACATTATATGCCTTCTTTTGTCTGCTTAAATGTAGAAGTGGTATCTCATCAGGAGGGTCTCTTTCTAAAGCTGTTTTGTTCTTGTAGTAACCAAAGGTCTATGATGGCTCGTGCACTTTCATTTAATATTCTTGTGTATATTTTATATCCCGTATTCACAATATTTATTCCCCACTTATTCACACCTGTTTCCAGTGTCTTTTTTTATTTTTTATTTTATTCGTTTATTTTTTTAATGTAGTCATAATTTGGCCCATGCGACCAGGAGCTTGGAGTCTGATATCCACTTCGACGTCTGTTAATCAGATTCAGATGACCCTGCCGTGGTGTAGCCTTCCTATTCTTAATTTCTTTGAATGCTGTTTCTGTTTTCTCTAAAGTAATCGGATCTACATTTCCATAAATGGGCTCATCGTTTTCTTGTCCTTTTTTCAGGGTGTTATTGGACCACAAATCTCCAGAATGTTGTATCCATTGTTTTTCTTCGATTGCGTTTATATTTGTTACATTTCTTTTTTCATTGTCCAGAGCCTTAACTATTTTATAGGCCATCATTTGTCTGCCATGTATATTATCTTCTATGGTGCATTCAAATCTGCCGCAAACTCTTGGTGAGTTTTCCTGACTTCTGCTTCATTGAATCACGCAAATGCTCTCGCCCACACGGATAGAGCTGTTTCAAGGCGTGTCCCCTCGACACGGCAGAAGCAAGCCATCTACGAGAAAAAAAAGAAAAAAAAATACAAACAAGCATACAGAGAAAATAACTGTGAGAGCTCCTGCCGGCGCTCAGGGAAAATTGCTTGAGCTACCGAGAGAAAACTAATCTAAAGAAAATAAGCGAGCAACTAACGAGCCATGACAAGGACGCCGGCACACGTGCGCGTAGCTTACCTCGGGAGCATCGGCGTGCTGGTGGTAGGCTGCTTGCAGAAGCTGCGTGTTGTTCAAGCGACCGCGGAAATCGTGTACATCTCCTCCAGATGCGACGAGATTACTATGAGTTTCTAGGACACTTCTGACTCCCAGGTAATGGGGTTCCGCACATGTCGCAGCTAAGGAAAATTGGAAATTTGTGGTAAGTTCCTATGAGACCAAACTGCTGAGGTCATCCGTCCCTACGCTTACACACCACTTAATCTTACTTAAACTAACTTAGCCGGCCGGTGTGGCCGAGCGGTTCTAGACGCTTCAGTCTGGAACCGCGCGACTACTACGGTCGTAGGTTGGAATCCTGCCTCGGGCATGGATGTGTGTGATGTCCTTAGGTTAGTTAGGTTTAAGTAGTTCTACGTTCTAGGGGACTCATGACCTCAGATGTTAAGTCCCATAGTGCTCAGAGCCATTTGAACCATTTTTGAAACTAACTTACGCTAAGGATAACACTTACACTCGAACCTTCGACGGGAGGAGACGCCCGAACCGTGGCAAGGCACCCGAGATCGCGCGGCGCAGCTAAGGTGGCGACAGACTTCGGTGCTAGTGTCTTCACGATAACCGGTAACCAACCGACCGCGACTAGATACTGCTTCAGTGTCCCTGTCGGTTTTATTTTCTTACTTAGTGAGTCTCTCCTGAAAAATACAGGGTGGTCTATTGATAGTGACCTGGCCAAATATCCCACGAAACTTGTCTAGCATATTTCATGACAGGTGGATTGGTCGTCGAAGCACCATACCATGGCCCGCACGTTTACCGGATCTGACCTCCCCGTGTTTCGTTCTGTGGGGAAAGTTGAATGATATTTGCTACCGTGATCCACCGACAACGCCTGACAACGTGCGTCGACGCATTGTCAATGCATGTGCGAACGGAAGGCGAACTACTCGCTGTTGAGAGGAATGTCTTTACACGTATTCACGGACATCATTTTGAGCATTCATTGCATTAATGTGGTATTTACAAGTTATCACGCTGTAACTGTATGCGTTCTCAGAAAGGATAAGTTCACAAGGGTACATACACCACATTGGAAGAACCAAAATAAAATGTTCAAACGTAAGTACGTTCTGTATTTTAATTTAAAAAACCTACCTGTTACCAACTGTCCGTGTAAAATTGAGCCATACGTTTGTGACTATTACAGCGCCATCTATCACAAAGTGAAAAATGTGGTCCAACTAAACATTCACATTTCTTTACGTACTACACGAATATGTAATAAAAAAATGGGGGTTCTTATTAAAAAAAAAACGCAGTTGATATCCTTTTGACCTATGGCAGCGCCATCTAGCGGTCCAACCATAGCGCCATCTGGTTTCCCCCTCAAGCTAGACAAGTTTCGTTCTTTGTAGTTTTTTCGTTTGTCGCTTATTTCTTGAGATATTTGGCCCGGTCACGATCAATGGACCACCCTGTACACTCCCTGCTACAAATCTCACAGGGGAAGTGCCACTAAGCTTGACACCAACCTATCCTGCTGTTTTATTGCTGACTTTAGTTTCCTACAATGGCTAACTCTTATAATTGAGGCCGGAATATGCAGCGGCGTAAATATCATCGTGTAAACTGTACTCGGCATGGGTAGTCATCTACTAGTATTGCCCGCACTTGGTGCAGACATTACTATGAAGATTTCAAGATACACGAAGTTACTTAAATACAAACCTGACAGGAATAAAGAGCTTGTGATCACTAGTGGTATTTACGTTTGTACAATGGTCGTGCAATAAATAATGCAGCACATTTTTTCTCGGTATATTCCGCTTGAAAAAATGCGGAATTAGTTGTGGGACGTGATTGAATATTCCCACTGTAGTTTCACGAAGTTAGCGGCGCTATCCGTAGCCTTCAAAATGGTGTCTATAACGTGGCGTTCCAAGCAGAAAGCTGCCATTTAGTTTCTTTCGGTGGAAAAATACAGAATCGCAGATATTCATAGGCGGCTTGCAGAGACCTGATAGTGAACAAAAGCACGGTGAATCGTTGAACGAGGCGTCTGTCATCATCGCAACAATGTCGTGAACACCTGTCCAATCTCCGGCGTGACGAGCGGTTCTCAGGAAACTGAAGAGACGACTTCGGCGTGTTCGTCGCCACAACAATTCAAGCGAACTTCGCCTTCCCCATGACAACGCAGTGCCTTACACAAGTCTGCACACCATAGTGGAGCTCGCTAAACTTCATTGGACTGTTTGTTCTTCCTCATCCACCCTGCAGCTGTGATCTCGCACCTTCCGGCTTCCACGTGTATGGTCCGATGAGGGAAGCAGTACGTGGTTGAAGGCGAGGTTATTGATCCAGCAGCACGTTGGCTCCGGCATCGACCATTAGATTGGTAAGATGCGGGCATACAGTAAAGTGGCGTAAGGCATCGCATTGAACGGAGTTTATGAAACTTCCTGGCAGATTAAAACTGTATGTCGGACCGAGACTCGAACTCGGTACCTTCGCCTTTCGCGGGCAACTGCTCTACCATCTGAGCTACCCACGCACGACTCACGCCCTGTCCTCACAGCCCGCGAAAGGCAACGGTCCCGAGTTCGAGTCTCGGTCCGGCACACAGTTTTAATCTGCCAGGAAGTTTCATATCACCGCACACTACGCTGCAGAGTGAAAATCTCATTCTGAACGGAGTTTATGTTGAAAAACTGGGTTTCGTAGCCCGAAGAGTGGGAAATAATATGGCGTATTGTAATCCCGAATAAAACCAAACAGTTTTCAGGAAAAAAAAATCCGTTGCATTACTTATTGAACGCCCCTCGTTCATCTTTGTAACCAAAGACCTTCACAATATTTTGAGTCTTACACTAAAAGACAGTGCCATAGGTTATCCAAATATCGTACATACAACACATCCATGTTTTACTAATGTAGGTTTAAAGCTCGGAAACTCGTATTATAAATAAAATAAATTGTGACTGTTTACTGTAAACTTATGATTTCAAATCGTAATACTCCATGTGTTTACATGACATGTGGCCAAAGCCTGCACCATTTGACAAGCGCTGCTGTACAGGTCCTCTGAGAAGTGCCTCGGACCATCCTTCTCAAACGCAACTATTCAAAGCGAAAAGCCCGGCAATCCGCTTTTGAGACCTTCGACCGGACAGAAATGCAAAATTATCGATAGAGTATAGGGAAAGTAAATTTTCAAAGAGTAAATTCTTCAATACAGCACAGTACTGTGCTACAACTTAGGAAACACTCCAGGCAGAAATGTGGAGTGTGTTTCAATGTTTCCTGTATTTCTGAGTGTACTCTTGCGGAATATTGTTGTTTGTAAACCGTTCCGTACATAACGTGCAAGAGCTCCGCCGACAACTTAGTCCTATACAAGCAAAATATAGATAATTTTGATGCAATTGCACTGATACGTGTCGCAGAACTGTCAACAGTATTTGTACACTGGTACATACTGCTGTTACCGAATTATGGAAAGAAACAGCAGATGCACAAGAGTGCTACTAGCTACAGTTAATGCATCGAACTGTCACTGATGACCAAGGAGTTTCCTAACCAATAACAATACCAAACCGAATATAAAGAAATTTTGACGCCATTGTCGTCCAACTAGAACGCCTATTCATTATCTGTGTTTTTTTCTGTACACGCTGAGTGGAGCACAAAGACGTGGGCAGATACTTGTGTAACGCTACTCCAGTTCGACATAGTCCCGATAGATTCCTCGGAATTTCGGTAATGCGAGTAGCAGCTTTGGCGTTCCAGGAAAACCTTACATGTCATGCAGTGCGCTGATGAGGCCCCCCACTGTCGAAGCATTCTCGCTTCAGTAGCATCCACTACACACCGTTCACCGGAAGCGGCCTTGGTATTCTCATCCAGCAGCTGTTGAATCACGCCGCGTGGAATGCGCCGAGTATGACATGAGACGCCATTCGTAGTCCACATGTGGCTGCCCGATACAGTTTCTGAATGTTAATTGCGTGTCTGGCACGGACACCGCTTCACTATCGGCTATGTGTCAGCTGCAGCTACGTGTCCAAGAAAAAAGAGTGTTACAACGCGGTACTCAATCAGAGCCAAAGCAGTGTTCCAGAGGGGAAGCTATCTGCAGGTCTTAACCGACCACCAAATCGCAGCACATCAACCGGACACCTTTACGAATAAGTCACTGTCATCAAATTGTAATTCCATTTTTTATATATATTTTTATGTGATGTATCAGACCGGCGAAATACCGTCAGACTTCAAGAAGAATATAATAATTCCAATCCCAAAGAAAGCAGGCGTTGACAGGTGTGAAAATTACCGAACTATCAGTTTGGTAAGTCACAGCTGCAAAATACTAACGCAAATTCTTTACAGACGAATGGAAAAACTGGTAGAAGCGGACATCGGGGAAGATCAGTTTGGATTCCGTAGAAATATTGGAACACGTGAGGCTATACTGACCTTACGACTCACCTTAGAAGAAAGATTAAGGAAAGGCAAACCTACGTTCCTAGCATTTGTAGACTTAGAGAAAGCTTTTGACAATGTTGACTGGCTATTTACAATTTGTACAGAAACCAGATGGCAGTTATAAGAGTCGATGGGCATGAAAGGGAAGCAGTGGTTGGGAAGGGAGTGAGACAGGGTTGTAGCCTCTCCCCGATGTTATTAAATCTGTATATTCAGCAAGCAGTAAAAGAAACGAAAGAAAAATTCGGAGTAGGTATTGAAATCCATGGAGAAGAAATAAAAACTTTGAGGTTCGCATATGACATTGTAATTCTGTCAGACTGCAAAGGACTTGCAAGAGCAGTTGAACGGAATGAACAGTGTCTATAGTGTCTTCAAAGGAGGATATAAGATGAACATCAACAAAAGCAAAACGAGGATAATGGAATGTAGTCAAATTAAATCGGGTGATGCTGAGGGAATTAGATTAGGAAATGAGATACTTAAAGTAGTAAAGGAGTTTTACTATTTGGGGAGCAAGATAACTGATGATGGTCGAAGTAGAGAGGATATAAAATGTAGACTGGCAATGGCAAGGAAAGCGTTTCTGACGAAGAGGAATTTGTTAACATCGAGTATAGATTTAAGTGTCAGGAAGTCGTTTCTGAAAGTATTTGTGTGGAGTGTGGCCATGTATGGAAGTGAAACGTGTACGATAAATAGTTTGGACAAGAAGAGAATAGAAGCTTTCGAAATGTGGTGCTACAGAAGAATGCTGAAGATTAGATGGGTAGATCACATAACCAATGAGGAGGTAATGAATAGAACTGGGGAGAAGAGGACCTTGTGGCACAACTTGACAAGAAGAAGGGACCGGTTGGTAGGACATGTTCTGAGGCATCAAGGGACCACAAATTTAGCGTTGGAGGGCAGCGTGGAGGGTAAAAATCGTAGAGGGAGACCGAGAGATGAATACACTAAGCAGATTCAGAAGGATGTAGGTTGCAGTAAGTACTGGGAGATGATGAAGCTTGCACATGATAGAGTAGCGTGGAGAGCTGCATCAAACCAGTCTCAGGACTGAAGACCATAACAACAACATTTTTTATGTTGCTTTCTTCATTACTGGATAATTTTGTACTCTGTTACTGCCAAACGATATTCTGTTTCTTCCTTGTCCTATCGTCGGTTTTCTACACTAAAACTGCCTCCGACGCATTGGTTAAATGTAATTGTGTCTGAATTATTGTCCAAAGTGTTTTGTTTCCGTTTCTGGACGGATACTACGAGGTTCCTTTGTTCATTGATCTCTATCCAAACATTTTCAGCGGTTTTCCTTTTTGTACAGATGGTGGTCTATGCGTTTTCTATTTCTGTCTATCTTTCACAGGCATACGTGTTACATTCCAGAAGCCCGAGTACACAAACTGTGTTATCTTTACTTTTCCACATTACACGACTTTTTCACTAATAGTTCTCTTCCTGCATTGAAGAAAAAATTCTTGACATTCTTGCTGATCATCTCCACAAATCCCTCGTTAATCCTTTCTCCTTGTTTTATGTCGCTTCCGTACAAAATGTTGTCTAATATCAACTTGAATATGAGTCTTTTTGTTGCCTCATTAGATACCTGTTCCATAAGATAGAATTGAGCACCCAGTGATCTTTCCATTATTAATTTTTTTATTAATTTATGAATCTGAATGTCCCTCTTTTTCTAAAATGGATCCGAAATCGGAAAAAGGTTGTTAACTTTCTTAACTGTTTCATCCAAATCATTAGTAAGCTATTGTATTTTTCGATAATTCATTTGCAGACATCAGTTTTTTTTATTGCATTGCCACCTGGTTACACATATCACATACTTTCAGAGAAATTTAGAGGCAGCATAGAGCTGCTACAAGGCTGTCCCATGTCACCACTGCCATTCAAAATATGTGTAGGTACTTGTCTCGGGAAATAGTCTCGTAAATGCAAGCTAATGGGGCTAGAGAGTGGAGATGGAACATACCTGCACCATTTACTAGCTGTTCATGACAAAGTCGTCATAGCACAAGACTGGGAAGATGTTAACCGCATTCACCAGATATTTTGTACATATAACATAATAGCTTCTCTCAGTGCTATATTGTTTTGGCGTTTGTTCTTTGTATTTGACTGCAGTGTAATGCAGAGTTTCTTTCCTCGGACAGAAAACATAAAAAAAGTTGGCGTATTCATCTCATCGTTGTGTATTTCACTATGCTTGACTATTTCGTGTAGATACATGTTGGTAAAACGGTCATATATCTTTGGAAATATGAGATTTTGTAGAGCAAAATGCCTACGCTGATGTTGTGTGGACTAACTTTTCCATTTTAAATTGTCTGTTGAGCCCGTAGAAAGGAGAAAGCAGTCCCACAACGAAATATAAAATGGAAATTATTGTGAAACATAAACAATATGTGTCTCAGTATTCAATGTTTCTGTGTTCTTCCTATTACCTACGGATATTCCATATATGTTTCCCTTTGCTTCCTGCTTCCTTACTTCCGTGTTATCCAGGTGTTACCGCATTCACGCCTTTTATGCTTGAGTGTCTCCGACCAGGACAACTAGGATAGTCTGCGGACCATGGCATTCCTACGAAGTCCCCTTGAAGCTTTATTCCTGCTATGAGCACAGGAGATTTTGACTTCCCATTACTTAACTAGGTCTTTTGTTGAATTACGTTTATTGTCAGTTATCTCTGTATTTGCTTCTTCTGGGGATTAAAAGCATTTGTTTCCTTGGACATTACTGAAGGACTTTTTATAAATATGGAAAGTTGCTTCCTGTGATACATCAGTCATATCTTCTCAAGGCTGTCAGCATTACTTACTTTTCTATAGTTCCTGAACACAACGTGGTCACTTAAATCTATGCTCCAGGGAAACATTACTTCGAGATAAGTAAGACAAGCTATCAAGCCATTGGCCGCGCGCCTGTGTGTGTGTGTGTGAGAGAGAGAGAGAGAGAGAGAGAGAGAGAGAGAGAGAGAAACCTTGGAGTTAAAGTAAACGGAATCACTGTCCCTGCATATTGTTTCAAAGACATAATGAAACGCATCCGCACAACAATTTCTTTTCACCAGTTTTCTGACTGATCCGATGCAGCCAGCCCGCCAAAAATTCCTCTCCTGTGGCAACCTTTTCATCTCAAAATAGCAATTGCAACCTAAGTCCTCAATTATTTGCGAGATGCATTCACATCTCTGACTTCCCTTACAGTTTTCACACTCTTCAGCTCCCACTACCTATTACCATGGAAGTTAGTCCGTGATGTCTTAACAGATAACTTATCATCCGCCCCCTTTTTATTGCCAGCGTTTTCCAATATCCCTTTTTTCACCTTTTCTGCTGAGAACCACATTTCCACCTAATTTTCGACATTCTCCTGTAGCTCATATCTCAAATGCTTCTAGTCACTTCTTTTCAGGTTTTCTCGCAGTCTGTTTCACTATCATACAGTGCAGTGCCCCAGACGTACAATCTCAGAAATTTGTTTGTCGAATTAAGGTCAGGAATGTCCACTTGCCAGCGCTAGTATGCTGTTTATGTTCTCCTTGTTCCGACCGTCAATGGTTATTTTGCTGCCTAGGTAACAGAATCCCCTCAGCTTTGCCCATTTCGTGATACCCAATCCTGATGGTAAGTTTATGGCTCTTCTCATTTCTGCTACTTCTCAATACTTTCGTCTTTCTTCGATGTACACTCGATCCATATCCCTTTCTGATTAGACCGTTCACTCGATCCCGCAGACCTTGCAATTCTTCTTCATTTTTATTAATGACTTCATTTTCACTAATGACTTCATTTTCACTAAGGATATCAATGTCATCAGCAAATTTTGTCATTGATATCCTTTCACGTCGAATTTTAATGCCGGCCGGGTTGACCGAGCGGTTATAGGCGCCGCAGTCTGGAACCGCGCGACCTTTTTTTTTTTTAATTTTAATCCCATTCTTGATCATTTATTTTATTTCCATCATTAATTCTTCGATGTATCGATTGAACAGCAGTGGCAAAATATTGCATTCCTGTTTTATACCGTTGTTAGTCCGTGCACTTCATACTTGTTCTTCCAGTCTTATTCTTCCGTCTTGGTTCTTGTGCATATTGTACATAATCCAACTTTCCCTAGAAATTGCCCTTATTTTTCTTAGACCTTCGAAGAGTTTGCACCGTTTTACATTGTCGAGTTCTCTTTCCAGTTCGGCAAATCGTATGAACGTGTCTTTATTTTTCTTCAGTCTCCCTTCCATTATCAACAACGTCAGAACTGTCTCAAATGGCTCTGAGCACTATAGGACTTTACTTCTGAGGTCATCAGTCCCTTAGAACTTAAAACTACTTAAACCTAACTAACCTAAGGACATCACACACATCCATGCCCGAGATAGGATTCGAACCTGCGACAGTAGCAGTCTCGCTGTTCCAGGCTGTAGCGCCTAGAACCGCTCGGCCACTCCGGCCGGCGGAACTGTCTCCCTCGTACCTTTAGTTTTACTGAAGCCGATAGAATATTTGAAAGGAAAATACGTGATGCAGAATATCTCCCTCGCTTAGCTTCATGTGAGTCCGGAACTATTACTCTGGCTCCTCGTGTGGCCGCCGATCTACTGCAGAGTAGTGTGTTTTCGGTTTTCGGCCGCTGCAGCTGCACTTTTTACAAGTGGCGGCGGCTCGGCTCCGGCAGGTGCGTGGCTCGTGCTGCGTGGGCGGCAGGTAGAGTTGTGTTGTGGCCGCTGCAGCGGCAACGCCGCCTCCAGCCAGAGCCACAGCCAGCGCGACTCCGGAGCACAACGCAGCCCCGCGCTGCCGCCGCTGGCGAACGCTGGACAAAACACGGCGCGCCACAGCACCGGCTGTCACGCTCATAGGCGAAGGGGGTCGAGGCTTGGTTGTTTTTTTTGTGTGGTTTTAGGGCGCACAACTACGGTGGTCATTAGCGCCCAGACTAAGTTATGAATGCACTGCGAGGCACAAGGTTAAAACAGCAACTAAACAGGACAACACCATAAAAGGCACATTAGCAGGCGAGGGATTAAAAGAAAACAGCATAATCAAATGTATATATGGTTCTCGGGCGAGACGTCGGATGTCATAGTGAAAACTCCACAATATTTCGTCAGCGCAACTGGCCGACATCTTCAGGTGCGACGAACACACTGCTAAGGCAAGACCAGAGCTCCCTATTTATGCCAGTCTTAGGCAGGAAGTGCGCATGCGTGGAGGCGCCAAATTCGATGGCCAATAGCGACGATATGAACCGATAGCTGGAAGGACAGCAGCGCCACCTACAGGATGAAGAACCAAAGACTTCGGCGCACGCGCGGAGGCTGCCGCCGCTGCTCTGCGTTGCCATCGGCCGCCCCAGCGACCTCTATCGGAAGCCGCAAGCAAAAATGCGCGTCCACGTAGGCGCCTTGATTATCCTCCCGTTGTCAACAGAATATTTATGTTGGTGGCGAATCGTCATCCGTCTTATGACCAATAGTACTCCTCTATGCTCGAAGCGACTTCAATATGGCCAGTGCTGGATCCCAAGCTGTACGAAGCTGAAAGCCCGTGTCTCTGTTTAGAAGACTCGTCGAGCTACGTATTTCCACTGCTTCCTTAATAACACTGTCCCAGTACGAACTCGTCGATGAGAGAATTTTTGTATGTTGATAATTCATAGAATGGCCTGTACTGAGACAATGCTCGGCCACTGCAGACTTTTCTGGTTGCTCCAGACGAGTTTAGCGTCGGTGTTCAGTACATCTCTCTTCTACAGTGCGACAAGTTTGTTCGATGTACGACATGCCGCAGCTACAAGGAATCTCGTAAACACCGGGTCTTCTTAGGCCAAGGCTGTCCTTGGAATGACGAGATACGTTTGAAGTTCTCTAACGCTATAGATACAGCAATAAGGAATAGCGCAGTAGGCAGTACAGTTGAAGAGGAATGGACATCTCTAAAAAGGGCCATCACAGAAGTTGGGAAGGAAAACGTAGGTACAAAGAAGGTAGCTGCGAAGAAACCATGGGCAACAGAAGAAATACTTCAGTTGATTGATGAAAGGAGGAAGTACAAACACGTTCCGGGAAAATCAGGAATACAGAAATACAAGTCGCTGAGGAGTGAAATAAATAGGAAGTGCAGGGAAGCTAAGACGCAATGGCTGCAGGAAAAAAGATATGATTGTCGGAAAGACAGACTCAGCATACAGGAAAGTCAAAACAACCTTTGGTGACATTAAAAGCAACGGTGGTAACATTAAGAGTGCAACGGGAATTCCACTGTTAAATGCAGAGGAGAGAGCAGATAGGTGGAAAGAATACATTGAAAGCCTCTATGAGGGTGAAGATTTGTCTGATGTGATAGAAGAAGAAACAGGAGTCGATTTAGAAGAGATAGGGGATCCAGTATTAGAATCGGAATTTAAAAGAGCTTTGGAGGACTTACGGTCAAATAAGGCAGAAGGGATAGATAACATTCCATCAGAATTTCTAAAATCATTGGGGGAAGTGGCAACAAAACGACTATTCACGTTGGTGTGTAGAATATATGAGTCTGGCGATATACCATCTGACTTTCGGAAAAGCATCATCCACACAATTCCGAAGACTGCAAGAGCTGACAAGTGCGAGAATTATCGCACAATCAGCTTAACAGCTCATTCATCGAAGCTGCTTACAAGAATAATATACAGAAGAATGGAAAAGAAAATTGAGAATGCGCTAGGTGACGATCAGTTTGGCTTTAGGAAAAGTAAACGGACGAGAGAGGCAATTCTGACGTTACGGCGAATAATGGAAGCAAGGCTAAAGAAAAATCAAGACACTGTCATAGGATTTGTCGACCTGGAAAAAGCGTTCGACAATATAAAATGGTGCAAGCTGTTCGAGATTCTGAAAAAAGTAGGGGTAAGCTATAGGGAGAGGCGGGTCATACACAATATGTGCAACAACCAAGAGGGAATAATAAGAGTGGATGATCAAGAACGAAGTGCTCATATTAAGAAGGGTGTAAGACAAGGCTGTAGCCTTTCGCCCCTACTCTTCAATCTGTACATCGAGGAAGCAATGATGGAAATAAAAGAAAGGTTCAGGAGTGGAATTAAAATACAAGGTGAAAGGATATCAATGATACGATTCGCTGATGACATTGCTATCCTGAATGAAAGTGAAGAAGAATTAAATGATCTGCTGAACGGAATGAACAGTCTAATGAGTACACAGTATGGTTTGAGAGTAAATCGGAGAAAGACGAAGGTAATGAGAAGTAGTATAAATGAGAACAGCGAGAAACTTAACATCAGGATTGATGGTCACGAAGTCAATGAAGTTAAGGAATTCTGCTACCTAGGCAGTAAAATAACCAATGACGGGCGGAGGAAGGAGGACATCAAAAGCAGACTCGCTATGGCAAAAGAGGCATTTCTGGACAAGAGACGCCTACTAATATCAAATACCGGCCTTAATTTGAGGAAGAAATTTCTGAGGATGTACGTCTGGAGTACAGCATTGTATGGTAGTGAAACATGGACTGTGGGAAAACCGGAACAGAAGAGAATCGAAGCATTTGAGATGTGGTGCTATACACGAATGTTGAAAATTAGGTGGACTGATAAGGTAGGGAATGAGGAGGTTCTACGCAGAATCGAAGGAATATGTGGAGAACACTGATAAGGAGAAGGGACAGGATGATAGGACATCTGCTAAGACATGAGGGAATGACTTCCATAGTACTAGAGGGAGCTGTAGAGGGCAAAAACTGTAGAGGAAGACAGAGATTGGAATACGTCAAGAAAATAATTGAGGACGTATGTTGCAAGTGCTACTCTGAGATGAAGAGATTAGCACAGGAAAGGAATTCGTGGCGGGCCGCATCAAACCAGTCCGTAGAGTGCTGACAAAAAAAAGGTTAAGAGCTCAGCTTTGAAGACCGAACAATGGCCATGGAGACGGTATTTGTAACTGTGTGCCCCGACAATAAAAGAACACTCGATACCGTCATTGGTATAAATGAAGATCGTATTAATGAACTTCGAACGAAGTTCGACAAACCGCGAGCGGTATACCGAAGCTGGGGTAACCTCCTTTGGGAGCGAGCTGAGGTCAAGGTGAAGGCGAACCTGAGCCTGGAGCCAAGGTGGCGTTTGGCTCTCGCCCACTGTAAAGGTTGCAGGGAGTGAAAAATCAAGGTGCTGAAGGAGGCGACGAAAGCGAACTCCAGGGGGTAGCAGGGCAGATACATACAACCCGTATTGACAGTCGAGAGAGTCATCAAAAACGGAACGATAAGACGGGTGGTCGGGCATTGATAATAGCCGACAGGCATACCTACAAAGCAGTATATCGCGCCGGTATGTTAGTGGCGATTCACCGGTTTCAGCATGAAGACTCTCCACGGGACTAGTATAGAACGCTCCGATCGCAAGACGTAACCTCCGATGTTGTATAGAGTTGAGGCGGCGTAAGATGGACGGCCGGGCAGAAGAGTATACAAAACTCCCATAATCCAGCTTTGTGCGGACGATCGAGGCAAAGACACATCTTCATACGATGTAATCACATGTGCACCCGTTCCATCCAGTTACACAACCCGGTAGTCATCGAGAGAAAAAATTATCACGTAGAACGTATCGAGTTGCAACCATGAAACTTCTTCACAACGATGAATCGCTTGATGCAGAGCTCGGTTGTACAGGGTGGAGCAGAGGAAACGCATGTTTTTTTGAACCGCTAGTACGCGGGGATTGACCTTGAATGAATGCTGGCAGACTGCCCATACAATGCAGTTCAGTCGCTATGGAGCGTAGGACGTCGTGTGTTCGTTGTCGAGCAGTACTTTAGAAACAAGGATTCCGCAGTCACAGTGCAACATCTTTTCCGTCAGAATTTTAGAGTTGGACGCCGAGGTGCAGTGCCTGATCGAAATACAGTACTCAGATAGGTTGCAGCAAACCAGTGCTTAACAGTATTGGTTAAAAACGCTCTTGGTTGTAATTTTTAGTTTTTTAGTTTTCGACGACGCGTTTCGCCTTATATAGGCATCTTCAGGTTATCTTATTTGGGTATTTCTTAGAAGAATCCTTTAGTCAGTGTAGCCAAAGGGCATCGTCGAACTAGTTTTTACTGAGTTTAAGGAAGGCGATGTTGGCCTAATATATTCGACGATATATTCGGTCGATTTTAGCCCCCTCTTCAAATGTTGCTCCAGTTGTAGCAGAGACGCATTCGCAACAATGACATTTCATGCACGCCCCCTGCCATACTGGGGCTTCGGAAGTTAAAATTTAGTGATAAAAAATAATAAAATTAATTGTCGCTGACGCGTCAACTGGTGTAACCATGTCTTTGTAAAGAGGGTAAGAAATTACCGACTCCCAAGCTTCATAGCTGAAATTCGACAACACAATTGATTAAATATTCCACCAAATCCACTTCCATAGATTCTTCGGTAGTTCCATCTCAGAATAATCTCATTGTGGCCAAGATTTCCGTTGTACAATAATCCAGGGGAGATAGAGTGCTCGGCTACGGTTGACTTTCTTCAGTGTGGGGGCGCTCTGTAGCGACTGGAGCACTATAGGTCGTACGAGTGACCTTTAGCTGTCGCAACGTCTGCAGCGACAGACAGTAAAACGGATGATTTATTGCGTAACACTGTTTCCCTGTCAGGCAGAGAGGATCACTCATCTGCTAGTCGTGCTGCCCTTGCACTGGGAAGGTATCTGTCTTCGTCACCTACTACAGGCGTTTGCCGCAGCAGTGCAATAATCAATGACAAAGGGACACAGACAAAGGTACGGTCAATGAAACACAATACATAAAGTTTACTGGAATACGCTGGAAGCTAAAAGTGCACTTACAGTCTCAGCAGCTTGTCCGTAACGTGCAGCTGTTGGTAATGGCCCCATCAGTCATGGGAATTGATGAGCAGTCGTGAGTCAGATGTTGAAAGCAAGTTCTTAAAAACTTTTGTTTCGTAAATAAAGTTGGCTGATATTTTGTTTCTGTTACAGGAATATAAAACTTAAGTTTTAGTAATATTAGTATGCGTGATTACGAACCTCGAAAATCATGACGTGTTTGGAAGTAACAGCCAAATATATTTGCGAACTACATCTACATCCACATGGATACTCTGTAAATCACATTTAAGTGCGTGGCAGAGGTTTCATAGAACCACCTTCACAATTCTCTATTATTCCAATCTCGTATAGCGCGCGGAAAGAACGAACACCTATATCTTTCCGTACGAACTCTGATTTCCCGTATTTTATCTTGGTGATCGTTCCTCCGTATGTAAGTCGATGTCAACGAAATATTTTCGCACTCTGAAGAGAAAGTTGGTGATTGGAATTTCCTGAGAAGATTCCGTCACAACAAAAAACGCCTTTCTTTTAATGATGTCCATCCCAAATCCTGTATCATTTCTGTGACACTCTCTCCCATATTTCGCGATAGTACAAAACGTGCTGCCTTTCTTTCAACTTTTTCGATTTACTCCGTCAATCCTATCTGGTAAGGATCCCACACCGCGCAGCAGTATTCTAAAAGAGGACGGACAAGCGTAGTGTAGGCAGTCTCCTTAGTAGGTCTGTGACATTTTCTAAGTGTCCTGCCAGTAAAACGCAGTCTTTGGTTAGCCTTCCCCACAACATTTTCTATGTGTTCCTTCCAATTTAAGTTGTTCGTAATTTTAATAGCTAGGTATTTAGTTGAATTTACGGCTTTTAGATTAGACTGATTTATCGTGTAACCGAAGTTCAACGAGTTCCTTTTAGCACTCATGTGGATGACCACACACTTTTCGTTATTTACGGTCAACTGCCACTTTTCGCACCATTTCGATATTTCTTCTAAATCGTTTTGCAGTTTGTTTTGATCTTCTGATGACTTTATTAGTCGATAAACGACAGCGTCATCTGCAAACAACCGAAGACGGCTGCTCAGATTGACTCCCAAATCGTTAATATAGATAAGGAACAGCAAAGGGCCTATAAGAATATCTTGGGGAACGCCAGAAATCACTTCTGTTTTTCTCGATGACTTTCCGTCAGTTACTACGAACTGTGACCCCTCTGACACGAAATCACAAATCCAATCACACAACTGAGACGATATTCCATAAGCACGCAATTTCACTACGAGCTACTTGCGTGGTACAGTAAATACGAGGAATGGTTATTCAGTGGTCGACAGTCGTAAAAGTACACTTGGAATTGCAATGCAGTTTTGAGTGCTTTCAAGCGGCATTGCGATTTGTGACACCGCAAGTGCACTTCTACGAAATATTGTAGCTCGTTTCACTCGCAGCAGTTTAAGTTGTGTTAGATCCTTGCCTAAACACTCTTTTGAAAATATCAGGTAACTGTATGAAACGAGAAAAATAAAGAACGTGATTCTCATTGGCTATCTATAACTGGTTCACGATAGGTGATCGTGATTTCCTCTGATTCATCTCCCCGTTACGAACAGCTGCACTTCACGTAATGACTGCAGACACGGTGAGTGCACTTTCAAAGTAATAATTAATGAAAAAGGGACAGAGTGAAAAATACAATCGCCGGCCGCGGTGGCCGTGCGGTTCTAGGCACCTCAGTCCGGAACCGCGTGACTGCTACGGTCGCAGGTTCGCATCCTGCCTCGGGCATGGATGTGTGTGATGTCCTTAGGTTAATTAGGTTTAAGTAGTTCTGTGTTCTAGAGGACTGATGACCTCAGATGTTGAGTCCCATAGTGCTCAGAGCCATTTTTGAAAAATACAATCATTGAAAGGCAATAAATATTGTTAGCTTGAACAAGCTGAAAATCAAAACAACACAAAAGTGAAGTAACCCACTTACGCGTCATCTATAGTCCACTCATAGTTTTTGAGTGCCTTGGCGAACTGACGACCTGCTGTAGGATTGGCAGTTAAACAAAGCAAATACAAGAAATGTAGACTGAAAACGAACAGCAGTTTTGTCCAGTTACGAGAGCGAGGACCACGAAAAAAGGAGAGTTTCGAGCCATGAGTTCTGATACGATTGCAAAGACTGGGGGCGGCAAGTCGAAGCGTATTACATTAGTGATGGGTGTAGCCGCGAACACGTGCGGCACAGTCGGCGTGATTACAAGGTAGCAACCACTGCGGTTTCAGCTGGTTTTCTGCCACGAACCATGTACGGCACTATGCAGTCTTCATGCAAACCAGTTCAAGAGTGTGAAAACCAATACAGACGTTCTACGATGACGGTAACTTCCGCGATCTTGCTATCCGCAAAGAGGTACGTCTAACACCTGCAAACGACTGCGCTCGGGAGGGGCACGGAGGGCGTCTCCTGGTGATTTCGTAAACTTCGGCGCCGCTCCGCAGTGTGATTTCGTGGGTGGCAAAAACGTTCCCGTAAGCCAACGTGACCGTGCGTGGAGGAGGTAACTGTCGCTTTGGCTCCAGACGGGCGCGGCAGCCCGACTGTTTTGAACATGTTGGGAAACTTGCTTTGGGGCCATCTCTCGGAACGCGCAGACAGTACTGGTGTGGTGTGGCTGTTGCTCAGATTCTACTGCATCGGCTCTGGACTCCGAAGATTTTCGATTCTTGAGAATTTATTAGATTAATTAATATTTAAGAATGGGAACATCACTGTGTCTCCCCCCCCCCCCCCCAACCGACTGTCCTTCACGCAGGCAAGCTGGCGGTGGGTGCAGTTGGCCGTAGAAAATGTCATCGTACGTAAAATGATTAATTTAATCTGATAGCTTTTCAGTTAATTAACTGACAGGTTGCTGCTTACTACCAATAAACTCGGAATTTAGTAAGCACCACTTTTATGTGGCCTTTCGCGACGGGATCCTTGGACTGATGAATTCTCGGTAAACATGCCGCTTAAAATTCGGATAAAATTCCTAACTTTCGACGACTACGTTCATCATTGTCGTCAGGAACTACGTCTGGCTGTTGTGAAACTGCCGAGGCTCATACAATTACGCCCAAGCGGCGGCATCTCATTGGCTGCACTACGTCGTGACGAGAACACGGAAACAGCGCTAAATGAGATGGCGCCGGCTATGTTCATAGATCATATTTCTTAGCGACGCTGGATAGTGCACAAACATTAGCCAGAACATAGATGGTGTAATCTCAGTTAGTGCTGCTTCCGTGTTCTTATTATGATGTAATGTAGCCAATTAGACGTCGTCGCTTGGGTATGAAATTATTATCCTCGCCAGTTTCACAAGTCAAACGTAGCCCCCTGACGAAGATGATGGACGTAGTCATCGAAAGCTTGGGATTTTATCCTAATCTCTAATCTGACACGGCAAGTTTACCGAGAACTTTTATCTTACAGTTTTGTGTCACTGGATTTACAGAATTAATGCTCTCTCTCTCTCTCTCTCTCTCTTCTCTCTCTCTCTCTCTCTCTCTCTCTCTCTCTCTCTCTCTCTCTTGCGTGTGCGCGCGCGCGCGCGCGCGCGTGTGTGTGTGTGTGTGTGTGTGTGTGTGTGTGTGTGTGTGTGTGTGTGTGTGTGTAAAATTGAGCAGGATAGCCGTTGTGGCTTCGTCACCTGCGGTGTTTGGCAAAGAGAAGCTTACGGTTTACGACACTACATCGCCTATGTATCACCTGAAAGACTTCTAGTTTAAGTTCTGCCGACTCGAGTGCCCTGTCCTCATAAAACAGTAACGGAGGGGGAAAGTAACGCTGTCAATTCGTTCAAAATGCTTACACACCTTTCGTAGACCAGTAACTTCGACGGAAGGCTGATACGCAGCGGTCATCACTCCAACGTTTGGTGTTAACTTAGTGACGTGCACCACCAGTACCCAGTGAAGAACTCATCTGAACGAAGCTGAATGGTTTTCAGTGCAAATATCGTGGCAAGGCTTCTACGTTACCCGGCTGCCCTCCCGAAACGTCATGGAACACCCTGTACTTCCTTCTTTTCTGATATGTGAATTAAAAGCATACCACATATAACACTAGCCTGTCGTTATACGTCACTCTTCCCTAACAACAGAACCTGCTATTCTTGTCCTGGGAAAATCCACGTATCACGCTAACTTGCCGTGAAACGAGCTAATATTACCCTCTGAGAGGATTTTGAAATTTTGACGGCGCATGTGTATAATGGACAAAGATATCGGGCTATAATTTTGAATATGGTGAAATTAACAGAAAAAGTAAACAGACTTTAACCTTGAATGTTAATTGGAAAAACATTTATAACTTGGAATGTAAACAGTGCAACCTGCGATTTTCTTATCGTCTCAGAATATAGTTGTTCATACCAGACGTAGGACAGTGTTGTGTTTAATGTTGAGTGGCTCCCCTAAATCCGCTTGCATACTTAGATACATAATTTCAGGCAAGCCAGCAGCAGTGTGGAGCAGAACAATAGGACCCCCACGAGAGTATCAGGTACGTGGTGTGGACAGGACGCACGGTCAAGAAGCGAGATTCCAGTTTAAGGGTCCCCCTACCATTTGAACTCCGGGGCGTGTTACAACATGTTGTAAAGATTATTAAGTAGGAACAGTAATGAAGTAAGAATGACCTTCCTGTCTTACTAAAAGGTGAGACTGATGGAGTAATCATCGTCTTATGTGGGGAACTATTGTAAATTTGTATCCTTCCTTCTCTAAATCCTCGCACAAACGAAAAAATGGCTGACATCGAAATAAGTGTCCAAGGAATAGAAAAGCAACTGGAATCACTCAACAGAGGAAAGTCCACTGGACCTGACGGGATACCAATTCGATTCTACACAGAGTACGCGAAAGAACTTGCCCCCCTTCTAACAGCCGTGTACCGCAAGTCTCTAGAGGAACGGAGGGTTCCAAATGATTGGAAAAGAGCACAGGTAGTCCCAGTCTTCAAGAAGGGTCGTCGAGCAGATGCGCAAAACTATAGACCTATATCTCTGACGTCGATCTGTTGTAGAATTTTAGAACATGTTTTTTGCTCGAGTATCATGTCGTTTTTGGAAACCCAGAATCTACTATGTAGGAATCAGCATGGATTCCGGAAACAGCGATCGTGTGAGACCCAACTCGCGTTATTTGTTCATGAGACCCAGAAAATATTAGATACAGGCTCCCAGGTAGATGCTATTTTTCTTGACTTCCGGAAGGCGTTCGATACAGTTCCGCACTGTCGCCTGATAAACAAAGTAAGAGCCTACGGAATATCAGACCAGCTGTGTGGCTGGATTGAAGATTTTTTTAGCAAACAGAACACAGCATGTTGTTATCAATGGAGAGACGTCTACAGACGTTAAGGTAACCTCTGGCGTGCCACAGGGGAGTGTTATGGGACCATTGCTTTTCATAATATATATAAATGACCTAGTAGATAGTGTCGGAAGTTCCATGCGGCTTTTCGCGGATGATGCTGTAGTATACAGAGAAGTTGCAGCATTAGAAAATTGTAGCGAAAATCAGGAAGATCTGCAGCTGATAGGCACTTGGTGCAGGGAGTGGCAACTGTCCCTTAACATAGACAAATGTAATGTATTGCGAATACATAGAAAGAAGGATCCTTTATTGTGTGATTATATGATAGCGGAACAAACACTGGTAGCAGTTACTTCTGTAAAATATCTGGGAGTATGCGTGCGGAACGATTTGAAGTGGAATGATCATATAAAATTAATTGTTGGTAAGGCGGGTACCAGGTTGAGATTCATTGGGAGAGTGCTTAGAAAATGTAGTCCATCAACAAAGGAGGTGGCTTACAAAACACTCGTTCGACCTATACTTGATTATTGCTCATCAGTGTGGGATCCGTACCAGATCGGGTTGACGGAGGAGATAGAGAAGATCCAAAGAAAAGCGGCGCGTTTCGTCACAGGGTTATTTGGTAACCGTGATAGCGTTACGGAGATGTTTAATAAACTCAAGTGGCAGACTCTGCAAGAGAGGCGCTCTGCATCGCGGTGTAGCTTGCTCGCCAGGTTTCGAGAGGGTGCGTTTCTGGATGAGGTATCGAGTATATTGCTTCCCCCTACTTATACCTCCCGAGGAGATCACGAATGTAAAATTAGAGAGATTAGAGCGCGCACGGAGGCTTTCCGGCAGTCTTTCTTCCCGCGAACCATACGCGACTGGAACAGGAAATGGAGGTAATGACAGTGGCACGTAAAGTGCCCTCCGCCACACACCGTTGGGTGGCTTGCGGAGTATGAATGTAGATGTAGATGTAGATGTAGACTATTGGTAATGGTACTTTTATAAGCCGATGCCCATACTGACTGGACGTGGTATTTACGTTCGGCCTTACAGCATGTTAATGGATATTGAAGGTTTTAATTATTTATACTACAAACAGAACAACAGGAGTAACATATGGACAAGGAAGGAACTGTGCGTTTTAATAAAGCTAACGTAGGAATTGTACGCCCATCCATTTCGTAAATGATGTGATTTGTGAGCGAGATACAGCCATCAAATGCCGTCGGAGAGCGCTGCAGTCGATTGTACCACATCTGATCGTTTAGCCCACGTTGAACTAGACTTGCTCAAAGTTGACGTTCGAAAGCGCAGTCCGTGTGTCGACAGCTTACGGAATGGAATGATGGCTGTCGGAAAGACTCTTAACACATTCTCCGTAGTATGATTCAACAGCTTCCAGTGAGGGAAGAACTTTGCTTCCGCCGAAGGGCGTGATGACATACAGCTGCGATGACGCTGTTAGCAACAGCTTACAGTGAACGATGCATCCAAAGACAACACCGACTGATGGTTCGGTTTTCCTGGAACCACGTTGTCACCGGATTGCTGATTTGACTAGAACACATCAAGCGAGGTGGCTCAGTGGTTGAAGGTACGTTTACACGGGACACTTTTGCGGCAATGTGTAGCAGCAATTGTGTTACCGTCGGCAGAGGTACAATATGGCAGCAACACGCAGCAAGGCGGTGGCATGTCAGCGAAATATTCCTGGCGGAGCAGGACGTTTCAGAAAGTCGCCCAGGTATGACCGAAGTGGTGTCCACCAGGAGTGGAGAACATTTCGTACCTTCGCCCTAGGCTGTAAATGCTTCCATGTCATTCTCAGCCGTGCTTCCTCTTTGTGACGCCGACAAAGCTGCAGCGCCACGTCAGGTAATTTCGCTTCGTTTCCGCCAAAGACGCCACGCGTTTAATGGATGAGGTAAACCCAACCGTAGTTATATAGCCGTGTTACAAAGCTGCTACGTTAACAAAGAGATCTTTTTCACAGATTTAAGAGAAGTCAAAAAGTAGTTGACAAACAGAAGGTGAACGCACAGAAGGGAAAGCAGTGAGAGGCGCTTACAGTGACGCTGAACGTAAAATTTTGGCAAACAATATGATCAAAAACCCTAAGATACTTTGGTCTTAAGTAAAATCAGTAAGGGGATCGTAATCATCATCCATTCAATCACTCGGTGACCACAATGGCACCGGAACGGAAAATGACAGAACGTTGAATTACTGATTTCGGTCTTACGAAATTGTTTCACTGGAAGATCGTAATGAGATCCCCCATTTCAACCATCGTATGTACTTCTAAATGGAAGATATTGAGCTAAATGATCGCGAAATAGAAAAAAACTACAATCTCTTTGTAGTGGAAAGGCATCAGGACCAGATAAGATACTTGTAAAATTCTACAGACATTGTGCTCCCCTCACAGCAGCAGTTTATCGTGGGCCGTTGGAGCAACGAAATGTGCCTAGCGAAAAAAGAAAAAAAGCACAGGCCTCTCCCGTTATTGAGAAGGGTCGTAGGACAGACGAACGTATTTATTGTAGGCCTGTATCGTTGACGTCAATTATGGAACGTGTTTCATGCCCAAGAAATATGACGTTTTTGGCAAACGAAAATCTCCGCTATAAAAATCGACATGGATTGCGCAAAGGCCTTTCGAAATTCAGCTCACTCTGTTCCTCTTTGATACCCACAGCGTTGCAGACATCGGCCCTCAGGTTGATGCTGTGTTCCTCAACTTTAGGAAGGCATTTGACATTGTCCCGCACTGCCGATTACTGGAAAAAAAAAGAGTTAACAGAGTGTCTGACCAGATTTGCGGCTGGATTCAAGACTTCCTTGCAGATAGAACACAAAAAGTCGCCCTTAACGGAACAAAATCGACAGACGTAATTTCCGGAGTAGCCGAAGGAAGTGTGATAGGAGAGTGACTGTTTACTATGTTAATGATCTAACACGAGTGTCGTTCAATAAGTAATGCCCCACATTTTTTCTTAGAGCATATTTATTGTTAAGAGGCAGAATTTGGTGTCAATATACATCAACATGTCTTGTCCATGTCCTATTTTTCTACGTAGTCCCCATCACGTACTATGCCCGTACGCCGAAGTTTTGGAAGACTATGTATTTCCTGCTGGTAAAAGCTCCTGTCCTGTAGGCATATCCATGTTTTCACTGCATGACAGACACTCTCGTCATCTTCAAAGTGTGTTCCCGTAGAGAATCTTTAAGCGAACAAACGAGATGGAAGTCCGACGGTGCCAGATCTGTACTGTAGGGTAGGTGTCCAACCCAATTTGGCGATATGTTCCCAGGTCCCCAGACTAGAGTGTCGGCGTACATTATCGAGTTGGAGCAAGATTTCCGCTGGATTCTTGTCCGATCTAACACGTCGGAAACGGTTCTTGAGTTTACTCACAGCCTTCACTTATGCTTCTGAATTGATGGTTGACCCTCTTCGCATCAGATCCACGAGAATGACACCATCACAATCTCAGAAGACTGTCACTATGATTTTTCCGGCAGAGGGTGGTTGTCTTGAATTTCTTCATTTGTGGTGAATGAGGATGATGCCGTTCCATGGAGTGCTTTTTTGTTTCTGGTGCGAAGTGGTGCAGCCAGCTTTCGTCTCTCGTAACGATCCGTGACAGAGAGGCCTCTCTGTCGATCTCAAAACGCTCCAAGAATTCAGATGAAATGGCCTTTCTGTGAGCCTTGTGGTCCGCTGCGAGCATTCGTGGAACCCATCGTGAGCACCTCTTAGAGTATCCGAGAGACTCGATCATTGCAGACGCACTTCCAATGCTGACCGACAACTGTAGAGCCAATTGTCTAGTTGTGATGCGCCGGTCGGCACGAATAATGGCATCCGCACGATTCAGCATGTCTGGAGCAGTGGCTGTGACAGGACTCCCTATCGTGGTTGATCATGGAGCTCTATTCCTGCATTTCCAGAGGCAGTAACTTTCATTACCCATCGCCCAACTGTACTCCTATAAGCTGCAGCATCGCCATACACTGCATACAAACGTTTATGGACGTTCGCAACGGTTTCTTTTTCTGCACACAAGAATTCAATAACAGCACGCTGCTTGTAATGAGAGTCGTATGTAGACGCCATATTGACGCTGTACTACGGCTATGCCTTCTTCCAGAACGATTCGAAACGTCACCGGCGCAGAGAACAAACATCAAATGTGAAGCACCAACAAAGACTGTTGTCTATGTGTATTAATGGCTTTAAAAAAAATTAGGGCATTAGTTATTCAACGACCCTCGTAGGAAGCGTCGGAAGCTGTTCAAGACAGTTCCCAACCGAAGTGGCTGTATATAAGAAGGCAGCAACGCTAGAAGACAGTAACGATTTGTAGTAGGACCTAAAGAGAATTCTTTAGTGGTACAGGGACTGGCAGTTGACCATGAACGGAAATAAATGTAAAATATTGCGCGTACATAGGGAAATATCTTCATGTAAAACTATGCTGTTGATGACAAATATCTGGAAACAGTAACTACTGCATAATACCTAGGAGTACTTACTCGCAGCGACTTTAAGTGGGATGACCACATAAAACAAATAGTAGGAAAATCAGATGCCAGACGGAGATTCATAGGAAGAATCTCAAGGCAATGTATTTCATCCACTAAAAAAGGGGCTTACAAGGCGCTTGACCGACGGACTATTGAGTACTGTTCATAAACATGGGACCCATACCAGTAGGACTGATAGGAGAGAGAGAAGAGCTAACGAAGAGTGGCGCCTTTCGGCAGGGGAACGTTTAGTTAGCGCGAGAGCGTTACAGAGATGCTCGAAGAAGTCCACAGACAGGTGCTACAAATGAGGCGTCGTTGATCAGGGAGAGGTTAACTGTTGAAATTTAGGGGAAAAACTTTCCGTGAGGAGTTGGTCAACATATTACTTCCTCCCACATATGTCTCGCGAAATGACCACAACGGGAAAATTAGAGAAGTTAGAGCTTGTACAGGAGTTGATCGGCAATCATTCTTCCCATTTACCTATGGAACAAGGAAGGGTGGATCAGTTAGTAGTACGTGGAATACGCTCCGCCGCACACCGTCAGGTGGGTTTCGGGTTATTGATGTACGTGTAGATATAGATGCACGCAGTTCTATGCAGTAGTAGGTATAATGAACTACTATGTCGTAAAGAAAAAATAATTAACTTGACCTTCGATTTGGCACAGGTACTTCGTTTAAACACTCTTCTGATTTTTTGTCTAGAGGCGTGGATTTTAAAATTTTGACCTGTCTAATATAAAAATCTGTGAAAACATTTGCCTATAGATGAATATGTTTTCTTCGTGGCTGCTGTAAGGAGGGAACGGGTTAGGTACAGGATGAGTTGGCGGTCGAAGGTTTCCGTTTCTCCAGTTCTCAGAGAGCGCCAGTCAAAGTCGGAGAAAACTGCTACAACTCGCGATGAAGGCTCTGTTTCTCTTGGCAGCTAAAGTACTCACAGTCGCCGTGCGATTTTCTGGAAACACTTTCAGAATGAGAAGGTTGAACAACAGTGGCAGTATATCTTCTTACTAACGAACTGGTCGCTTAGGGAACGTCTTTAACACACAAGCTGATGGCAAAATGTTTTGCGTCGTTCGGACCGTGATAGTAGCAGATTCGCCCAGTATTGTTACTTCGCGAAGAAATCACTATGCACTGGATTGCTAAACACACTAATGGTTTTATGAAGGTCCGGATATCCGACATCGAATAAAAGTTCATAGACGATATTTACCTTCTTTTTCACAAAATAATTTTTTTAGTCTTGATAATTGCGATTACAGGTTGTATCTCCTCTGTACCTCAAATTACGTCTATATGCAAACTACGTATCTGACCCCCAGAAAACAGTGTCCAATAGCCATTCCTTATCTCCAAAATTACAAAAGGCATAGATACTCTTTTCTACAGCTAAGAGCGTTGTCTCAATTACGGTAGCACATCCTCGCTGGTTCTCGCAGCCAGAATATTACAATAATATTAGTTAACCTCTCCACTGCGGTACTTTGTTGTTTTGTTGATAATATCAGTGTATTGTTTACGCACTTTTGATATTATAAGCGGTTGGTAGGACATGTTCTGAGACATTGAGGGATTACCTATTGGGTATTGAAGGGCAGTGTGGAGGGTAAAAGTCGTAGAGGGAGACCAAGAGATGAATACACTACGCAGATTCGGAAGGATGTAGGCTGCAGTAGGTACTGGGAGATGAAGCTTGCACAGGATAGAGTAGCATGGATAGCTGCATCAAACCAGTCTCAGGACTGAAGACGACAACAACAACAACAAGCGTCCTTTTATATTCATGTAACAGTCATGAAGCAAATTAACACTAGTACGCTACCGTTCACCATGGAACCTGTAGCTCACAATGTGTAGGGACATTGCATGGGCAAGCGAACGAATGATGAATTTCTAGAGTTGTGTCGTAAGCAGTTCGCTTACTAGAAAAAAAAAAAGGGCGCTCCCTGAGAGCGCGATTTCTCTTCTTCTTGCTAAAGGTTTTCCTTGTGAAATGTAAATACAGGAGACCCGTGTTCACTGTCACTAGTTCGCTTTCATCCATTTCGCGGCCATACCGTGGAGCGTGTAAACACCTCTGGGCCGAGATTGTACTGACGCGAACGTCACCGGGAAACAATAACCGACATTAACGTCGACAATATGGCTGCAATTCATTCGGCCGACAGAATGCAGTGCGTATGACCCACAAGACCCCACACTCGTACTTCGGAAGAGAAGCGATCAACTCTCCTTGGGGCTGTCAAGAATTTGGTTTTTTATTCTTTTCACTCGCTTGGGGAGAATACTGGGATGGCCCCTTTGCAGAGTACAGGGCCTATTTCCTCTCCCCATCCCTGGCCAATCCTGCCTTGTCGGGATGTCAAGACGTAAAATTCCCTCCTTGGTAGGCAGGAACGTTAAGCAGATTCCGCCGTGAAATATGATGGTGACTTCTAACACATGGTAGAAACAGTAGTTCACTCAACCATTTAGCATTCTGCCTCGCCGCGCGCTCTTCGGCGTCTTGTCACGGTCCGCGCAGCTCCTCCCGTCGGAGGTTCGAGTCCTCTCTCGGGCATGGGTGTGTGTGTGTTGTCCAGAGCCTAAGTTAGATTAAGTAGTGTGTAAGCTTAGGGACCGATGACCTACGCAGTTCGGTCCCGTAAGATCTTACCACAAATATACATTCTGCCTCATCTATTGCCTTGTGCTCGAATACAACAGATCACGGTACAGTATGAAATCAGTTCTAATATATATACATAAGAGTTCGCATCCCAACGACTTCTACATTGTAAGCTGAAGTTTTAAATATCATACAGTCGATGCGAAAAAGCTAAAACTACAGACATTTTTTTTTTAAAAAAAAGACATTTTTCAGTTTGGGAGCAGTGTAGTATTATAACTATTGTAAAATATCTTTTCACGAACATTTTGTTGCGTTTCCCATAAACTGAGAGTAGCACTTTTAGTTTTAATTCGTACGCATGTAATAGTTCAAAAAATGGTTCAAATGGCTCTGAGCACTATGGGACTCAACTGCTGTGGTCATTAGTCCCCTAGAACTTAGAACTACTTAACCCTAACTAACCTAAGGACAGCACACAACACCCAGCCATCACGAGGCAGAGAAAATCCCTGACCCCGCCGGGAATCGAACCCGGGAACCCGGGCGTGGGAAGCGAGAACGCTACCGCACGACCACGAGATGCGGGCATGTAATAGTCCAGAGATAAAAAAGAAAAGGAAAAATACAAAGTCCTAGAAATCTTAAACTACTTCTAAGCTTCGTACGATAGATTAAAACAGCCGGCCGGGGGGGCCGAGCGGTTCTAGGCGCTACAGTCTGGAACCGCGAGACCGCTACGGTCGAAGGTTCGAATCCTGCCTCGGGCATGGATGTGTGTGATGTCCTTAGGTTAGTTAGCTTTAAGTAGTTCTAAAGTTCTAGGGGACTGATGACCTCAGAAGTTAAGTTCCATAGTGCTCAGAGCCATTTGAACCATTTTTGAAGACACCCACAATCACTGTCGTACCTGATAAAAGTAAAGTTTTATCGCAACTGGTTGGCTGTTATGTACCTATCATATTATTGCACCGTTGTAGTCTCACAGCCACATTGCTTATACATACATGTATGGAAGAGACCTCTTCACTGAAAATAAATTGTTGACATGCTGCATGTTAAGAATAGACTTCAATTGCAAAAAGACGGTAGTTTCCTTATCTTTACGATAAAACGCCAGACAAAGAACATTGACATGTAAGATCTGCTTGTCGAATCCATTTCATTCTTAAAGTTACTTGGCTTTAAGGGGGGGGGGGGGGAGGAGAGAGAGAGAGAGAGAGAGAGAGAGAGAGAGAGAGAGAGAGAGAGAGAGACCGTTTGCCTTCAAAATTTTATTACCAACCGCGTTTTCGTCAGCAGATTTTTACTGTTCTGTTCTGGATGTGCGCGTGGTTTCCTGCATTTCTTTTCTGTTTCGAGTCCACATTTCAGCGATGTGTATTTTCTTTCGCAGCTACTGGCCATCAGCAGCATTTTGCGTACCTCAGTGAACAGAAAACGATTAACTGTTCTATAGGAAATCAACAAAACTTTATCTTTTTTCGCTTTTCGCCGCTTCGGCTACATTTTTGCACTGTTTCCGTTGCAAGGTTTTGTCCTAGCGTTGCATGACTTGTTACGTGCGGTCCTGTAGGCGGTGGTGTTTGTGGATGAGACGTGTTAGTTCTCCGTGCGATGAAAATGATCAACGAAATGTTACCTTTACGATCCAGATCAGGCGAGAAGCTGATCTCTATCGGAAAACACGCCTACGCTATATAACGCATAAAAGTGTCCATAATACTACAATATAATAGATAACGTGAAGGCTACAGTAACAAAGACCAAATCTGATAGTCATTGATGCTGAAACAGTTACGCACTGGACAAAAATGAAAACATGTAGTACTGCACCGTCAAAATGTGAACAATGACTTTCGAAAAGTTGTTAAAACATGTAACATACACGCGCTAATTGAGAAGAACGCTTTTAGATAATTCATTAACTGTTACATTTGTAATTCTGTCTTGTAATCGAATGTAATAAACTGAATCTAGTAGCCCTATTTCACTCTTACTCTAAGAAAAATTCACATTATTATAGACGAGATAGTTCAAGCACTGGACTCACAGAGAGAGTTAAAGATCAATCCAAGTTCATTAACACATTTTTTTTTTTACTGGCGGCGCATCGTATTGTGAAATAACTTGTCACTGAAGAACATTGGCGTTCCGGCCACGGCTGTAGCAGCCTACATATGGTTCAGGAGTGGTCGTGGTGGTGGTAAGTTTCTGTGGTACCAAACTGCTGAGGTCATCAAAAATGGTTCAAATGGCTCTGAGCACTATGGGACTTAACAGCTATGGTCATCAGTCCCCTAGAACTTAGAACTACTTAAACCTAACTAACCTAAGGACATCAGACAACACCCAGCCATCACGAGGCAGAGAAAATCCCTGACCCCGCCGGGAATCGAACCCGGGAACCCGGGCGTGGGAAGCGAGAACGCTACCGCACGACCACGAGATGCGGGCCTGAGGTCATCGGTCCCTAGGCTTACGCAATACTTAATCTAACTTAAACTAACCCACGCTAGGGACAACACGCACACCCATGCCCGAGGGAGGACTCGAACCTCCGAACGATGGAAGCCGCGCGAACCGTGGCAAGGCGCCTCAGCCCGCAAGGCTACCCTACGCGGCGGGGTCAGGAAATCTATGCAGTTACGTAAAATAAATTTCATTCAAGTTTCCTTGTCTGACCATCTTCGCAAACTTGTCCATCTTTGTTCTCGTAACAGATGATCGCATATTCGATCACTTCTCTATATTGTATTGTATGTTAACCGGGGACCTAGAAACGACGGAGAGACTCCGTCCCCGCCGCAGTCGCAGTGCTCCAGAACCCCACGACGACTACCGCAGTCCACTTCACCCCTCCGCCGCCCCACACCGAACCCAGGGTTATTGTGCGGTTCGGTCCCCGATGGACACCCCCCACCCCCAGGGAACGTCGCACACCAGCCGAGTGTAACCCCTATGTTTGCATGGTAGAGTAATGGTGGTGTACGCTGAGAGGCACCCACTTGCCTTTCTCATACTGTGGCATCAAGCAGTCAGGCCTGCAAGATGAGTGGTTTGCCAAGCGAGTGGATTCTTCCTTAATTTATCGAGCAACATGAATTCTCGTATCTTACTATTTAGTTACAAATTATCCTCCTGCATGAATAATACGCAACGGAAACACGCATCTGACTATCAGTGATTTATAGAACTCTGACTGCACACTACGCACTGGCAATACCACATTTACTTTTTGTCTTTGATTTAACGGCTTTTATATAAATTCGGGACATTATGACAACATACAATTTAATGAAAAAGGCCACCAATCTCTTTCTATTCACTATCTGATTTATTCCTAAACACACAAATTCTCCAACCTACAACAAAATCACATGAGAAATTCCGCCCAGTGGGCATGGCTTTACGTTAGTGAATCTCTATACTATGGTCTCGTAATCTATTTACCGCAACAGTGCACTCCCTGGATCGGATGGTGGATCTTTTATTATACCTCACACTTCGCCTCTCACAATCATCCTCACGAAACTTTCCTCCAGATCGAGCGATACAGAAGGAACAGGCATACCCACAAATCTTTCGAAACTACCTTGCTACCCCCATGCAAAACACACATACCCAAATTACATGACATATACAACACAACAATATGAAATGCAACATAAAGAACTGTTACAACATCATCACTTTCCGCTTTCCCACTTCAATCAATATCTATCCCAGTTTCACACGACACTGCCCCACTTTGTAATTCTACTTTCCTACTGTGAACTCTGGAGATAAACGCACGTCTTCCTGTGCAATGCAAGCCAAGTGGCGTTGCTGGAAAAACGGCCGACTCACCTTGATTCTCTCTCAGAGTTTAAATTTAGCGTCACACGGAATGATATTTCTTAAATACTTCAACTTATGATACACACGCTATTTCTTAAATATTTCAGCTTATTGTACACACGCTATTAATTCTTAAATATTTCAGCTTATTGTACACACGCTAGTATCTCAACTTATAACTACACGTGGGCTCATTGTGACCGTTGGTTTACTACACTCCCCTTAAAATTACCTGCCTCACTTTGTAATTTTCCCCACAAAAGTTCCTGGGAAAGAGAAATGATTAGTTCTAACTACTCTTAAATACTCCACATCCATACCATGCCTCCACACTTTCATTACGGAGCACAACAAAAAAACAGGTCTTTACAGCAGAAGGTTCAGCGCCAGAGTGCCGAAACATGGCCATATTCCGGTTCTCTCGCACCTCTGTCGAAGTGGGAGAAGCACCTTGCTACCTTATTGGTCAGCCACCTTTCCGACGCTCAAAGCTCTGGTAACTTCCATCTCTTTGGTCCCACCAAAGGTAGCCAAAGGATCTACTCAAAGATGATCATATATTCCGATTCACTATCTGTGGTTAGCAGACGACCATACATTCATTCATTTCACAGATCTCACCAAACTGGATGTAGGGATTTATTTTGAGGGAGTGCACATGTGATCAATTAAATAAATAAATTGTCATTCCTTCCCACACTGGTATCCGGCTTCGCTGTATTAATTGAAATTGAGTTACTTTTACACAAAAAATGTGTTGTTCTGACAAGAATTTCGTACCTATTTTCAATGTTGGGCGGTACTGTACCCTTTCAACGCATACCTGGATAACTTGTTAGCGCAACAATCGCCGACATAGTGTAGCTGAGGCGGAATAAGGGAACCAGCCCGCATTCGCCGAGGCAGATGGAAAACCGCCTATAAACCATCCACAGACTGGCCGGCTCACCGGACCGTGACACAAGTCCGCCGGGCGGATTCGTGCCGGGGACCAGGCGCTGCTTGCCACTCCGGAAAGCCGTGCGTTAGATGGCTCGGCTAACCGGGCGGGCTTCGCTTCTCTATAACTGATAGGAAATCTTACTCTACCACAATATGCTTGCTCCTAATAGATTCTTCCCTGTTCCCTATCGGTTTCGTTTACCGCAATATCATGCAACTGAAGTTTTTCAGTTACATTATTTGAGTACATACACTGATACGGCAATAAGACCATAATATTTACCTGTTGTTGAAGAGAAGTTACTGAGAAATACAGACAAAACACACAAAGAAGTAAATAAATGCGAAATTTATGGGTTAGAACGTAGTGTTCGCTTCTTACTTGGTGTCCCACTAAGGGCGCAGTAACCTCTAACTGTATTTAGGGATTTTAATTGCACTCCATGCTTCTTATAAGCTCGTTAGGCCGTAATAGCAATAGGTTAATCACAATTCAAGTCGACAATGACAGATACGTCGGTCGTTTCAAAAAGTATGTTCGTGTACAAAAGTCAGTTTCTACGAGGAGCAGAGATAATGTTTTACCGCAGTGGTCACGCTTATTATCTGTGACAGTGCTGTACACAAATTATCCGGTTCATTAGTACTTTAAAATAAATAAAATTGTATTTGTAATGAAAAGGGAGTCTTTTATTCATGAGTAATAAGCTAGCTTCGTAAAATATTGGCTTGAAGCTGGACATCGATGCTCTCATTTTGCTTATGACAGTTAAGTTTGTTTTATGTCAAAATTTTCCACAAATAGTAAGACTGCGCAAAAGCGCTATGCAATGTTAGCTGCCGGTTTAAAAAACGTTTCTAACGATATCTAATTCATCCCTGTAATATTAGTATGTGTTGAGGAAAAGGGGTGTTGACTTCAGATGGGACTAACAGAGGATATTGAACGTATGCAGAGAAGGGCAGCAAGAACGGTCATAGGTTTGTTCAATCCAGGGGAGTGTATCACAGAGACGCTGAAGAAATTGAAATGGCTATTAACAAAGCTTCAAGACCGGCTTCAGATGATTACTCTAAGGATATACTACGTATCTCTCAGACAGGGATCGTGAGGATAAGATTAGAATAATTACTACACGCACGGAAACATTCAATCAATCATTCTTCCCAAGCTCGATATGTGAATGGAAGAGGAGGAAACTCGAGTAGCTGGTTCAATGGGACGTACCCTCACAGAGTATAGATGCAGATGTAGAAATAATCGTATTATACTAGAGAAATGCAACCCGTCTACGAAGGAGGTTCCTTGCAGATCAGTCCTGCCTCCATCCTGCAATATGCTCATATCTGTGGAACCCTTA
This sequence comes from Schistocerca nitens, assembly GCF_023898315.1. Classification (NCBI taxonomy): domain Eukaryota; kingdom Metazoa; phylum Arthropoda; class Insecta; order Orthoptera; family Acrididae; genus Schistocerca; species Schistocerca nitens. The sequence continues at coordinate 47,848,877 of NC_064622.1, read as the reverse complement.
CGAAATAGGATTAACAGAGGCAGCTGAAAATATTCAGGGAAGGGCAAAACGAATGGTCACGTGTTCGTATGAGAGATACTGAAGAAATTCAGCTGGCAGACACTTCAAAATAGATGCAAACTATCCCGAGAAAGGCTGTTTATAATGTTTCAGGAACCAGCTTCAACTGGTGAATCTAGGAATATGCTAGAACCCTCTAAGTCTATATCTACTCTGCATTTCGCAGTTAGGTGGCTGGTAGAGGGTTCATCGAACTACCTTCGAGCTATTCCTCTAGCGTTCCACTCTCTAACAGCCCATGGGAAAAACGAACAGTTAAATCTTTCCATGCGAGCTCTGATTTCTCTTATTTTGTTGCGATGATCATTCTTTCCTACGTAGATGGACGCGAACAAAATATCTTCACATTTGAGGACAAAGTTAGTGATGGAAATTTCATGACAAGATCCTGCCGCAACGTAACTCTCCCTCATAGAAAACCAGTTGCCTCGTTTGAACGTTTTCGATGTCCTCCATCAAACATATGTAGTGCGTATCCAACACTGCACAGCAATACTCCAGAAGGAGGAGGACAAGAGTATTGTAAGTAGTCTCTTTAGTACACCTGTTGCTCCCTCTGGGTGCAGAGGTTACGTTTTTACTGTATAGGTCTTTTACAAGTATGTCAGTTGGGAACTGCGGACTGATGACCTCGATGTTTAGCCCCCATCAAACCCCAAAACCAACCAACCAACAGCTGTTGCATTTTGTAAGTGTTCTGCCAATAAATCGCAGTCTCTAGTTTGCTTTCCCCACAACGTTATCCATGTAATCCTTCCAATTTAACTTAATCGTAATTGTAGTGCCTAAGTATTCGGCCGAATTTATAATCTTGAGATTTGTGTGTTTCATCGTGTAACCAAATTGAGTTCCTTTTAGTATTCACGTGGATAACTTCACGATTTTCATTATTTAGAGTCAATTGTCACTTTTCGCATCATTCAGATGCCTTGTCTAAATCATTTTGCAACTGGTTTTGATCATCTGATGACTTTACAAGATGGTAAATGACAGCATAATACGCAATCAATTTAATAGGGCTGCTCAGATTATCTCCTATGTCGTTCACGTAGGTCAGGAATAGTAGAAGGCCTGTAACACTTCCTTGGAGAACGCCAGATAATACTTCTGTTTTAGTGACTTTCCGTGAATTACTACGAACTGTGGTCGACCTGACAAGAAGTCGCAAATCCAGTCGCACAACTGACGCGGTACTCCGTAGCCATGCATTTTGATTATAAGTAGCTCGTTGGGAACGGTGACAAAAGCCTTCTTAAAATCTAAAAATATGGAATCAGTTTGACACTCCCAGCCGATAGCACTCATTACTTCGTGAGAATAAAGAACTAGTTGTGTTTCACAATAAATCGTATTCTACGAGGTGATTCATAATGTTCGAGCACAATACACGTTCTAAAATCCTACTGCATATCGACGTTGTTGCCATGGGTATGTAATTCAACGGATTACTCATTTCTTTTCTTGGGCGTTGGTGTGACTTGTACAACTTCCCAGTCTCTGGGAACGGATCTCTCTACATGATTGCTAAGTACGGAGCTACTGTATCGTACTCTGGAAGGAACCTGACTGGTACACAATCTGGACCGGAGGCTATGCCTTAGTTAAGTGAGGACAAAATTAGATTAATTAAAGTGCCAACAGAGATATGTTAACTCTCTTCCCCCATTCCATACGTGAAAGGAAAGGGAGGAAACCCTCATAACAGGTACCCTCTGGGATGTACTTCAGTGATTTTCAGAGTGCGGATGTAGGTGTAGAAATCCCTTTTGCTGTTTAAGTGGTCCGCACGTTTACACGACATTATGTTCGGACAACAAACGAACCTCGAACTCGCTGACGCAATGCTCTGCTCTCTCTTTCGTGCGTCTTCCAACGTGCGGGACGCAGAGCCCGCCTCCAGACTCATTGTGACCTGTTCCACCCTCTCCTGCAGCAGGTATAAAGACGGCACCGGGCTCTGATGTGAGGCTGGCGGCAGCTCGGCGTGCCGTGCAGAGCACCCTCCGCCTAGCGCCTGGACGCGTGTAATCAGCACTTCCTGCCCACCGGCCAGCAGGAGTCCGCTCCCCCTCTACGTCACGTCACGTCACGCGAGCACGCAAGCACGCTGCTAGCGTGTCGTCGTCGGACACGGTTAAGCCGCTTTGTCTCAACGGCGAACTCGAAACTGCAAACGAACCACCGCGAAGCTCCTACATAACAATTCTTTACTCTCGCGTCGTCGATCAGTTAGTAGTCCTTTCGGTAGAAACTAGAGTCCGTCGAGCAGAGAGAGAGAGAGAGAGAGAGAGAGAGAGAGAGAGAGAGAAGAAGAAGAAGAAGAAAAGGGTTGCGAGGGAGACAGGAAAGGGGAGCTGAGGTAGCTGTTTGCACGAATCCCTCCATCCATACTACCTTCGCATTGCTAGTTCCGAAGGCTACAAGAGCCGATAAGTGGGAGAAATATCGCACAATCAGCTTAACGGCTCGTGCATCAAAGTTACTGACAAGTATAATACATAGAAAACGGGAACGAAAATTCAGGGTCTCTTAGAAGACGACCAGTTTGCCTGAAAAAATCGATCACATAGGAACACAGACAACGATTGTTGAGATATACAGGGTTATTACAAATGATTGAAGCGATTTCACAGCTCTACAATAACTTTATTATTTGAGATATTTTCACAATGCTTTGCACACACATACAAAAACTCAAAATGTTCGATATGTGCCCCTTTAGTGATTCGGCAGACATCAAGCCGATAATCAAGTTCCTCACACACTCGGCGCAGCATGTCTCCATCAATGAGTTCGAAAGCATCGTTGATGCGAGCTCGCAATTCTGGCACGTTTCTTGGTAGAGGAGGTTTAAATACTGAATCTTTCACATAACCCCACAGAAAGAAATCGCATGGGGTTAAGTCGGGAGAGCGTGGAGCCTATGACATGATGTGCTGATCATGATCTCCACCACGACCGATCCATCGGTTTTCCAATCTCCTGTTTAAGAAATGCCGAACATCATGTTGGAAGTGCGGTGGAGCACCATCCTGTTGAAAGATGAAGTCGGCGCTGTCGGTCTCCAGTTGTGGCATGAGCCAATTTCCGCGGGCTACGCGTGAAACTTGCCCGCACGCGTTCAACCGTTTCTTCGCTCACTGCAGGCCGACCCGTTGATTTCCCCTTACAGAGGCATCCAGAAGCTTTAAACTGCGCATACCATCGCCGAATGGAGTTAACAGTTGGTGGATCTTCGTTGAACTTCGTCCTGAAGTGTCGTTGCACTGTTATGACTGACTGACGTGAGTGCATTTCAAGCACGACATACGCTTTCTCGGCTCCTGTCGCCATTTTGTCTCAGTGCGCTCTCGAGCGCTCTGGCGGCAGAAACCTGAAGTGCGGCTTCAGGCGAACAACACTTTGAGTATTTCTACGTATCTGTAGTGTGTCGTGACCATATGTCAATGAATGAAGCTACAGTGAATTTATGAAATCGCTTCAATCATTTGTAATAGCCCTGTACATGCCAACGTCGCAAGCAGATGACGACGAGAGAAGGTGAGAAAGTATATGATGATGTTGAACGGGCAGTTCAGTACATAAAGCGAGATGAAAATATAATAGTCAAAGGGGACTGGAATGCGGTTGTAGGGAAAGAAGGAAGGGTTACGGGAGAATATGGACTTGGTATTATAAATGGGAGAGTAGAAAGATTGAGTTCTGCAATAAATTTCAGCTAATAATAGCCAATACTCCGTTCAAGAATCATAAGAGGAGGAGGTAAACTTCGAAAAGGCCGGGTGATACGGGAAGATTTCAGTTAGATTACATCATGGTCAGACAGCGATTCCGAAATCAGATACTGGATTGTAAGGCGTACCCAGGAGCAGATATATCGCCCCCTACTGTTGAATCTATACATCGAAGCAGCAATAACGGAAACAAAGATTCAAAAGAGGAACAAAAATTCAAGGTGAATTGATATCAATGATAAGATTCGCTAATAATGTTGCCATCCTCGTTGAAAGTGAGGAAGAATTACAGCACCTACAGAGTGGAATTAAGAGTGCAGAATATGGACTGAGAATAAATCGAAGAAAGAGGAAAGTAATGAGAAGTAACAGAAATGAGAACAGCGGGAAACTTAACATCGGAGTTGGTGATCACGAAGTAGATGAAGTTAGAGAATTATACTACCTAGGCAGCAAAATAACCCATGATGGACAGAGCAAGGAGGACATCAAAAACAGATTAGCACAGGCAAAAAGGGCAAGAGAAGTCTACTAGTGTCAAACATAGGAGGTAATATTAAAAAGAAATATCTGAGAATGTACATATGGAGCACAGCATAGTGTGGTAGTGAAACATGGACTGTGGGAAAACCGTAGCAGAAGAGAATTGAAGCGTTTGGGATGTGGTGCTACAGATTAATGTTGAAAATTAGGTGGACTGATAAGGTAAGGAATGAGGAGGTTCTGCGCAGAGTCGGAGAGGAAAGGAGTAAATGGAAAACACTGATAAGAAGGAGAGACAGGATGATAGGACATCTGTTAAGACATCAGGGAATAATTTCCGTGGTACTAGATGGAGCTGTTGTTGTAGTGTTCCTCAGTCCTGAGACTGGTTTAATGCAGCTCTCCATGCTACTCATCCTGTGCCAGCTTCTTCATCTCCCAGTACGTACCGCAACCTACATCCTTCTGAATCTGCTTAGTGTATTCATCTCTTGGTCTCCCTCTACGATTTTTACCCTCCACGCTGCCCTCCAATGCTAAATTTGTGATCCTTTGATGCCTCAGAACATGTCCTACCAACCGATCCCTTCTCCTTGTCAAGTTGTGCCGCAAACTCTTATTCTCCCCAATGTTTCCTCATTAGTTATGTGATCTACCCATCTAATCTTCAGCATTCTTCTGTAGCACCACATTTCGAAAGCTTCTATTCTCTTCTTGTCCAAACTGTTTATCGTTCATATTTCACTTCCATATGTGGCTACACTCCATAAAAATACTTTCGGAAACGACTTCCTGACACTTAAATCAATACTCGATGTTAACAAATTTCTCTTCTTCAGAAACGCTTTCCTTGCCATTTCCAGTCTTCATTTTATATCCTCTCTACTTCGACCATCATCAGTTATTTTGCTCCCCAAATAGGAAAACTCCTGTACTACTTTAAGTGTCTCATTTCCTAATCTAATTCCCTCAGCAGCACTCTACTTAATTGGACTACATTCCATTATCCTCGTTTTGCTTTTGTTGATGTTCATCTTATATCCTCCTTTCAAGACATTGTCCATTCCGTTCAACTGCTCTTCCAAGTCCTTTGCTGTCTCTGACAGAATTACAATGTCATCGGCAAACCTCAAAGTTTTTTTATTTCTCCATGGATTTTAATACCTACTCCGAATTTTTCTTTTGTTTCCTTTACTGCTTGCTCAGTATACAGATTGAATAACATCGGGGAGAGGCTATAACCCTGTCTCACTCCCTTCCCAACCACTGCTTCCCTTTCATGTTCCGCAACTCTTATAACTGCCATCTAGTTTCTGTACAAATTGTAAATAGCGTTTGGCTCCCTGTATTTTACCTCTGCCACCTTTAGAATTTGAAAGATAGTATTTCAGTCAGCATTGTCTAAAGCTTTCTGGTTCAAATGGCTCTGAGCACTATGGGACTCAACTGCTGTGGTCATCAGTCCCCTAGAACTTAGAACTACTTAAACCTAACTAACCTAAGGACATCACACACATCCATGCCCGAGGCAGGATTCGAACCTGCGACCGTAGCAGTCGCACGGTTCCTGACTGCGCGCCTAGAACCGCGAGACCACCGCGGCCGGCTAAAGCTTTCTCTAAGTCTGCAAATGCTAGAAACATAGGTTTGCCTTTCCTTAATCTTTCTTCTAGATAAGTCGTAAGGTCAGTATTGCCTCACGTGTTCCAACATTTCTACGGAATCCAAACTGACCTTCCCCGAGTTCGGCTTCTACCAGTTTTTCCATTCATCAGTAAAGAATTCACGTTAGTATTGTGCAGCTGTGACTTATTAAACTGATAGTTCGGTAATTTTCACATCTGTCAACACCTGCTTTCTTTGGTATTGGAATTATTATATTCTTCTTGAAGTCTGTGGGTATTTCGCCTGTCTCATACATCTTGCTCACCAGATGGTACAGTTTTTGTCAGGACTGGCTCTCCCAGTGCCGTCAGTAGTTCTACTCCCGGGGCCTTGTTTCGACTCAGGTCTTTCACTGCTCTGTCAAACTCTTCACGCAGTATCATATCTCCCATTTCATCTTCATCCACCTCCTCTTCCATTTCCATAATACTGTTCTCAACAACATCGCCTCTGTATAGACCCTCTATATACTCCTTCCACCTTTCTGCTTTCCCTTCTTTGCTTAGAACTGGGTTTCCATCTGAGCTCTTGATATTCATACAAGTAGTTCTCTTTTCTCCAAAGGTCTCTTTAATTTTCCTGTAAGCAGTATCTATCTTGCCCTTAGTGAGATAATCCTCTACGTCCTTACATTTGTCCTGTAGCCACGCCTGCTTAGCCATTTTGCACTTCCTGTCGATCTCATTTTTGAGACGTTTGTATTCCTTCTTGCCTGCTTCGTGAAAATTGTAGAGAAAGGCAGATTGAAATACTTCCAGTAAGTAATTGAGGACGTGGGCTGCAAATGCTACTCTGAGTTGAAGCGATTGGCACAGGAGAGGAATACGTCGCGACCCACATCAAACCAAACCGAAAACTGATGACTCAAAAATTTTTGATTGTTATGGGACTTCTGATTTCGCGGTGCAAACAGAGGTTCAACAAATTGGATGCGCACAGTTAACTCGCTCCTCTCCGCAGGGCATATCACGGAGAAACGTATGCTTATAGGCAACGTGGGGGAACGCAAGGGTAAACAACTCTTGACGATGCGTAGCACAGGTCTTACTACAAACTGCTTCTTTTAATAAACGGGTTCCATTTGACTGCACGGATGCCTTTTAAACAGCCGTATAACGTTTTCTGTAGTAAGCTTCAGGCACTGCAGATTTCGTTTTGTGGTAGGCGAGATATTCTGGCGAGGGAGTCCTCACTGTCGTGGAGAAGCCCTTGCGACACGCCACCCCTCATACATCGCACCTGCTGCCGTGGCTGTGGAGCTGTGACGCGCCAGCACAAGGGCTTCGCGCCGGCCCTTAATGAAGTCCGCCCTTTCATTACCACGCTGCGGCTTCTGACAAGTGTCAGGCACCGCTTACGTCCTCGTGCGGGTGAACAATAGGCGGCAGGAGCTCTAGATAACACGCAGCCCCCTTGGTGAAAAATACGATGCAAGAGATGTGCTGGATCTTTCATTTTCATCTTGTTCTTATTTTGGTGGCCAGACTTCGAACTTATTTTATGCAGCCCACCACGATTTCCGCTGGTGTGTCAATGGGCAACACCTGCCCCAAACACCCTTCATAGCTACGACTCCCCTTAGTCCGTAAGAGTTTTACTTGGTGCCCTAATATGGGTGATCAAAAAGTCAGTATAAATTTGAAAACTTAATAAACCACGGAATAATGTAGATAGAGGGGTAAAAATTAACACACATGCTTGGAATGACATGGGGTTTTATTAGAACCACCCCATATTGCTAGACGCGTGAATGATCTCTTGCGCGCGTCGTTTGGCGGTGATCGTGTGCTCAGCCGCTACTTTCCTCATGCTTGGCCTCCCAGGTTCCCAGACCTCAGTCCGTGCGATTATTGGCTTTGGGGTTACCTGAAGTAGCAAGTGTATCGTGATAGACCGACATCTCTAGGGATGCTGAAAGACAACATCCCACGCCAATGCCTCACCGTAACTCCGGACATGCTTTACAGTGCTGTTTACAACATTATTCCTCGACTAAAGCTATTGTTGAGGAATGATGGTGGACATATTGAGCATTTCCTGTAAAGAACATCATCTTTGCTTTGTCTTACTTTGTCATGCTAATTATTGCTATTCTGATCAGATGAGGCGCCATCTGTCTGACATTTTTTGAACTATTGTATTTTTTGGTTCTAATAAAAAAATGGCTTTGAGCACTATGGGACTTAACATCTACTGTCATCAGTCGTTCTAATAAAACCCCATGTCATTCCAAGCATGTGTGCCAATTTGTACCTCTCTATCTACATTATTCAGTGATTTATTCAGTTTTCAAATTTATACTGACTTTTTGATCACCTGGTACACTGACGGAAAGAAATCGTAACTCCAAAAAGGGATTAATGTAGAGTAATGAAATTTCGGGAACATTCTTCTCTACAGCCGGCCGCGGTGGTCTCGCGGTTCTAGGCGCGCAGTCCGGAACCGTGCGACTGCTACGGTCGCAGGTTCGAATCCTGCCTCGGGCATGGATGTGTGTGATGTCCGTAGGTTAGTTAGGTTTAAGTAGTTCTAAGTTCTAGGGGACTTACGACCACAGCAGTTGAGTCCCATAGTGCTCAGAGCCATTTGAACCATTTGAACCATTCTTCTCTACGTAACACATTTAGGTGACCAACATTGCAATATCACAGCGATTTTTGCGCCACTAAAATTTGATAATTTGCAAGTAAACTACGAATATAATTAGATAGGTATGGGGAATATTCAACGCTCGATTCAGAAATAGCCCTTTTTTTCCTTGTGGAATTAATAAACAACCAATCAGTTGAAAACCGAAGGTTTATTTAACCCTGTTTACTATTGTTTCAAATTTTATAAAAGTGTCTTCCTCACAAGCAAACAGTGACAACTAAGTTACATGTTGTGCCGGAGCTACATTAAATAGAATCGAAAGGCGTCAGTCAGATATTAAATCTCAGCTCTATGTTGCACTAGCTGTACATTCGTGAGGTAATACTGAATGACAACCACTATGTTGTACATGTTCTAATTGTTGTGGAGGTGAAATTTTGTATCCCACTGACAGCTTTGGGCTATACTTTAGCGTACCTCCGGCACAACATGTAACCCAGTTGTTACTACTTTCTTCTGAGAAAGATGTTTTCACAACCTTTGAAACCATTGTAAAAATGGTTTAAATAAACCTTCCATTTTTGAGCTGATTGGTTGTTTATAAATGCTACAAGATGATTTCATCCTGTTGTTGAGAATCCAGCTATGTATAAAATTTTGAAAAGCCCGTTTTTTGTTAAATCGCTTCCTAATTAATGAACGAACAAAACCCTTATCATGAACCTAAACTTCCAAGTTGAGGAATAGGGAGAACTCATTTGGCTATATCAAGAGCGTAAGATTGATGATGAACCAATCCGAAACTCGACTCGAACATTTTCACCATCGTGATGGATCCTGCTGACGCTGGCTTCAGTGCTGTTCAGTTGTTGGACCACTTTCCCATGCTCCAATTACACCCGTTTTCTGTCACCTCCTGTTTCACATGACCCAATAAATGAAGCACAACGAAAGGCGGTTACGATTCTGCCATTGTCGGAATCATCTGCATCGTTCGTGCGAAAAATTCTGAGGCTGATTTTATTCCTGGCGTGTAAGCGACGTCAGCGCACTAAATATGATGGCTGCTTGAACTAATAACTGTAAACAACATATGTGTGTTCGATTAGTAAGATGTGGGCAGGCCTTAGTGTGTCAACGTTGTTATCACAAATCAAAAGAAGAAACGAGCGGAACACCTCTAAATTAGTGTAAAAGACATTTTCTACAATATTTTGAAGAAGAGGAAATGTGTGAAAAGTTTGTGCCGTACGCTTTGACTCCCATTGCAATGTTGCTTCCTTATTGACACACCAGCAGTTTGTCATGCTTTATCATAGAGATAAGAAAAAATTCCCTCTTTCGCAATTTTTTTTTATCTGTGTGATAAAGCGTGATCTGCGGAAAAGTGGCTGGAGATACTAACAATACTGTCAGTTTCAGTCAATAGGCGATCCTCAAGTGATATGGTCTGTTGTTTGACCCAGACCATCCTCAAATGGTATGGTCCGCTGTTTGACAGACGCTGGTCCAGCTTTTGCACCAATTAAGAGTTTTGAAAAGTTTTTAAAAACTATAAATCTTCTCAAAATAATCTGGACTGCACCTTTACCGTAGTGTCTTATTACTTCTTATTTTCAGAAGTGTGAAGATCGATGCAGTTTTTGTCCACCGTCGCTAATCTACACAAAATGCTCTAACTCCATATCGCTGCTTAACATGTGAGATCTCGAATGTGTTAACGAGGCGTCACTGTGAACCGGAATTGACCACAGATCTTTTTTCATCCGTAGATTACAAGGTATCAGTAGGACAATGCGAATCATTGATACCAGTAACGCAAAATGGGAAAACTTAAGTCACGAGGTGTCACATTTTCAGGAGCGAAATGTAGAACTAGTTCCTCCAGCGAAATTTACCGTTTATTTGAGAATTTTCATCAAAATGTGACTTGTTTACACCGACTGACATAAATAACTAAAATTTCGGCAGCAATTGTCACGCTGTTAAAAATAGTGTCAAGAGGAGTATAAACACGCATAAATTGTTTCACATTGGTTGATATGGATTGGGGTGAAGCTACAACCACCTCTAGCCTGAGAACACACACATCGACAATTTGTTGGTGATACAAATCAAGCGGCTTGCTGACGCGCTTTTGGAGTAGATAAATATTAACTCAGCCTGTTTGCAGCGTAACTTAAATAAATATTTCTGTGTAATGATCCCATTGTTTACGGAAAAAGTCGGCTAATGTTTGTGTCTTTGTTTACAGGTACTGCTCTCTCCGGAATTTTTCTCTTTCGATGCTTCACTTTTGTATTCTGGCAGACCGTAAGTACCTCCTTCTGGTCGTAAGTAAGAGAGAACAGCAATAATATTTGGCGACATACAAACTGTGATAGCGAAAAGTGTTTGGTTTCTTAAACAGTCATCAAATATGGAAAAGTCTGTTGTAAATAGCGGTAAGGGACAGACTTATTGCATGTAAAACGTCGTAACTGACGTGCGTCATTCATACTAGTTGAACAACAAGCTGAAGAAACGGCACACGTAACAAAATTTGAAGTTCTCGTTTCTTTGCATGAACCGATTTCTTGAATGCAGCTGTGCAGATGGGTCACATACTACCCAATGGAATATGATTATGGTGCCCGTTAATTACCTTGAAAGATGCAGAATGAACATGCTTGGCAAATTGTTCCATTTCTGTAAAGTAGGGAATATCGGTGGTTTGTTGTGGTAGGCTTGAATGCATATGCGTCATCTCTGATTTTTTCCCCCGCTGATGCTATTGTATGTTTACCACGAAGTAATTGCCAAGATAACTCCCGAAAAACTTTGTACCTTTTCGTTGGTCTACTTTGACCTAAATAATAAATCTGGTATCAAACACCTAATAACGTTCACCAATGAATTTCCTGAACAGAAAAGAAATAGTACACTGGTTCGTTTTCAGTTTAAAATGGTTGATAACGACAGATTGAAAACTATAAACAACTGTTTCCCTACACAAGGAAATTCCATTCTGCACGGACTTGGGTGCTACCAAACGGCTCATTAGAAAGAGTGAAGGAATATGTACAGTGGAAGAATACTAAGAGATTATGGAAAAGAGCAATGTGTCTGGATGTTTCTCTATTAAAGAGGTGAATGCCGATGGTATTCTTGCTTTCAAGTACTATACAAAGGCAATATACAAACGTGTCTCTGTAAGATGAGACAACAGGAGGAGGTATTCGTAAATAAAATAAAATTCTCAGTTGTCCAAGTTCAAGTATATTGATACATTAGCTAAGCAAACTTTTTCTCTGAACCTTTTGAATCCTAGTAATAAAAAAAATTATATTTTAAAAATTTTCACAAAATTAATCTTTATTATATGTTAACCAACGAATAAAAAAAATTTGCAAGATGTAAGCATCAGTTGTTTTAGGAAGGTGGTTTCACTTTGGAACCTATGGTACACACAGTTTTCAACTGCCCATCATTTCAGGAGCTATATTTAAAGCAATTTTGCATTTTTTCTATATACAATCCAAAATCTCGAAACTTCCATGAACTCATAATACAAAAAAATTATAACCCTTAATACCAAACAAATTTGGGCTAAAATGCAACAAATTTATATCAAATGCAAATATTGCTCCATTGGATCATTTCGAAGCTACAGACAAAAACAGTAGTACAAACTCAACTCCACCCTACAGTAATTAGATATACTTAATTCCCTTTCAATGACGTCCTAATTGTGATACCAACTAAAAAAAAAACTAACAATTTCTTACAACCGCATAATGCAATCTCCGCACCGACAGTTGCTCTGGGCGCTGTGACCACTACAATTGCACTAATTCGTAAAAGTACCTCAGTGTACCGCTAGATGTCTCTCTCTTGCAATAGCATCGTTGATTTCATGCCAAAGGCACTGGTACTTACGAAAATTAATAAACCAGTGGTTCAAAGGGTTAAATGATAAACTATATTATCAAAGGTATACGGACACTTGGTTGAAAATCACTTAAAAGTTCGTGGCGCCCTCCATCGGTAATGCTGGAATTCGACATGGTGCCTTGATGACAGCTTCCACTCTCTCAGGCATACGTTCAGTCAGGTGCTGGAAGTTTGCTTGGGGAGTGGCAGCTCATTCTTCACGGAGTGCGGCACTGACGAGAGGTGTCTATGTCGGTCGGGGAGGCCTGGCACGAAATCGGCGTTACAAAACATCCCAAAGGTGTTCTATAGGGATTCAGGTCAGGACTCTATGCAGGCCAGTCCATTACAGGGATGTTATTGTCGTGTAACCACTCCGCCATAGGCCGTGCATTATGAACAGGTGTTCGAACGTGTTGAAAAATGCAATCGCCATCCCCGAATTGCTCTTCAATACTGTTTTGGCACTACACACGCTGGCAGATGACGTTCACCGGGTATTCGCCATACTCACACCCTGCCATCGGGTCGCCACATTGTGTACTGTGACTCGTCACTCCACACAACGTTTTCCCACTGTTCAGTAGTCCGATGTTTACTCTCATCACACCAAGCGAGGCGTCGTTTGGCATTTACCAGGATGATATGTGGCTTATGAGCAGCCGCTCGACCAAGAAATCCAAGTTTTCTCACCTCCCGCCTAATTGTCATAATACTTGCTGTGGATCCTGATGCAGTTTGGAATTCCTGTGTAATGGTCTGGATAGATGTCTGCCTATTACACATTACGACCCTCTTCAAATGTCGGCTGTCTCTATCCGTCAACAGACGAGGTCGGCCTGTACGCTTTTGTACTGTTCGTGTACTTTCACGTTTCCACTTCACTATCACATCGGAAACTGTGGACCAAGGGATGTTTAGGAGTGTGGAAATCTCGCGTACAGACGTATGACACAAGTGACACACAATCAGCAGACCACGTTCAAAGTCCGTGAGTTTCGCGGAGCGCCCCATTCTGCTCTCTCACGATGTCTAATGACTACTGAGGTCGCTGATATGGAGTACCTGGCAGTAGGTGGCAGCACAATGCACCTGATATGAAAAACGTATGTTTTGGGAGGTGTCCGGATACTTTTGATGACATAGTGTACTATAATCCTCCGAGTGCACCTCATGAGAAACCATACATCAGTGGTGGCTCCAGATGATGATAAAGACAGTGAAGGATCTGCAAAGCTTGCGGACATATGCATGCAGGTTACAGTGAGTTTTGTGAGATACTTTTCGAATGGCCCACAACATACAAACTAGTACTAGTAGTAGTAAAAAAAGAAGATAATGAATGAGGAGAAAAACTGCCAGTAATTACTCTACTTATATGTGTTTCTGGAGATAATTCTAAGTTTTACTCACTCCAAAAAAATGGTTCAAATGGCTCTGAGCACTATGGGACTCAACTGCTGAGGTCATTAGTCCCCTAGAACTTAGAACTAGTTAAACCTAACTAACCTAAAGACATCACAAACATCCATGCCCGAGGCAGGATTCGAACCTGCGACCGTAGCGGTCTTGCGGTTCCAGACTGCAGCGCCTTTAACCGCACGGCCACTTCGGCCGGCTTACTCACTCCAGAATCCAGTCATGTGGAGTAACAGTATAAAATTTTTTTTTACAATTTATTGTTTATTTCGTTTCAATTTTCAGTATTCCTGTGATGGTAAAAGTCATACTTTCCAAAAAAAGCTAATGTACAGTTTATATAACGAACAATAATTGCGTGATACGTCACATGTCTGAGTAGCTTTCCTCTCAGTATTGTGACAAAACATGATTGCAGAATAGTTCCATGTGCAGGCTCTGTGTTTCAAACCATGTACAAAGTTTCCTGTGCCTCGCATGCATTTGTGAAGGAAGAGAGACTGTTGACATCCACAGCTGTACGCAGTACATCAAAATTAATTCGCTGACAGCGAATTTCTTGTCAGCAAAATCGAGTCATCTCATTACTTTTATTTATTTATTTATTTATTTAACCTGATCAGATTAGGGCCATCAGGCCCTCTCTTACATCGGACCAGTGTTCCACACATGCAGCATTTCACACATCAGAGTTACATCATGACAATAGTGTAAATAAGAAATTCAGATTACTCTAGCGACAATATGAATAAAGAGTAGTGACTAAGACCTAATAAAGTAAATGCTGGCAGTATTTTTACAACAGGTGCTGTACATACAAATTATGATAAAAGCAATAATAATAACAGTAAAAAAAGAAAAAAAGAAAAATCAAATAATGATAACATGAGAAAAATTGGCAATAGTAATGAAGATTTGTTCAGATGTACATTAATATCTTGGTGTGCAAAGTAGATGTTTTTACTAGTATGGCGAGTTCTGGGGAGGGGAGATTTTTTGGAGGGGGGATGAGGGAAGTAATGAGGTGAAGTGCATTCATATACAGAGGAAGACATTACTGTTGCTTAAGTAGATACGTCATTAACTGTTTTTTGAAGCCGGACATGTTTTTAAGTTCCCTAACATAATGAGGGAGGTTATTCCAGTGTCGGGTTCCCGCTACTGTAAAGGACTTGAAGGCGACTGAGCGATACAGTGGAACAGAGAGGATTTCATTATGATGGGAACGTGTGTTTGTCATGTTGTTCCGACATAAGCGTTAAGGACGAGGAGAGATATGAGGGACAGTGTACATTTATAAGGCAGTAGATGAGACAGAGTGTATGGAAATCTCTGCATTTGTCTGCACGCAGCCAGGACAATTTTGCATATGCTGGTGAAATGTGATCAAAAAGTCGAACGTCACACACATATCGGACGCAGGCATTCATAACCAGTTCCAGACGTCGCGAATTTTCCTGAGAGAGGATAATATCGCTGTAGTCAATGACTGGGAGTATAAGCGTTTGTACTAATTTGTTTTGCAGATCGAAAGGCAAGAGTTTTTTATATTTTTTTAGGACATGAAGGGATGCTGATGCTTTTTTGCACACTGCAGTTACGTGCTCTGTCCAATTTAGATTTTCATCTTTTATTACTCCCAAACTCTTTGCTGAGGGAGAGAAGTTAATATTTGTTCCATTTAGGATAAGAGATGGTACGGATTCTCGATGTTTTGGGCTAATGAGCTTATTGACCAACAAATACCGCTTGGGTTTTATATGGGTTTATTTTGAGTGATATGTCCTGTGCCCATTTTGATAGTGCATCGAGGTCAGTATTGAAATTTTAAATAGCTTTCTTAAGATTGCTTTGTTCGCACGTAGATACAACTGAAGGTCATCAGCATATATATGATTTTTGCAATAGGTCAGAACCGATGACACATCATTGACATACAGAGAGAAGAGTATAGGACCTAATACTGAGCCTTGGGGAACGCCTGACACTACCTGCCGCCACTGTGATTTGATATTCCCGGACAGGACGCGTTGCTGACGAGACGTCATGTATTAAGCTGTTAAATATAAATAACTTTGCCGGAGCTTGTAAAACTGTCGTAGTAATTAGCGATTGGGACTTCGTCTTCCTTAATAACTGACCGTTGTAGTTCGGAATTAGGAAAATAAGTAAAAATACCGACACTATCAAGGTTGCGGGTTCGAGTCCCTGTCCGAACTACAGTCCTAATTTGTCAGAAAGTTTCAAGTAAAAAACGATTATCAAAATACAATGTTGTGAAACTGTCCATATAATTGCAGACAGCTCCTTTAAAGTGAAGAGTTTGTAAGTCAGGTGTGATTTTGCTCCCCGGCGGAAGCGGAAGAGCATCTGGAGTAATCTCAGCCGCGTCTGACAGAGAACGCGGGGGGGGGGGGGGGGGGGGGGGTACTAGCAGAGTGCAGCAGCCTGTCCGTCTCCGGGGAGCAAGATTGATGGGCGTGGCGGCGAGCCCGAAACTTGGTCGCCACTCGCCTGCCAAGGTCGATACGGCGGGTGGGGAGGCAGGCGGTCCCGCTCGCTGCGTCTGAGTCTGTGTGTCTTGTCGTGTCGCGTCGCAGTCCAGCACTGCGCTGTAATACCCAGCATAGCGGCGACCGGCCGCGGTGGCCAACAGGGCAGTAGCGAGGTGGGACGCGGGCCGCAGACCAACTTGGTGCACGGCCTCCCCAGGCATTGCTGCCGTGCTCTGCTGGTGGTGGTGGTGGTGGTGGTGGTGGTGGCAGCAGAGTGGTGTTAGACCGACTTGGAAACTGTGGAAAGCCCGGTCAGGACGCTCCTGGAGGCACGGGGACTGCTGCGTAGCTAGGGATACAGAGGACGTGGAGCAGATGACAGAAAGTCGGTACCACTTAATGTAGACCACGATCCAACTGAATGTGTGCTACACTGAAAGGATAACAGTACAAGGAAAGAAGAGACAAACACGAAAAAAAGAACCTGTCTAAACAAATGTGATGACTCCTGATGGTATTTTCGTTCCGTCATTATAACTACAAAAAAATGCGTGTTTTTCTCACCAGACGCGTTTCGCTTTATTCAGGTCTGCAGTAAAAATATTTACAATTTGATTTTTTTGAAGAGCGAAAAAATTCGTTAACAATTCGCTCCACCAAGCAACATTGAAAATACGGACATTATAAGAATCAGTAAAGACAGACACCTCATCAACATCTACATCCATACTCCGCAAGCCACCTGACGATGTGTGGCGGAGGGTACCTTGAATACCTCTATCGGTTCTCCCTCCTATTCCAGTCTCGTGTTGTTCCTGGAGAGAAGGATTGTCGGTATGCCAATGTGTGGGCTCTAATCTCTATGATTTTATCCTCATGGTCTCTTCGCGAGATATACGTATGAGGGAGCAATATACTGCTTGACTGCTCGGTGAAGGTATGTTCTCGAAGCGTCAACAAAAGCCCGTACCGAGCTACTGAGCGTCTCTCCTGCAGAGTCTTCCACTGGAGTTTATCATCTCCGTAACGCTTTCGCGATTACTAAATGATCCTGTAACGAAGCGCGCCGCTCTCCTTTCGGTCTTCTCTCTCTCTTCTATCAACCCTATCTGGTACGGATCCCACACCAGTGAGCAGCATTCAAGCAGCGGGCGAACAAGCGTACTGTAACATACTTCCTTTGTTTTCGGATTGCATTTCCTTAGGATTCTTCCAATGAATCTCAGTCTGGCATCTGCTTTACCGGCAATCAACTTTATATGATCATTCCATTTTAAATCACTCCTAATGCGTACTCCCAGATAATTTATGGAATTAACTGCTTCCAGTTGCTGACCTGCTATATTGTAGCTAAATGATATGGGATCTTTCTTTCTATGTATTCGCAGCACATTACACTTGTCTACATTGAGATTCAATTGCCATTCCCTGCACCATGTGTCAATTCGCTGCAGATCCTCCTGCATTTCAGTATAATTTTCCATTGTTACAACCTCTCGATATACTACAGCATCATCCGCAAAAAGCCTCAGTGAACTTCCGATGTCATCCACAAGGTCATTTATGTATATTGTGAATAGCAACGATCCTACGACACTTACCTGCGGCACATCTGAAATCACTCTTACTTCGGAAGACTTCTCTCCATTGAGAATGACATGCTGCGTTCTGTTATCTAGGAACTCTTCAATCCAATCACACAATTGGTCTGATAGTCCATATGCTCTTACTTTGTTCATTAAACGACTGTGGGGAACTGTATCGAACGCCTTGGGGAAGTCAAGAAACACGGCATCTACCTGGGAACCCGTGTCTATGGCCCTCTGAATCTCGTGGACGAATAGCGCGAGCTGGGTTTCACACGATTGTCTTTTTCGAAATCCATGCTGATTCCTACAGAGTAGATTTCTAGTCTCCAGAAAAGTCATTATACTCGAACGTAATAACCTTCAACATCGCAGCGCGTCAGCAATCGTTGGTTAATATATTAAAAAACTAGAAACCCGCCTCGATTGCGAAAAAAGCACCTAGTGTTAGCCTAGGTTTCGGCGTAGATAACTACACCTTCAGAACAATAAAAGCTACAAGTGCCTAAGAAGACCTTCGTCAATGATGAAAAGAACACCATAGCTATCTATACATTTATAAACGAAAAAAAGGAAAACACAAACAGTACATATGTACAAAGTCTAAACCACTGCTTAACTTAATGGTGTAACCTCCACCTCACACCGGCCTATGTTCGATGGGCCATGACCCGCCATAAGCTCATGGCTGCAAAAGCCTTGAAGAAGCGCCAGCTCTTCTGAACTTGTCGCCTTCATGTAGCGCTTCACGCCTGACTGGAGCTTGTACGAGCCCTTCGACCCCGTCGCCCAAGATAACGTGTGGAAGCGAAGTTCCCGTCAGGACGTACTCTGCCAGCGGTAATCCGCTCCTCTCCGGGACTTGACCGCAGCCGGCGAGCCGATGGGGCGTTTACCTGTCGCACGCCGCCTGTGCTGGAGCACCGGCTCACACCATCTTGCCGCCCTCAAGTTCACTGAAGCCCCGCTAAGTCGCCCTAAGCTTCTCCCACGACCCTTCGATACAGCAGCAGCTATTACGAGGCTGTCGCATCAACGCGGACCAGATTCTGCACGTCCCTCAGCTCTAGCAGTACTTCTCTGCTATGAAGATGATGGATCGTGCCGGCCAACTTTTGGAGCCAGTCCTGCTACTACCCTATTTTAGGTTTTGCTGCTAATACTAGTTTGTCCTGAACAAGGTAAAGTGCTCCTGGAACGTTAATTAACGTAATCGCGAGTAGCTGCTGCTCCGGCACCT
The DNA here is from genome assembly GCF_023898315.1 of Schistocerca nitens. Taxonomy (NCBI): domain Eukaryota; kingdom Metazoa; phylum Arthropoda; class Insecta; order Orthoptera; family Acrididae; genus Schistocerca; species Schistocerca nitens. The sequence continues at coordinate 47,829,691 of NC_064622.1, read as the reverse complement.
TGCCATAGTTTACTCCATAGTACTTCAACGGTACTTCTATAAAGGCAGTGTTCAGTTATTTCCCCCACGTCTGATTAAACGTGTTTCTTCTTCAACGATCATTTGACACACGCCCTGACATTCGTATGTTTTCATATACTACAACGAGCTTTGTTCTTGCCTATAACCAACATCTATCTCGATTCCTTTTTAGATAGAAAGAATTCTCGTACTTACCATGAAGCTGTATCAGCAAATTATAATCTAGATGTAAAATTTGCAAAAGTAACACAAATATTCGGTCAATGGGACCGAAAAAATTTTTCCCAATTTTTTTCTTTTTCGCGTAGGGAAAAAAATTTAATTTGTTTTATGAAAATACAGTTTTTTTCTTTTTCGTATAGGGAAAAAATTTATTTATTTAATTAAGATACACAGAATTTAGAGAAGACGGGAACCACTTGGTTGCTGGTTAGTTTTCACTTCACCTCCCAGAACTACTTCTTTCTTGCGCGCAGGATCCTCCTCCTCCTCCTACGCCATGTCCAGATGATATTGGTCCTTGTACTTTGCTTTTCCCGGAACCCATTGAATTTGTCAACTTTCATTCCAAAATACCTCTTTCTCCCAGATTTTCGGATTGTTCTCATCTTCATCCGTGCCCTGTATTTGCTGAACCCAGTTTGTTAACGCATTTAAATTATTGATGTAGTTTGAGATTGTCTGTCTGCACTCGCTCATTGTGGAGAGGTGTCCACAAAACTTCGGCCTTCTCATCTGGACAGTGTTTGTTATCTATTCCATCTGTGCATACAAATCTCCTACCCTTTCATGTACCATCGTTTCTTTCTTACGGTCCGAGGATCTTCCTTCAAATATTTCTGACTTCCTTCTCTAGCTCTTGCATTTCTGCTTTCTTGTTCAGTATCAGGTTTCTGAAATGTACTATACTCACGACATGCATAGTGGTGTACTGGCCAATCTTCGGATTGTAGCAAACTGTTCTTCCGCTGTTACCTATTCTCTATTAACCCGTATGGTAGTTCTACCTTTCTGTCTCGTTTTTTGTTCGCTTTTTTATCAAGTTGATTCAACAACGTACTTGAATTTGTGTTGTTTCGATTTTTTTCCCCTAACATTAAGCTGAGATGAGTTTATTCATCATGTTTCTTTCCCGTTATTGGAAAGAAACATTGTTTTAGTGATCTTACTTTGAGGTTCTTATGTAACTGACACTTCCAGAAACCAGAACAGTGTCCGAAGAAATACACTGTCAAAGCAATTCTGGAAGTGGATGTACCACTAACTGAATAAATAAGACAACAGTTTCCGTCTCAAACGGTGAATGGCAGAGATACTTTTATCGAAGAAAGGTTTCTGGTTTCTCTTCCTGCACCAGTCTGCTTCTTAGGTGGGACAACGTTCGCTTGTTTCACTTATGTTCGGTTTCGACACTAAGTAGTTTTTGCCTTTTCTGCAACTCTTCATTACTTAGTTTATCAAATAGTTCAAATGGCTCTAAGCACTATGGGACTGAACATCTGAGGTCATCAGTACCCTAGACTTTTTTTTTTTTTTTGTCATCAGTCTGCTGACTGGTTTGATGCGGCCCGCCACGAATTACTTTCCTGTGCTAACCTCTTCATCTCAGAGTAGCACTTGCAACCTACGACCTCAATTATTTGCTTGACGTATTCCAATCTCTGTCTTCCTCTATAGTTTTTGCCCTCTACAGCTCCCTCTAGTACCATGGAAGTCTTAGCAGATGTCCTATCATCCTGTCCCTTCTCCTTATCAGTGTTCTCCACATATTCCTTCGATTCTGCGTAGAACCTCCTCATTCCTTACCTTATCAGTCCACCTAATTTTCAACATTGGTCTATAGCACCACATCTCAAATGCTTCGATTCTCTTCTGTTCCGGTTTTCCCACAGTCCATGTTTCACTACCATACAATGCTGTACTCCAGACGTACATCCTCAGAAATTTCTTCCTCAAATTAAGGCCGGTATTTGATATTAGTAGACTTCTCTTGGCCAGAAATGCCTTTTTTGCCATAGCGAGTCTGCTTTTGATGTCCTCCTTGCTCCATCCGTCATTGGTTATTTTACTGCCTAGGTAGCAGAATTCCTTAACTTCATTGACTTCGTGACCATCAATCCTGATGTTAAGTTTCTCGCTGTTCTCATTTCTACTACTTCTCATTTCTACTACTTCTCATTACCATCGTCTTTCTCCGATTTACTCTCAAACCATACTGTGTACTCATTAGACTGTTCATTCCGTTCAGCAGATCATTTAATTCTTCTTCACTTTCACTCAGGATAGCAATGTCATCAGCGAATCGTATCATTGATATCCTTTCACCTTGTATTTTAATTCCACTGCTGAACCTTTCTTTTATTTCCATCATTGCTTCCTCGATGTACAGATTGAAGAGTAGGGGCGAAAGGCTACAGCCTTGTCTTACACCCTTCTTAATACGAGCACTTCGTTCTTCATCGTCCACTCTTATTATTCCCTCTTGGTTGTTGTACGTATTGTATATGGCCCGTCTCTCCCTATAGCTTACCCCTACTTTTTTCAGAATCTCGAACAGCTTGCACCATTTTATATTGTCGAACGCTTTTTCCAGGTCGACAAATCCTATGAAAGTGTCTTGATTTTTCTTTAGCCTTGCTTCCATTATTAGCCGTAACGTCAGAATTGCCTCTCTCGTCCCTTTGCTTTTCCTAAAGCCAAACTGATCTTCACCTAGCGCAATTTTGTTTTCCATTCTTCTGTATATTATTCTTGTAAGCAGCTTCGATGCATGAGCTGTTAAGCTGATTGTGCGATAATTCTCGCACTTGTCAGCTCTTGCCGTCTTCGGAATTGTGTGGATGATGCTTTTCCGAAAGTCAGATGGTATATCGCCAGACTCATATATTCTACACACCAACGTGAATAGTCGTTTTGTTGCCACTTCCCCCAATGATTTTAGAAATTGTGATGGAATGTTATCTATCCCTTCTGCCTTATTTGACCGTAAGTCCTCCAAAGCTCTTTTAAATTCCGATTCTAATACTGGATCCCCTATCTCTTCTAAATCGACTCCTGTTTCTTCTTCTATCACATCAGACAAATCTTCACCCTCATAGAGGCTTTCAATGTATTCTTTCCACCTATCTGCTCTCTCCTCTGCATTTAACAGTGGAATTCCCGTTGCACTCATAATGTTACCACCGTTGCTTTTGATGTCACCAAAGGTTGTTTTGACTTTCCTGTATGCTGAGTCTGTCCTTCCGACAATCATATCTTTTTCGATGTCTTCACATTTTTCCTGCAGCCATTTCGTCTTAGCTTCCCTGCACTTTCTATTTATTTCATTCCTGATTTTCCCGGAACATGTTTGTACTTCCTCCTTTCATCAATCAACTAAAGTATTTCTTCTGTTACCCATGGTTTCTTCGCAGCTACCTTCTTTGTACTTATGTCTTCCTTCCCAACTTCTGTGATGGCCCTTTTTAGAGATGTCCATTCCTCTTCAACTGTACTGCCTACTGCGCTATTCCTTATACTTCAAACGTATCTCGTCATTCCTTAGTACTTCCGTATCCCACTTCTTTGCGTATTGATTCTTCCTGACTAATGTCTTGAACTTCAGCCTACTCTTCATCACTACTATATTGTGATCTGAGTCTATATCTGCTCCTGGGTACGCCTTACAATCCAGTATCAGATTTCGGAATCTCTGTCTGACCATGATGTAATCTAATTGAAATCTTCCCGTATCTCCCGGCCTTTTCCAAGTATACCTCCTCCTCTTGTGATTCTTGAACAGGGTATTCGCTATTACTAGCTGAAACTTGTTACAGAACTCAATTACTCTTTCTACTCTTTCATTCCATGTCCCAAGCCCATATTCTCCTGTAACATTTTCTTCTACTCCTTCCCCTACAGCTGCATTCCAGTCGCCCATGACTATTAGATTTTCGTCCTCCTTTACATACTGCATTACCCTTTCAATATCCTCATACACTTTCTCTATCTGTTCATCTTCAGTTTGCGACGTCGGCATGTATACCTGAACTATCGTTGTCGGTGTTGGTCTGCTGTCGATTCTGGTTAGAACAACCCGGTCACTGAACTGTTGACAGTAACACACCCTCTGCCCTACCTTCCTATTCATAGACTTACAACTACTTAAACCTCACTAAGCTAAGGACATCACACATATCCATGCCCGAGGCAGGAGTCGCACCTGCGACCGTAGCAGCAGCGCGGTTCCGGACTTATGCGCCTAGAACCGCTCGGCCACAGTGGCCGGCACTTGTTCATCCTTGAGCCAAATTCACTGCTGAGAATGCTGTCCATTCCTGTAAGCAGGTCTTAGCATTGAAATCATTTGTTCCCCTTATTACTTCATTCCTCTTCAGAAATTGTTATTTTCGTTATTGCCTTTTTGAAGAAACCTCTGTGTGTGTGTGTGTGTGTGTGTGTGTGTGTGTGTGTGTGTGTGTGTGTGTGTGTGTGTGTTTTTATTGAGAGCTACGTCTATTTATCTATCTATCTATCTATCTATGTATATCCGAATCCCGCTCCAGCTACTGCCGGGTCTGGGTGCTGACTAGTCCTCTCCATTTGGCTCGGTCCTCCCACCACTTTTCTTCCTCCACTTGCTGCCACGTCACATCTCTCCTTTCCACAGATATTTTCACTCCCATTTTCCACCGTGTTCTTGGGCGCCCTCTAGGTCTTTTCCCATCCATCTTTAGTTTTTCCATAATTCTGGGGAGTCTCTGCCCATGCATCCTCTTAACATGCCCATACCATCTTAATCTCTTTCTTTCAATTTCTTCTCTCATACTTTTTTGTTTGAGGTCCTTTCTAATCTCTACATTCCTTACTCTGTACGTTCTTGTTTTTCCCTTAACTGCTCTGAGAAATTTCATTTCCCCTGCTTGCAGTCTGCTCCACTCCCTTTCTGTCATTGTCCATGTTTCTCCACCATAGGTGACAATAGGGATGTAATAATTCTTATACATAAGGAGTTTTGCTCTTTCTGAAACTTCATTGTTCCAAATCAGATGTTTTATTGTTTGGTAGAAATTGCCTCCCTTCTGTAAGCTCCTATTAATTTCGTTAGTTATTCTTCCATCCCTAGATATTTCACTCCCTAAATAAGTGAAACTTTCTACCACTTTGAGGGGTTCACCATTCAAGGTCATATTTCCGTTGATTCCTTTCTCCCTCCCTTGAGAGCTACGTATGTTTATTATTTTGGCATAATTCGCGAGGCCCCATCAAAAGAGCCTCGTACTCGTCTTCCTTTTGCTGAATAGTCCAAGCTTGCACGCCCAAGGCTTCATACAACGTTTGAGGTGGTTTTGAAAGTAGTAAATAAAAACGGAAATTAACGTGATACTTGTTCATTGTTATTCAGCGCAAAATGAAACCACGTTGTACCAGTTCAAAATGGCGTCGTCAGTGTTGCCACCGTACTGTTAATTAAAATCGAATCGTCTGACATTGTTGCTCCCATCCTCTGCAAGTAACTGACCTAATTCACTGGGAACACTACAGGACCGTCTACCTTCCGTTGAGGGGGAGGGAGGGGGGGTAGGGATTGTGACGTCATTCGTATGGCGTCAGCCAAGGCCAACGTCGGAATTACGAAGTGTCTAATGAATCAAAAGATCATCTGTGCAATTTACAATGACAGTGATGACCAGTCTTAAGCAAGATTCATGGATCAAAATAGAATCCGGCGACAGTCACAGCCTACAGATTCTGTTTGCATGCAAATCATGTTTATAATATCTTGACGGAGCTTGTCTGACATGAGGATAGAAGGGCTAAAAATATGTTCTTGTGATCTTCGGTGCGAACACTGCTTGTAAGAAGTTTTCCAGGCTGCTCTATCCTACCAAAGCCTCATCATATCTGAATAACAGCTGCAGAATGCACAAAACACACACACACACACACACACACACACACACACACACACACACACACACACACACACCACCACCACTTCCAAACTTACGATTACTTGTTACCTCGAAATGTCTCCTGTCACCCGATCCTTTCATGTAGTCTAATCTGCTATAAATCATGCGTGTCCTTTGGAAGTCAGACCTAGAAGTTGGAGAAATTGAATAAGAGTCCCTAACAGTTCTTTCCACCAATCTGTCGCCTTCTAAAGTTGCGTCCCCAGCGCAGAAGACAGCTTGTCGGTCGTGGGATCTCCTTAGGCGGAGGGTGCTATTCTTTGGTCGTGCTTTTTATGGGATGCCACTTGCCCAGGTTAATCCCCATATCTACAGAGGGCAAGATCTGTAGTACTGACAATGATGGTAGGCGACATTTCTCATTAATGTATCCTGTTTTGTTATATTTTAAATAATCACACATTTTATACTGTCCTTTACAACACTCGACGTAGATTTCGTATTCGTACGGTAACTTTTCTGACAATTTCCGATATAGGGTACAACGTGTCCACCCGAAAGAGATATACGTGTGCGGCTCTGAAGAACGCCCGAAACAGTCTTACGCGACCGTCCCACTAGAACGCCCGAAACAGTCTTACGCGACCGTCCCACTAGAACGCCCGAAACAGTCTTACGCGACCGTCCCACTAGAACGCCCGAAACAGTCTTACGCGACCGTCCCACTAGAACGCCCGAAACAGTCTTACGCGACCGTCCCACTAGAACGCCCGAAACAGTCTTACGCGACCGTCCCACTAGAACGCCCGAAACAGTCTTACGCGACCGTCCCACTAGAACGCCCGAAACAGTCTTACGCGACCGTCCCACTAGAACGCCCGAAACAGTCTTACGCGACCGTCCCACTAGAACGCCCGAAACAGTCTTACGCGACCGTCCCACTAGAACGCCCGAAACAGTCTTACGCGACCGTCCCACTAGAACGCCCGAAACAGTCTTACGCGACCGTCCCACTAGAACGCCCGAAACAGTCTTACGCGACCGTCCCACTAGAACGCCCGAAACAGTCTTACGCGACCGTCCCACTAGAACGCCCGAAACAGTCTTACGCGACCGTCCCACTAGAACGCCCGAAACAGTCTTACGCGACCGTCCCACTAGAACGCCCGAAACAGTCTTACGCGACCGTCCCACTAGAACGCCCGAAACAGTCTTACGCGACCGTCCCACTAGAACGCCCGAAACAGTCTTACGCGACCGTCCCACTAGAACGCCCGAAACAGTCTTACGCGACCGTCCCACTAGAACGCCCGAAACAGTCTTACGCGACCGTCCCACTAGAACGCCCGAAACAGTCTTACGCGACCGTCCCACTAGAACGCCCGAAACAGTCTTACGCGACCGTCCCACTAGAACGCCCGAAACAGTCTTACGCGACCGTCCCACTAGAACGCCCGAAACAGTCTTACGCGACCGTCCCACTAGAACGCCCGAAACAGTCTTACGCGACCGTCCCACTAGAACGCCCGAAACAGTCTTACGCGACCGTCCCACTAGAACGCCCGAAACAGTCTTACGCGACCGTCCCACTAGAACGCCCGAAACAGTCTTACGCGACCGTCCCACTAGAACGCCCGAAACAGTCTTACGCGACCGTCCCACTAGAACGCCCGAAACAGTCTTACGCGACCGTCCCACTAGAACGCCCGAAACAGTCTTACGCGACCGTCCCACTAGAACGCCCGAAACAGTCTTACGCGACCGTCCCACTAGAACGCCCGAAACAGTCTTACGCGACCGTCCCACTAGAACGCCCGAAACAGTCTTACGCGACCGTCCCACTAGAACGCCCGAAACAGTCTTACGCGACCGTCCCACTAGAACGCCCGAAACAGTCTTACGCGACCGTCCCACTAGAACGCCCGAAACAGTCTTACGCGACCGTCCCACTAGAACGCCCGAAACAGTCTTACGCGACCGTCCCACTAGAACGCCCGAAACAGTCTTACGCGACCGTCCCACTAGAACGCCCGAAACAGTCTTACGCGACCGTCCCACTAGAACGCCCGAAACAGTCTTACGCGACCGTCCCACTAGAACGCCCGAAACAGTCCGACTTGCGCAGTCGAAGTACATCGTCTCCTTGGCACGCCAAAGCCTCCCGAAGGTGTCCGAAGCACTTCGGTTGCAATATCGTTACTCCAATGTTTCACAAAACAAGTGAAATTTAATAAACAAAAACTGTAGGCTCATAGGGTAACCATGAGAGATTCTCATACTGAAAACGGGGATAAATGCAATGAAAAGTATATAAATAATTAATAAGAGGAGTTTGGCGTTTTGGCGCCTAGTACCCGAACATGCCGACCAGTCACAAGCAAATTCGGTACAACTGGCGGACTCTCCCACTGGACTGGTATACATACTGTACCATCTGTCTCTTGTACCTCACCCCATTTTGTACCATATGCTGCTTCACGTGTATCAAGCTCCAGCGAGGCGAGCTTCTGGCAAAATAAAATACTGGCAGCCACAGCCAGGAATATCACAGTGCTACAAATTTCTTTTCACTCAGTTCGATTCAGCGCCTCATCATTAGTTACGTCATCTACCTGTCCAGTCTTCAGCGTTCTTCTGTAGCACTACATTTTAATCGTTTCTATCTTCTTCTTATCCGAAATGCTTATCGGACACGTTTCGCTTCCGTACAGTACTAATACTACCTTCAGAAAAGACTTCTTAATACTTAAATTTATATCAGATGTTAACAAATTCCGCTTTTTCAGAAATCCTCTCCTTTCTGTAGCCAGTCGGCATTGTATATCCTCTCATACTTCGGCCATCGTCACTTATTTTGCTACCGCGTTCTGAGCCCTACTACTTTTACCATGTCATTGCCTTATCTATCTCGCTCAGCACTGCGTGATTTAAACTGACTGCATTCCGTTATTCTTGTTCTACTTTTCTTGACATTGATCTCGTAACTTCTTTTCAAGGCGCTATGTATTCAAGTGAGCAGATCTTCAAAATCCTTTGCTGCCTCTGACAGAATCACAGTATTATCGGGTAACCTCACAGTTCTCATTTCTTCTCACTGAACTTGGATTTCCTCTCCAAATTTATCGCTAAAGTATTTTTTGGTAAAAATATGCAAAAACGAAAATCATTACAAAAAAATAGAAACTAAACAGAATGTTGTTGATACATGGAATGCGACCCAGAGGGAATGGTTGCTAATCAAGAGCATGGTAGAATCGTTCTTCGAAGCCAAAATAAAGTCTAGTAAATATGGAGTCTAAAATGCATAGCGTAAGAGCCATCAGCACTTAGTCTTCGACACGGTGAAACAAATCTCTTATAGTGCAAGCATTGTGCTTTCCAGATTTTGGGAGGAGGAAGTATGGACAAAAAAAAAAAAAAAGTCCATCAAACGTGTGATCTAAAGTGCATACCTTCAGTGCTATGGCCACCTGTTCATCTTCGCTACAGTGAAACACATCTCTTCTACTGTGCAAGTGAACGTAGCTCTTAAGAAACGCACTTTAGAGCCCATGTTTACTACACAATGTTTTCCTCTTTTCGTCCATACTAACACGTCTCAAAATACGGAAACCAAAGAGCTTGGCAGTGCAAGAGATTTGTTTGACAGTATCGAAAACGAACAAGTGGTCATAGATCTTAAGGTAAGCATTTTAGAGCCCATGCTTACTGGCCTCTTCTGCTTGAATGATCGCTCCTGTCATATCCCTAAACATTGACCATTCTTCCTGCGACACCCTGTATGTGGAAAGATTGGATTTGGCTCATAGATTATAAATTGTCGGATGTTTCCAAGGTAACTGATTTCGTGAATTAACGATGATTTTGTAGCAATGTTTTGGTTAATGTTTGATTAATTTTAATTAAAATGTCTTTTTTATTAAAAAAATTACTAGTATCTATGTCTTTGGACCATTTACATAGAGTGTGACATTTGGATTGTTTCAGATCGTTTTTCGAAGGATATACAGGGTGAGTCAAGTAAGACGTAACACCCCCATTATTCCGTTGGCGATTGCACGTATCGACAAGCGGTGTTCGGCGAATCATAGCCGACTATGGGGCACATACTTTTGTACATACACAATAATCACAACGTTTATATTGACCGAGATAATGAGGCAAGTACATGTTTTTTTAAATGGGACGCTATACTTTTTTTACCATCATTCGAACGCTCTAGAAAAAACGCGTATAGTGATGCAACGCATGTTGCTATTGTGATTCAAACTTTGCTTAAAAGAGGGCGGATAAGGATTTACCTACGTAGCATAGGCCGTGTATGCTGGATAGAGCACGGCAACTCGGCCTGCAGGTCGCGCGAGGCGTGTTTACAGTCTGCAGCCGGTTCCGACCGCCTCGACCTTCAATCGTACAATATTTCCCAGCGTCTTTTAAGCAAAGTTTGAATCACAAAAGCAACATGCGTTGCATCACTATACACGTCTTTTCCAGAGCGTTCGAATGATGGTAAAAAAAGTATAGCGTCCCATTTGAAAAACAAGTGCTCACCTCATTATCTCGATCAATGAAAACGTTGTGATTATTGTGCATGTACCAACGTATGTGCCCCATAGTCCGTTATGATTCGCCGAAAACCGCGTGCCGATACGTGCAATCGCCCCCGGAATAAAGGGGGTGTTACGTCTTACGCGACTCATCCAGTATAAGTTAAGCAGTGCTCTCGTGCTAGGCTTTGCAGGTTTACTTTATGGACATCATCACATCATCTATTACTTGGGTGCGACTGAGGGATGATTCTGACCACCAACGAATGTTACTAGCGCTGGGGATTATTTCTAAAACTGAAACCAAATACGAAAACCTGACACACGCGAAGATATCCGATAAAGTGAAAAAGATCCTTGTGAAAAGAGAGGAGTAATTCCGACCAATTTTGTGCAGTAGCCGATGGAGACTGTTACGTTAGAACAGAAAAGACTTTTACTTGTATTACGAGAAAATTGATGAAATATAATTCCAGTGGTCGCCGTCTATTTTTGGCTTCCCAAAGAACAGAAATTCAACAGAAGTCTCTGTCTCTGTGTGTGTGTGTGTGTGTGTGTGTGTGTGTGTGTGTGTGTGTGTGTGTCAGGGAGAGAGGGGAGGGGGGAGTAGTAGTGATGGTAGCAGTAGTTAACGGGGTGCTGGGAGAGCAGAGCGGACAGTGTATCGTGTTCCCGTTCGCCAGGTGCTGCGATTTGCGCTAACTCGCATCCCAGTCGCTTTTGCGGCTTCTGCCGGGGCTCGAGTTTCAAGTGGCTCTCTGGTACAAACCACAAAGTTCCACTCAGCACCACTGCCCGCAGCTGCCGCGCCTCTTAATAAGCGACTCTGCCGCCATATGCGTTCCAGGTACAGCGCTTCTCTGGCAAGTGCGGGCTTCCCTTACAGGGATCCACTTGTCGACATTCATAGTATTCAGACCAAAGCTCTATGTGTCAAGATGTAGCGCACTGCTTGTGTTAATATCCACATTACCTAGTCCTATCCTAGTTTAAAATTACTCATTTGTAACTGCCTTTCACCAGCCTTTCAACTAGTTCGATTACATGGGCTACTATTTCAGATCCTTGCAGGGTCGCCAGTTATATCACTTACAGATTTGTTTTAATACCTGACTTACTACATAATGTCACGTTGTCTTGTACGAGCAATACGTACGTAACACTCGCTTTATACAATATCTTGCCCTGTATACGTTAAAATTAAAAATGTGGTACCTGGTACACCTAACGACATCAAAAATGTCCGTAGCCATTGTAAAAAGTGGTTTGTTTTATATTTCACAAGTATTAACTCTAAAGTCCAGTTTATCGTTCGTTCTTGTACTTATTCATTGACGACATACGCTGGATGCAGCGTACCTCAGCGATACTGCAGTGCAATATTTTGCACAAGAAACATCTTTTCGCCTTCTCATTATTTTTACTAATTTTTAATATGTCGCATTTGACTTGTTTATTAATAAGGTCAATTGAATCCACATTCCTTTATTGAATTCCTATTTACCAGTGATTGCTTAATATCTATTACTGATTTATTTTTCAAAATATTAGTGAAATTAGCCACATGATGATACCGGATCGACATAGATAATGTATCAAGCAAAGTCATGCATTAGTAGCGTGGTGTTAAGTCAATAAAATCCCTTTAAAATTAAAGTTCAGTATCCATACCTAACTCCAAAGAAATTTACTCTGCCATGTCACATTTATTTTTCTCCTACCAGACAAATACATGTGTCTCATACCCCGTTCTACCCGTATCCAGATCTATCCCAAGGTTACTTTGACGGAGTCCACAGCTAAAAATCAAGCATTCACATCAACCTCGGAGATTCAAAGCAAGCTATTTCGCATATTTTACCGCCTCGTGAATTATAATTACAGGTATAATGCTCGATTTGCTGGATCAGATATAACAGCTATTTAAATCCTCTCATTTAAAATTTTCTTTTTTGGGGACCCACAGCTTCAGCGCTTTTTGTGAATAAATACATGCTCCAGGTAGGCTGTATTATTCTTTTCTTTTATTATCTATGCGGCTGACATTTCGAGCTTTGGTCATTTTCAAGTACGTATCTTAAGCTTCCAGCTTTATTATAACGTAAAATGACCGAGAGTGGTGACATACGTAGTTAGCACACTGGATTCGCATTCTGAAGGATAGTTGTTCAAACCCGCCTCCGGCCATCCACATTCATTTGAAAGGGCGCAGCCGATTTCCGGCCCCACCTTGGACATAATCCGAGCTTGTGCTCCGTCTGTAATGACCTCGATGTCGACGGGACATTAAACCCAGTCTCCCTTCCTTCCTTCCTTCCTTCCTCCCTCCAAAATGTTCAAATGTTTGTGAATTCCGAAGGGACCAAACTGCTGAGGTCATCGGTCCCTAGACTTACACACTACTTTAACTTATGCTAAGAACCACACACACACACACACACACACACACACACACACACACACACACACACACACACACACACACATATATATATATGCGCGAAGGAGGACACAAACCTCCGGCGGGAGCGGCCGCGCAACCCGTGACATGGTGCCTGAAACCACTCGGCCTCCCTCCTTCTATTACAATTTAAAATGAAGATGTAAGCATAAGGTACCTGCTAGATAATGACCAAAGGTCGAAACTTGCCAATAGCACAGACAATAAAAATAAATAAATAAATGCACTACTGGCCATTAAAATTGCTACACCACGAAGATGACTTGCTAAAGGCGCGAAATTTAACCGACGGGAAGAAGATGCTGTGATATGCAATTGATTAGCTTTTCAGGGCATTCACACAAGGTTGGCACCGTTGGCGACACCTACTACGTGCTGACATGAGGAAAGTTTCCAACGGCTTTCTCATACACAAACAGCAGTTGACCGGCATTGCCTGGTGAAACGTTGTTGTGATGCCTCGTGTAAGGAGGAGAAATGCTTACCATCACGTTTCCGACTTTGATAAAGGTCGGATTGTAACCTATCGCGATTGCGTTTTATCGTTTCGACATTGCTGCTCGCGTTGGTTGAGACCCAATGACTGTTAGCAGAATATGGAATCGATGGGTTCGGGAGGCTAATACGGAACGCCGTACTGGATCTCAACGTCCTCGTATCACTAGCAGTCGAGATGACGGACATCTTATCCGTATGGCTGTAACGGATCGTGCAGCCACGTCTCGATCCCTGAGTTAACAGATGGGGACGTTTGAAAGACAACAACCATGTGCACGAATAGTTCGACGACGTTTGCAGCAGCATGGACTATCAGCTCGGAAACCATGGTTGCGGTTACCCTTAACGTTGCATCACAGACAGGAGCGCCTGCGATGGTGTACTCAACGACGAACCTGGGTGCACGAATGACAAAACGTCATATTTTCGGATGACTCCAGGTTCTGTTTACATATCATGATGGTCGCATCCGTGTTTGGCGACATCGCGGTGAACGCACATTGGAAGTGTGTATTGGTCATCGCCATACTGCCGTATAACCCGGCGTGATGGTATGGGTTGCCATTGGTTACACGGCTCGGTCACCTCTTGTTCGCATTGACGGCACTTTGAACAGTGGACGCTACATTTCAGATGTGTTACGACCCGTGGCTTTACCCTTCATTCGATCCCTGCGAAACCCTACATGTCAGCAGGATAATGCACCACCGCATGTTGCAGGTTGTGTACGGGCCTTTCTGGATACAGAAAATGTTCGACTGCTGCCCTGGCCAGCACATTCTCCAGATGTCGCACCAACTGAAAACGTCTGGTCACTGGTGGCCGAGCAACTGGCTCGTCACAATACGCCAGTCACTACTCTTGATGAACTGTGGTATCGCGTCGAAGCTGCTTGGGCAGCTGTACCTGTACACGCCATCCAAGCTCTGTTTGACTCAATGTCCAGGCGTATCAAGGCCGTTATTACGGCCAGAGGTGGTTGTTCTGGGTACTGATTTCTCAGGATCTATGCACCCAAATTGCGTGAAAACGTAATCACATGTCAGTTCTAGTATAATATATTTGTCCAATAAATACCCATTTATCATCTGCATTTCTTTGATTGGCGACTCCATGTTGTCTTGTGCACTACGACCAGATAACAGGTATACTTGAAAAAAGAGACAGCATTGGTCGTATATTTTTTACTATTGCAAAATCGATTTTCTGTCACTGAGTGACCATCTTCAGTGCTATATTGTATAACTTAAATTGGGATGCACTGTTGTCACTAAGCTTACGGCAATCACATAGACCAGTGCATTACTCTTTATCGTCACTGTTACAACGACGGCCTTAATCCTGGCTCCCAGATTATATTCGTGCCGTATTGTTGCAGCTATCGCGCGATGGCAGCATCCCTATTGCAGGTTATTACCGCTCTCGCGAGATGACTCCGCCGCCGCTTCTGCTCTATCTCGTAAAAATATGCAACATTCAACAGCATAATAAATATCTTTGAAAACACAATCATGTGATTTAAGCGAGTTTTCATAGGAAAAATGACTTTGATGAGCGGCTTGCATTTTTCTTGTCGGAAATCAGAGAATCTGAAGCTAATGTGGAGATTTAACTACAGTCGATGCTCCCGCGTAGCATTCGCTTATGGACCAGGAAATGGGAGTAAATGACAGTTTTGCTGAAAGTACTCTCTGCAGACAGGCAAAATTGGATGTTATACCGCAACTGAAAAGGGTGGTTGTAAGTTTAAATTCCGCGAAGAATATAAACGATTTCTTGGATCACAAAGAATGCTTGAGGCGAATAGATGTTTATGTAGAAGCATCAGTAGTTGAGTACGAAACTGATCGCCAGGCCAGTTGCCCCACTGTGAGCACTTAGCGTCCGTTCTTGAGTATCAGCAGGTTACGTAGCTGAGGTGACAAGAACGAAACTCGACACCACTTGCTACGGGTGATATTAGAAATTTGTGTGACCATTTGTTCACGTCATCAACATTGTTGTCAAGCATTTTACGTATAATCTTTGTCTTACGTTAATAAATGACTTTCGGTACACTTCCTACAACAGTCAACATGATTGTCTGAACCTCTGTCATCAGGTGGGCTTGGGTTCTGTTACTGTAGATGTGCAAGACGTGTAACTGAATTACATATAAAAAAAAGGTTAGAGGTCTTTTCCTTATCTCTGAATTCATGATCATGAATAACCAAACATCGAGCGCCCCTTCACCTAAGTCATTGTTCATTGTTCATTTTACATTCACATCTGAGTCGCCTTCCTTAACCATGTATGGAGATTCTCTTGGCAAGACTCCTTATATCCAGTTGCAGACCTGATAGAAACATTCTCAGGCGCCTAGCTTCGGATCTAGGAGAAAGAGACTTGCGGGCAAGTTTCTGCTTTGTAGAACGGCATGTAACCGTAGTCACGTTGTGACTGCTTTAGCGACCTAAGGTTTTCCCACGAGAACAGAACTTCCTCTCTGTTTTCCTGAACACAGAAAGTCACCAGATTTCAAAAGTTTTTTTATTACACTGCTGGCCACCGTAAATGCAACACTAAGAAAGACAAGAGGTAGCACAACAAAATTTATTTTGTAGATAACATGTTGACCAAGTATCAAATGATTACGTTTACAGACGTCTGTGACATGTGGTTCCTGCCAGAATCAGTAGCCAGAGTAGCCGCCATTGTTGGAGATCACCGGTGCCACACGTCTCGGCATTGAGTCAAAGAGACGTTGGATGTGTTCCTGGGGTACAGCAGCTTCCACACGTTGCCAAAGATCATCTGGTGTGGCAGCTGGGGATGTATTCTGGGTCACTCGTTGAGCAACCATGGACCACATGTTTTCTATCGGCGAAAGATCCGGAGAGCGAGCCGGCCAGGGAAGCAATTCAATCTGGTTATTGACGAAGAACCTTTGGACAATGCGTGCCACGTGTGGTCGCGCATTATCCTGTTGAAATATGGCTGTGGCCGAGCCCTGAAGGTAAGGAAGAACAACTGGCTCCAGCACCTCGGATATGTAGCGCCGGCTATTGAAAGTACCGGCAATGCGTACTAGAGGCGTGCGAGAGTAATATCCAATACCGCCCCATACCATAATACCCGGTGCAAGACCAGTGTGGCGGTGCATAATGCAGCTGTCCCGCATCCTCTCTCCACGGTGTCTCCACACTCGAATCCGACCATCGTGGTGCTGCAGACAGAAGCGTGCCTCGTCAGTGAAGACAACGTCATTCCATTCTGCCGTCCACATCCGTCTGTCATCACACCATTGGCGACGGAGACGTCTGTGGTTCTGCGTCAATGGTAGACGAAGCAATGGACGTCTTGCGGACAGACCACTCTGCTGTAAACGGCGTCGAATGGTACGCGCAGACACTGGATGATGCGTTACAGACGCAATGTGCTGTGCTACGGTTCGGGATGTCACTGAGCGATCCGTCACTGCCATGCGCACAATTTGCCTATCAGCACGTGCAGTGGTGCACCGAGGTGAATGCGATCGACCACGTCGGTCCGTCGTACCCTCCTGCATCCAACGGTCACATATCCGCATTACAGTTGTTTGGTTTCGTCCAACACGACTAGCGATTTCTCTGTATGATAATCCACAATCTCGGTAAGCCACTATCCTTCCTCTGTCAAACTCGGGTACTTGATCAAAAGATGTTCGCTGTTGTCTACGAGGCATAACTGATCGTCTTGTGAAACAACCACAAGGTAAACACACGTGCCAAACGTACACTCGTCGAAATCGCCAAGCCTTAAATGGCGCTATGAGGTGGCGCCACAGGCGCGCGTGATGTGCGTCTGCACTGAAATTCTAATCAGTTGCATATCTCATCGCTGCAAACCCATGGTGTAAATTTCACTTGATTCGGATGCTTCCTTCAGGGTGTTGCATTTACGGTGGCCAGCAGTGTATATACAAATCAACTTCAGCAAGTATTTTATGCATAGGATTCGTTTAAATTGAACTGGGTACATGAAGAAACAAGAACGTTTAAAACATTGCAGTTACACACTGTGGCGGTATTCAGTTCACAAAACATAGTCTGAAATGCCGTAGAGACAATAATTCTAAGCTACGGCAAATAATTCCGAACCAAACGCCGCACAGCGTCATCTTAACATGGTGCTTACTATTTCGCTCCGTGAGGTCTAGGATCTCGCGCACACCCGCTGTTCCATCCTTCTTTGCGTGTAGTATTTTAGTTACACTCTCCGCAACAAGCAAAAACTTCATTTATCTGGAAAATGTTAAAGTTCGACTTACAAATCCGTAATGCATGTTCAGTCTGTTGTTCAATGAAAAATATTTGTATTTTGTTTCCCGTTTTAAATGCACATATCGAATGCTAATTAGCGACACTTCTGCATAAAATATCACCAGTGCATTTAATGAATGTTGAATTATGTAAATCAGCTTTTCATTCTCTCTTTGTAGTTCAGCATTTCGGTAATGAACAGACATCTTTTTTTTATGTCCGATGATCACGCAGCAGCAAACAGTAAGAACGAACATAATGCTGTGATTTCAGTAGACAATCGGAAAAAAAAATTAATCGTGTGAGGCACTAATTAATGTTACTGCAAGCACATCATGGTGCCTGTGTTACCGTTCGAAGATAAAAATGTCACGGGGTACATTATAGTCGTAACTCCCAAATGCTCGTCCTGGCTTGATGATAGTGAGCTGGAGATGAGGGAACGTCGGAAGAACGTGAACGGGTAGTACGGGATCCACCTTTACTTGAGACATCACAGAAACAGCTGTCAATTTCGGTTAAGCCTACGCTTCATATCCGTGCTACTAGTTTGCGGCCGGCCGCGGTGGCCGAGCGGTTCTAGGTGCTTCAGTCCGAAACCGCGCGACTGCCACGGTCGCAGGTTCGAATCCTGCCTCGGGCATGGATGTGTGTGATGTCCTTAGGTTCGTTAGGTTTTAGTAGTTCTAAGCCTAGGGGACTGATGACCTCAGATGTTAAGTCCCATAGTGCTTAGAGCCATTTGAACCATTTCACTAGTTTGCGTTACCGCCATAAACACGTGACGCCTTATTCTTTAGTCTCTTCCACTGAATATGTGTGGAATTCTTCTAAATAAAAACAATAAGAAGAATATCAAATATTTTTTTAGGATGGTTGCTTCATTATTACATCGATAAGGTGGATTAAGATGTTTTTCCATTGTGACAGTTACTTGTACGGTTCACTCTATAACGATCCTCCTACTGCCTTGGTGCCCAAAATTTCTGAGACATTTCACCCACACCGATCTGAAATTATGTCACAAATACCAAAAGTGTATCACTTTTAAACTTCATATCATCAAAAGAATTTTACTAGAATTTCAGACTTAAGTTAATAGATTCAGTCGTCGATAAAAATCTAGAATGTTAAAATTTGGCGGGCGGTGTAGCCGCGCGGTGTAGCCGCGCGGTGTAGCCGCGCGGTGTAGCCGCGCGGTGTAGCCGCGCGGTCTGTGGCGCCTTGTCACGGTCCGTGCGGCTCCCCCCGTCGGAGGTTCGAGTCCTCCCTTGGGCATGAGTGTGCGTGTTGTCCATAGCGTAAGTTAGTTTAAGTTAGAATAAGTAGTGTGTAGACTAAGGGACAGATGACCTCAGCAGTTTGGCCCCATAAGACCTTACCACAAATTTCCAGTTTCTTTGTTAAAATTTGGACTTCTTTTATTCTTAAACGCCTGATTTCTCAGGCACGAGACCATTAAATAAAACTACAGTAATGAACAAATAATTAGACACCCATATAGCAGTATGTTGCACACGCACATAGCAGCATGTTGCATTCAGTTTGACCAACATAACAATGGCGATATTTTTTTTGGCATGAATTCAGCAAGACACCCAAAGCATCGAGGAATCCCGGTCGATAACAACTCGCCCGCCTCTCGCACCTCATATATACTGATCAGTACTCGTACTAAGACGCCCTTAATTCGCTCGATTAACTACGCATGCACCTTGGTGTTCGTGGAGTGCTCCACTCACACAGAGAACCAGGGAGCGTCGGGTTGTTGCACTATCCTGCAGAAAGTGCGAGTCGCCTGCAAGCTGGAAAGAAACGGGTGCCCATTATAGAACAGCTGGCTCCTACACTGGTGACTAGTCAGAGGCTATGACAGTCATACGCTAAGGGGGCAAAATATGAGGACCACGTGTTGCTCCATCGTCTGAATGCAGCAAAGCAGCGATTTTTTCCGTGGCATTGGTTCGACAAGGCCATGGTAGGTTTTCGGAGGTATGTGGTACCAGACGTCTTGGCACAGGTCAGGCAATCTACGTAACTGCACGGGTACGTGGTTTTTGGATATGGAGATGGTCCATCCTAGCATCCCGAAAGTGTTCGATATGGCATCAGGTGAAATTGGCGTGCAAGGCAACGCGAGTTGACTTTCATCCTCCCCAAAACACTCCAGCGCGCTTGTGGCCTTGAGTACATGTACAGTTACCCTGCTCCCAAATGGCCTCGCTGACGAGGAAGACGAAATACATCAAGCATGAAGGGTTCCACGTAATCCACGGCAGTGTCCACGTAGTCCACAGGTGTCATGGTGGCTTCGACTGCTACCACAAGTTCAGTCAAAAATGAAGTGATTGTCCCTCATAGCGCAATACCGCTCCCATCGGTCTGTGACCGTAGCATGGTGCAGGTTTTGATCAGCCGTTTTGCTGAATGACAGCTTAAATGGACACGACGAACGAGTCCGTGCAATTGAAATTCCACCCACCTCTCCATCTGAAATTAGGAAGATAATAAACTCTCTCAAGAATAAAAGCTCACGTGGGATTGATGGCATTTCCAGCAAGATAATAAAAGCTTGTTCCCAAGAAATAAGTGGGATTCTTAGCCACATATGTAATAGCTCTCTGAAGCAGGGTATTTTCCCAGATAGACTGAAGTATGCCATTGTTACACCACTGCATGAGAAAGGGGATACGTCTGATGTCAACAACTACCGCCCAATCTCTCTTCCGACTGCCTTATCCAAAATTCTTGAAAAAGTAATGTATTGTAGAGTAGCTTCACACCTTTGTAAAAAAAAATTTTAACAAAATGTCAGTTTGGTTTCCAGAAGGGTTTTTCAACGGAAAATGCTATATATACTCTCACTAATGAAATATTAAGTGCTCTGAGTAACCGGAAGTCACCCGTTGGGATTTTTTGTGATCTATCAAAGGCTTTTGATTGTGTAAATCATGGAATACTTCTAGATAAGCTCAAGTACTGTGGTATGAATTGGACAGTGCTCAAACGGTTTAAATCATAACTGGAAGAGTGCAGAAAGTTGAAATAAACAGTTCACATAATATGCAAAAAACTGATTTCTCAAACTGGGGAACGATCAAGAATGGGGTGCCGCAAGGTTCGGTCTTGGGTCCTCTGATGTTCTTAGTATACAGGGTGTTACAAAAAGGTACGGCCAAACTTTCAGCAAACATTCCTCACACACAAAAAAAGAAAATACGTTATGTGGACATGTGTCCGGAAACGCTTACTTTCCATGTTAGAGCTCATTTTATTACTTCTCTTTCAAATCACATTAATCATGGAATGGAAACACACAGCAATAGAACGTACCAGCGTGACTTCAAACACTTTGTTAGAGGAAATGTTCAAAATGTCCTCCGTTAGCGAGGATACATGCATCCACCCTCCGTCGCACGGAATCCCTGATGCGCTGATGCAGCCCTGGAGAATGGCGTATTGTATCACAGCCGTCCACAATACGAGCACGAGGAGTCTCTACATTTGGTATCGGGGTTGCGTAGACAAGAGCTTTCAAATGCCCCCATAAATGAAAGTCAAGAGGGTTGAGGTTAGGAGAGCATGGAGGCCATGGAATTGGTCCGCCTCTACCAATCCATCGGTCACCGAATCTGTTGTTGAGAAGCGTACGAACACTTCGACTGAAATGTGCAGGAGCTCCATCGTGCATGAAGCACATGTTGTGTCGTACTTGTAAAGGCACATGTTCTAGCAGCACAGGTAGAGTATCCCGTATGAAATCATGATAACGTGCTCCATTGAGCGTAGGTGGACGAAACTAAAATGAGCTCTAACACGGAAATTAAGCGTTTCCGGACACATGTGCACATAACATCTTTTCTTTATTTGTATGTGAGGAATGTTTCCTGAAAATTTGGCCGTACATTTTTGTAACACTCTGTATATTAATGACTTGCCATTCTATATTCATGAAGATGCAAAGCTGGTACTTTTTGCCGATGATACAAGTATAGCTATCACACCCGACAGACAAGAATTAACTGGTGAAATTGTAAACGATGTTTTTCAGAAAATCATTAAGTGGTTATCTGCAAATGGGCTCTCATTAAACTTTGACAAAACACAGTATATACAGTTCCACACAGTAAATGGAATGACCCCATTAATAAATATAGACTTCGATCATAAATCGGTAGCTAAGGTAGAATATTCAAAATTTCTAGGTGTATGCATTGACGAGGGGTTGAACTGGAAAAAACACACTGAGGATCTGCTGAAACGTTTGAGTTCAGCTACTTATGATATTAGAGTCATTGCAAATTTTGGCGACACACATCTGGGTAAATTAGCTTACCACGCCTAATTTCATTCTCTGCTTTCGTATGGCATCATATTCTGGGGTAACTCATCATTGAGTAAAAGAGTGTTCATTACACTAAAGCGTGTAATCAGAATAATTGCTGGAGCTCATCGAAGATCATCTTGCAGACATTTAAAGAGGTAGAAATCTTCACTGTAGCCTCACAATATAATATATTCACTTATGAAATTTGTTATTAACAATCCGAACGAATTCAAAAGTAATAGCAGTGTACATGGCTACAACACTAGGAGAAAGGATGATCTTCATTACTCAAGGTTAAATCTAACTTTGGCTCAGAAGGGGGTAAATTATGCTGCCACAAAGGTCTTTGGTCACTTACCCAATAGCATCAAAAGTCTGGCAGATAGTCATATAGCATTTAAAAGGAAATTAAAAGAATTTCTTAATGACAACACCTTCTACTCGTTAGATGAATTTTTGGATATAGTAAGTGGGTAATTTTCCAACCTCCACAAAAAAAAGATTAA
The DNA here is from genome assembly GCF_023898315.1 of Schistocerca nitens. Taxonomy (NCBI): domain Eukaryota; kingdom Metazoa; phylum Arthropoda; class Insecta; order Orthoptera; family Acrididae; genus Schistocerca; species Schistocerca nitens. The sequence continues at coordinate 47,807,157 of NC_064622.1, read as the reverse complement.
AAATATTGAGTGTCATGTAATATTTTGTGTAATGTAATGTAATATCTTGTATAGACACCTTTTATTAACCTGACACGTTCCACATCATCACGAAGTGTCGTATTCATGATCTGTGGAACAATTACTAATCTAATCTAAGAAGAAACGTGATTCATCCGACCAGACGAGACGTTCCCATTGATCCGCCGTGAGGCCGGCCGCGGTGGTCTAGCGGTTCTGGCGCTCCAGTCCGGAACCGCGGGACTGCTACGGTCGCAGGTTCGAATCCTGCCTCGGGCATGGGTGTGTGTGATGTCCTTAGGTTAGTTAGGTTTAAGTAGTTCTAAGTTCTAGGGGACTGATGACCTAAGATGTTGAGTCCCATAGTGCTCAGAGCCATTTTTGATCCGCCGTGCAATATCGTTCGTTAATCCATTGCCCACTGCAATCGTAATTGACAGCGCCGTTTAGCCAAAATGGGAACATGTAGGCGTTGTCTGCCGCGGAGCTCAGTGTTCAACAATAAGCGCTGAATTGTGTGGTCCGAAACACTTGTGCCTGTACCAGCGATGTGCCATGTCGTCAGATCTGCCACTGATAGGCGTGTAAACCTGCTTTACGGATTGAGGAAGCCGCGGATGTTCTGAGAGGTGGACATTGAACACCTTGTCACCTATTCTTGGTTTCACCGTCCTTCAGCCACTTCCCAAAGATGCCAACGACAGCAGTACATCTACATGGTTATTCTGCAATTCACACTTCAGTGCCTGGCAGAGGGATCATCGAACCATCTTCATACTACTTCTCTACCAGTCCGCTCTCGAATGGCGCTTGGTAAAAAGGAACGCCTAAATCTTTCCGTTCGAACTCTGATTTCTCTTATTTTATTATGATGACCATTTCTCCCCATGTAGGTGGGTGTCAACAAAATATTTTCGCATCCGGAAGAGAAAGTTGGTGATTGAAATTTCGTAAATAGATCTCGCCGCAAAGAAGACGGCCTTTGTTTCAGTGATGCCAACTTGCGTATCAGTGACACTCTCACCCCTATTGCACGATAACACGAAACGAGCTACCCTTCTTTGCACTTTTTCGATGTCCTCCGTCAATCCTACCTGTTAAGGATCCCACATCGAGCAGCAATATTCCAGCAGAGGACGGACAGGTGTAATGTAGGCTGTCTATTTAGTGGGTTTGTCGCGTCTGCCAACTAAGCGCAGTCTTTCTTTCGCCTTTCCCACAATATTATCTATGTGGTCTTTCCAATTTAAGTTGCTCGTAATTGTAATTCCTAGGTATTTAGTCGAATTGACAGCCCTTAGATCTGTGCGATTTATCGAATACCCAAAATTTATCGGATTTCTTTTATAACCCATTCGGATGACCTCGCACTTATCTTTGTTTAGTGCCAATTGCCACTTTTCGCACCATACAGAAATTCTCTCTAGATCATTTTGTGATTGGAATTAATCGTCAGATGATTTTACTAGACGGTAAATTACAGCTTCATCTGCAAACAGTCTAAGGGGGCTGATCAGGTTATCTCCTAGATCATCTATGTAAATCAGGAACAGCAGAGGGCCTATGACACTACTTTGCCGAACGCCAGATATCACTTTTGTTCTACTCCATGATTTACTATCACTACGAGCTGTGACCTCTCTGAGAGGAAATCACGAATTCAGTCACACAACTGAGACAATACTCCATATGCATGCAATTTGATTAATAGTCGCTTGTGAGGAATAGTATCAAAAGCCTTCTGGAAATCTAGGAATACGGAATTGATCTGAGATCCCTTGTCGACAGCACTCATTACTTCATGGGAATAAAGAGCTAGCTGTGTTGCACAAGAACAATATCTTCTGAATCCGTGTTGGTTATGTATCAATAAGTCATTTTCTTCAAGGTGACTATGTTCGAGTACAGTATATGCTCCAAAATCCTACTGCAAATAGAGGTCAGTGACTTGGGTCTGTAATTCAATGGCTTGCTCCTATTTCCTTTCTTGAATATTGGTATGACCTGTGCTACTTTCCAGTCATTAGGAACAGACCTTTCGTCAAGTGAGCGGTTGTATATGATTGCTAAGAAAGGCGCTATTGTGTCTGCATACTCTGAAAGGAACCTGATTGGTATATCATATGGACCAGAAGACTTGCCTTTCTTAAGTGATTTGTTTCGCAACACCTAAGATACCTACTTTTATGTCACTCATGCTAACAGCTGTTCTAGTTTCGAGTTATGGAATATTTACTTCGTCTTGTTTCGTGAAGTAATTACGGAAAACTGTATTTAGTAATTCCGCTTCAGTGGCACCCTCATCGGTAACATTTCATTTCCATCGCTATCGCGCAATGATGGTATTGACTGTTTTTTTTTTTTTGCCACTGTTGTACTTTCCATACGACCAGAATCTATTTGGGTTTTCTACCATATTTTGAGACAATGTTTCATTGCGAAAACTATTAAAAGCATCTCGCATTGACGTCCGCACTAAATTTCGAGATTCCTTGAAACTTCGGCAGTCTTGGGGATTTTGCATTCTTATGAATTTGGCATGCTTTTTTCGCTGCTTCTGCAATAGTGTTCTGACGTGTTTTGTGTACCAGTGATGCACCTAACAAGGGAACCTCCCCATCGCACCCCCCCTCAGATTGAGTTATAAGTTGGCACAGTGGATAGGCCTTGAGAAACTGAACACAGATCAATCTAGAAAACAGGAAGAAGTTGTGTGGAACTATGAAAAAATAAGCAAAATATACAAACTGAGTAGTCCATGAGAAGATAGGCATCATCAAGGGTAATCTCAGCCCAGGAGCGCCGTGGTCCCGTGGTTAGCGTGAGCAGCTGCGGAACGAGAGGTCCTTGGTTCAGGTCTTCCCTCGAGTGAAAGGTTTACTTTCTTTATTTTTGCATCGTTATGATCTGTCCGTTCGTTCATTGACGTCTCTGTTCACTGTAATAAGTTTAGTGTCTGTGTTTTGCGACCGCACCGCAAAACCGTGCGATTAGTAGACGAAAGGACGTGCCTCTCCAATGGAAACCGAAAACATTTGATCGCAAGGTCATAGGTCAACCGATTCCTCCACAGGAAAACACGCCTGATATATTCTATACGACACTGGTGACGGCATGTGCGTCACATGACAGGAATATGTTGTCGACCCACCAACTTGTACACTTGGCGAATAGGTAAAAAGATTCTTCTACCTTGCCCGATTTAGGTTTTCGTGTCGATGTGATAATCACTCCCAAAAAAGTGATCGCATCTGACGGACAGATAATAATTGTCTAAAAATAAAAAATTAAAACTTTCCACTCGAAGGAAGACTTGAACCAAGGACCTCTCGTTCCGCAGCTGCTCACGCTAACCACGGGACCACGGCGCTCCTGAGCCGAGATTACCCTTGATGATGCCTATCTTCTCATGGACTACTCAGTTTGTATATTTTGTTTATTTTTTCATAGTTCCATACAACTTCTTCCTGTTTTCTCGATTGATCTGTGTTCAGTTTTTCAAGGCCTATCCACTGTGCCAACTCATAACTAAATCTGAGGGGCGTGCGATGGGGAGGTTCCCGTGTAAGTTTCATCTCACGTTAAAACATCGTTTTTTAAGAGGATCACCTTCCGTTTCATAGCATTCTTTCAAGTCTGTAAACACTTGGAGTCTTGTTTCCTTGCGTTGTTGCTTTCTTTCTTTCAGGACCCTCCTTGCAGTAGTTTTTTTTCTGTACTTTGTTACTTAGAGCATTATATACTGTGCCAACACTTACTGCAGCTGTTTTGGCTATATATTCAACTGCGACACGTCGTTCTTCGCGAATCAGTGCGGATTTCAAGCGAAGGAGTTGACACTTCAACTCGGCTACCAGTACGACGCTGGTCAGTCACTGAGGTTCGACTGTTTTCGAACTGTTCTATCCGTTTGTAAAAGTCTCCGAAGTTCATCGAACTTTCACCATACCGTAAAATAATTTCATGAAATATTTTAGCCGGTTTCTCAACTAAAAAGAAAAAAAGGAATAAAAAATCACTAAACGTTGTTCAAGTACTGTGGAAATTTCAAGTGCACACGCCATCGCTAAATGCAATATTGAGATTATAAATGAAACAATTTTCACTCGTCAGCTGTTCTGAGCTGATCCCACTGGTACTCAAGTTATAAAAGTGCAAAATTCCTCCTACAAACTGTTGCATTTCTACTCAGTTTGTGGCCTTAATTATTGAATGTCCCTCGCAGTAGTTACGTTAAGATGAAGAGACTCACAGGGCAGATTAGGGTAGAAAGCTCCATCAAAGCAGTCTTGCGACTGAACACCGCAACAAGAAGAGAGCGTGAAAGAGAGAACTTTCCGAAGGGACTGGTGCTCTCCTCGGACAGGAAGGCCAACGCGGGTGAGCGGGTGGCAAAGGAATTCCCTAATTCTACTCCACAGGAAGGGTACTACAGCACAATAAGTGCCGAAGTTGACTCACAAAAGCGTTACCCTTTCTTTAGTTGTGCGACCTTACACCTGCTTTTCTCGCCGCCTGGTCAGCTTGAAACGAACTCCGACATGCGAGGTAATAGCTGAAGGGGTTGTGGTAGAGGGCGGGGTATCCGTACTCCACACACACACACACACACACACACACACACACACACACACACGCTACGCTCTTTGTCACGTGGGAGCGGTATGTTGCCCAAGTGAGGCGAGGGTTGCCGGCAGGTACTGCTGTGTGTGCGTGTGCGTAGGCGCAGGTAGAGCGGGGGTGGAGCAGCCGCAGACGGCAGGTGGCCGGCCGGCCTGTCCTGAGGCCACCAGCAACAAAAGCCCGATGCGGCCAGAGGTGTAACACTGGGCTGACTTACAGGTGTCTACCGTGGCGCAGTGGGCCAGACCCGCAGAAACATTCGGAAATGGGCAAGTGCTAGGTAGCGACTGCAGTTAGACATGCCACGAATATCTGTTCAAATAAGTCTTCGGATGAAGCGTCGTTAGCGGTTGCCATTGTTTTAAAACAGTTATAATATACACTACTGGCCATTGAAATTACTACACAAAGAAGAAAGGGCAGATGATAAACGGTTATTCATTGCACAAATATATTATACTAGAACTAACATGTGATTACATTTTCACGCAATTTGGGTGCATAGATCCTGAGAAATCAGTACCCAGAACAACCACCTCTGGCCCTAATAACGGCCTTGATACGCCAGGGCATTGAGTCAAGCAGAGTTGGATGCTGTGGACAGGTACAGTTGCCCATGCAGCTTCAACGCGATACCACAGTTCATCAAGAGTAGTGACTGGCGTTTTGTGACGAGCCAGTTGCTCGGCCACCATTGACCAGACGTTTTCAATTGGTGAGAGATTTGGAGAATGTGCTGGCCAGGGCAGCAGTCGAACATTTTCTGTATCCAGAAAGACCCGTACGGGATCTGCAACATGCGGTCGTCCATTATCCTGCTGAAATGTCGTGTTTCGCAGGGACCGAATGAAGGGTAGAGCCACGGGTCGTAACACATCTGAAATGTAACGTCCACTGTTCAAAGTGCCGTCAGTGCGAACAAGAGGTGCCCGAGACGTGTAACCAATGGCACCCCATAGCATTACGCCGGGTGATAACGCCAGTATGGCGATGACGAATACACGCTTCCAATGTGCGTTCACCGCGATGTTGCCAAACGCGGATGCGACCATCATGATGCTCGTTCGACCCATACTTGAGTATTGCTCATTAATGTGGGATCCGTACCAGTTCGGGTTCACAGAGGAGATAGAGAAGATCCAAAGAAGAGCGGCGCGTTTCGTCACAGGGTTATTTGGTAAGCGTGATAACGTTACGGAGATGTTTAGCAAACTCAAGTGGCAGACTCTGCAAGAGAGGCGCTCTGCATCGCGGTGTAGCTTGCTCGCCAGGTTTCGAGAAGGTGCGTTTCTGGATAAGGTATCGAATATATTGCTTCCCCCTACTTATACCTCCCGAGTTGATCACGAATGTAAAATTAGAGAGATTCGAGCGCGCACGGAGGCTTTCCGGCAGTCGTTCTTCCCGCGAACCATACGTGAGTGGAACAGGAAAGGGAGGTAGTGACAGTGGCACGTAAAGTGCCCTCCGCCACACAGCATTGGGTGGCTTGCGGAGTATAAATGTAGATGTAGATGCTGTAAACAGAACCTGGAATCATCCGAAAAAATGACGTTTTGCCATTGGTGCACCCAGGTTCGTCGTTGACTCGAACCACGGGTCACCTGCTTGCAGGTGCGCTAGCCAATAAGATACCTTCCACAGCGGTTCACACAGCTGCGCGGATTTGAAGTAGACAGGGGCAGCAGGGAGAATCTGGATCGAGGAGGGAAGCATGCCAGGGTAATCCGTGCAGTTGTGCGAACAACTGTGCCATGGTAGTGTGACGCTCCAACGCAGTCCTTGCTCTGAATTTTTTCGCTTACTTAACACATGAAACTGTTTGTATACGATGTATTGTCTAGTGTAAATATGTATTGTAAATACTATGTTTAAATTATGTAATATTTAGCACTGGCAAGTCAGGGCATATTTAGTTAACGTTGAAGTCAGAGAGATTGCTTTGTCGCGCCTCTGGACGCGGGAGCGCGCCAGCGGGTAGTAGTAGCAGTGACGCCGTGCTCGGAGTAAGAAGGACAGTCGAGTGTTGCTAGTCCTAGCTGTGTCACATCTAACGGCTAGTGTGTGTATCTAAGTACGACGGGAAAGTAATGGTCGGCATATCTGGAAGCGTGGCCGGGCAAGTTATTATGGATTAATGGGCATAGTGCTGAAGAAACGAGGGCTTAAATGTGAAGCGCACTGTAGGCCCAAGTCGCAACAGTAAAAGCCCGATGCCACATTGTATCGCCGCCGTGGACTTCCGTCGATCCACCGACAACGAGGGAAGTAAGATCTACGTAATTTTCGTAGGATAAAATTGTAGAAGGCTTGCCAGTGGCTGTGCTTTTCTCTGAAGTTGAACGGTTAATAACAAGCACTTTATAATCGAAGTGCTGCAGTTACATTCCACCCGACAATAACACCAAGTAGGTTCCTTCCGATCCTTACCTTATTGAACAGTGTGTGTCACGCCATTATCAAGAGAAAATATGTTAATTATCAAATTATTTGCATAGACGGTGAAGAGTAAATTTCAGACTGGTTATCGTAGTTAATTGTTGCACTCAATAAGCTTACGCCAACCGTAATAACTTAATAATAGACTGAAGTAATAAATTTGATTATTAACATTGATTTCAGTGCATATTCAGCTGAAGTTAATTCAAGGATATTTCATGAAACTATAAAGTTTATTCCACCTGACAATCGCCCAATTAATGAATTATCATAATTCAAAACATAGTTAATCAATTATTGGCAATGTATTTCATTATCAGTAGATTAAACTGTGCAAAGTACGTAATTTTAAAGACAGAATGACAGTCCATTATTCAAAATCTCGATAGATAATTATCTGTGTTGTCAGCATTGCACTTAAGTGACAAATTATGAACAAAATAATTATCAAAATACTTATTGAAAGTTAACCATTAATGTTTAAGTGTAGTTAGATTGTTATGGCATTGGTTTATATGACTACTGAGCCTGACACAGCACGTACGTAAAAGTTGCCGTTCCACCTGCTGCGCTACAAACAGGTAAAATTTATTTTTGACACAATCATTCACGTACTGAACAGTACTGTCGCTCATCAGTTGAGCTGGCGACCGATTTTTAATTGCTTTTACAACTTAATCATTTCTTTCGGCAAAATTTCCACTGGCAAAATTTATTTCCAAATTATTTCCATTATTTCATTTGCCCATCGTTATTGAATGAAATTACTCATTCAATAACGATCAAGTTATAACGTCTCCTGTTTCCAGCGGAATAATCATTATTTACTTCGGATTCGGATGCCTTATCCCGACGCGGATCAAAATTCATAATTCACGGTCATTGTCAAGTAGTAATTTCGCAAATCCCGGGAAGCAGGGGGGTGTTTTAGTGGCTTATTGGCTAGTGCACCTGCCCAGTAAGCAGGGACCCGGGTTCGATTCGCCGTTTCGCTCTATATACATAAATCACATCTGTATCAGACGAGTAAAGTCACTGAAACAGTGGCATTTCATAGGTTAGCAAGTGGTTACGTTGTCTTAAACACGAGCAGTTTTATCCCGACTTGGTTCACAAGTAACTTCCTATGGGAGCAACACAAAAGGCTAGGTCGATCTTCATCAAGCCCAGATACACAATGTACAAAGTAGCGGACTAATAGTGCATACCCCCTCTGGCAATTACGGCCCACATAAAGGCGACGCGTGTTAAAGGCTTTCGCAGGCGCTGATAGAGTTGTGAGCCCCGCGTGGCCGCCCGCGCCCTGCCACGCTCCTCTGAGAGGTCCCTGGCGCCAGAAGACCCGGGGCGCTGCGGACGGCCTCTCGGCGAGTTAAATTGCGGCGTTTCTGGCGCCAAAATTGCTGCCTTATCCGGTCGGGAATTGCACCATCAGGTCTGCGGGAAATGCGGCCGACTGCGTAAATTTTGCAGGAAGGCGTCTCGAATTTAAACTTAGGGGGTCTCTAATTGCAGGAAAGCTCCCGGGGCCCGCAGTAGAATTTTCCTGTTTGCGCGCCGCACGTCAGCTTGATGAGCACTTCATTTCGAGACAGCGTCGCTTCTGCTGTTTCCCGTCCAGGCGTGACACAGTGTGTTCGGAACGTACCACAGTGAAGGTCCGAGCATACGAAACATGTTCCAAATATATGACTCTCTCGAAGACCATCCAAGTAAAAGAATCTAGTACGTTGTTCTGGACGACAAGTGTAACGTATGCAGTGTCTTCGACAAGCGTGATCGGAAAACTATTTTCCAAGTACATAAAACAGATATTCTGCATCTACATATTACACTTCGCACATCGTAATGCAGCGACTGGTGAACGGTACATTCTACCAGCATTATCTACTTCAATTCCTGTTACATTCGCCTATTTATCGAGAGAAAAGAGAATTTCTGCCTGGCTCTGTAGACGCCTATACAGGGTGGTCCAGTGATCGTGACCGTGCCAAATATCTCACGAAATAAGCGTCAAACTAAGAAATTACAAAGAACGAAACTTGGCTAGCTTCAAGGGAGAAACGAGATGGCGCTATGGTTGGCCCGCTAGATGGCGCTGCCATAGGTCAAACGGATATCAACTGCGTTTTTTTAAAGTAGGAACCCCCATTTTTTATTACATATTCGTGTAGTACGTAAAGAAATATGAATGTTTCAGTTGGACCAATTTTTCGCTTTGTGAAAGATGGCGCTGTAATAGCCACAAACATTGGGCTCACAATTTTAGTCGAACAGTTGGTAACAGGTAGGTTTTTTACATTAAAATACAGAACGTAGATACGTTTGAACGTTTTATTTCGATTGTTCCAATGTGATACATGTACCTTTGTGAACTTATCATTTCTGGGAACACATGCTGTTAAAGCGTGATTACATGTAAATAATGCAATAAATGCTCAAAATGATCTCCGTCAACCTCAATGCATTTGGCAATACGTGTGACGACATTCAACAGCGAGTAGTTCGCCTTCCGTAATGTTCGCACATGCATTGACAATGCGCTGACGCATGTTGTCAGGCGTTGTCGGATCACGATAGCAAATATCCTTCAACTTTTCCCACACAAAGAAATCCGGGGACATCAGATCCGGTGAACGTGCGGGCCATGGTATGGTGCTTCGACGACCAATCAACCTGTCACGAAATATGCTGTTCAATACCGTTTCAACCACACGCGAGCTATGTGCCGGACATCCATAGTGTTGGAAGTACATTCTATCATGTAGTGAAACATCCTGTAGTAACGTCGGTCGAACATTACGTAGGAAATCAGCATACATTGCACCATTTAGATTGCCATCGATAAAATAGGGACAATTATCCTTCCTCCCATAATGCCGCACCATACATTAACCCGCCAAGGTCGCTGATGTTCCACTTGTCGCAGCCATCGTGCATTTTCCGTCGCCCAATAGTGCATGTTATTCCGGTTTACGCTACCGCTGTTGGTGAATGACGCTTTGTTGCTAAATAGAACGCGAGCAAAAAATCTGTCATCGTCCCGTAATTTATCTTGTGCCCAGTGGCAGAACTGTACACGACGTTTAAAGTCGTCGCCATGCAATTCCTGATGCATAGAAAGACGGTACGGATGCAATCGATGTTGATATAGCATTCTCAACACCGACGTTTTTGAGATTCCCGATTCTCGAGCAATTTGTCTGCTACTTATCTGCGGATTAGCCGCGACAGCAGCTAAAACACCTACTTGGGCATCATCATTTGTTGCCGGTCTTGGTTCACGTTTCACATGTGGCTGAACACTTCCTGTTTCCTTAAATAACGAACGGTCCGGACACTTGGATGATGTCGTCCAGGATACCGAGCAGCATACACAGCACACGCCCGTTGGGCATTTTGATCACTATAGCCATACATCAACACGATATCGACCTTTTCCGCAATTGGTAAACGGTCCATTTTAACACGGGTAATGTATCACGAAGCAAATACGGTCCGCACTGGCGGAATGTTACGTGATACCACGTACTTATTCGTTTGTGACTATTACCGCGCCATACTATCACAAAACGAAAAAATTTGTCCAACTGAAACATTCATATTTCCTTACGTACTACACGAATATGTAATAAAAGTGGGGGTTCCTATTTAAAAGAAACGCAGTTGATATCCGTTTGACCTATGGCGGCACCATCTAGCGATCCAACCATAGCGCTGTCTGGTTCCCCCCTTCAATCTAGACGAGTTTCGTTCTTTGTAGTTTTTCCGTTTGATGCTTATTTCGTGACATATTTGGCTCGGTCACTATCAATGGACCACCCTGTATATCTATCTCGTTCTCAGGATTTCTAAGTGAGGTACACCTATAAGTTTTGAACCCAAACATTAAATTACATTTTACCAAGTGTCGCAATAGAAAAAAATTCTGAAAATGTCCATAAGATGGCTCTTCAGACGTGGGCATTTCTGGTGAAAGCGAATGCTGAGATTTTCCCGTGGTGCTTCGAAACACTTCCATGGGAATTGCGGCATTGTTTCCGCTAATTATTTTTCCCAAGACACCGATTGTCGTTGGGCGTCACTTGTACATATTGCCTTTGAAGGGGCTCCACAAGAAAGAAATTGCTCAGTTGAGGCCCATTGAGCAATAACGTGGTTACTGAAGAGCTGTCGAACGGCAGTAGTAGACGCTGTATGGATCGTGGCTCCCTCTTGCTGAAACCAAAGATTACATAGGCCGGGAAGGTTCTGAAATTGTCCTACTGGAATAGTCTCGAGCATACCCACATGTCTTCCTAGGTGCTGCTGTAGTTTCGCTCACTCTCTCATAATGGACAAGTGAGGCACACGGGAGTGTAACCTCTGTACTGTGTAGTGAACATTCGTGTAATTGACGAAGCTTTTCAGGGGTCAAATATCTAAAATCCTGCCTGTATACGTACTCTCTGATGTGGAAATGAGCCTCATCCCATGAAAATAAAGACAACAAAATTGTGGTGGTCATTAATGTTTACCATCTTTTTTTCACAGTTTTGCTGTCGAAATACGCGGACTGACCTGCTCCGATACCGTTTTGGAACACTGCAGATCAAATCCAGAAACATACAGAAGATACCTTGGATCTTCCCATATCCTTCTCCCTTACATGCCTCATTCCACGAGGCCCGCCTTTTTATTTTCATGCATCTCAAATGATTTAACAGCCACAAACTATTGCTCAAATTGTATACAGTAACATTTTTGATCGTGCGGATTCAGTTTTCCATACTTGTTTTGCGTCTCTTTACATGATTTATTGAATCAAGAGAATGAAAGATAAGGATTTATACAGCACGCTCAAAGACTATCACAACGAAAATACATCGTTGTTGCGGCCTGAAACTTCTTGTTATTAGCGTGGGTACGATATCCAACTGCGAGCGCACTAGATCGTGAGAGACTGATAACCTCCCAGATTGTATACAAGTTAGCCATATATTTTAAGACTTCACTGTAGTAATATGACCAACCTTATTTCCATTCCTTTAGTCGCCGGACTATAGCGTGCTTCAAGTGACAGTCTCTTTTTATCGACACTACAAACAAAGGTTTAACATCCACGTTAAGAATACTTTCCGAAACTTTGCTTTATACTATCGTTCTACGTCTGTCTGGTTTGCCGACGCAGTAAGGAAAGTTACAGGTGACATAGTAGTCATGAGTTAGAGACCACTCTGTGCTTGGATATTAGTTTTAAACTGTCGTTCATCCGTGTGGTCTGGTCTTGTGACGGTTGTTATGCATGATTTTGACCATGTTACTATACTTTCTCATTTCACTGGTAAGGCCTCAACCTCGACGCTGAAAAGGTCAAGCCTTACGAAAGACCTTCAGATAGTATGAGCCGTATCGAGTGTTTCGGAAGTAGTACGAAAGACAAAGGCTGTCCGCAAACTGTCGACATCCATAATTTCTTTTACGCAAAAAGCATCTTTTTGGGAAGCTCTTCTTCTTCTTCTTCTTCTTCTTCTTCTTCTTGTGCTTTTGTCAAGCACCTACGTTGGGTCGGCTTGGTTACTGTGGCGTTTGGCATGGTTAGTTTAAGGGCTGACTTCCTGTCGCGAACCTGTTACATCTACATTTATACCCCGCAAGCCACCCAACGGTGTGTGGCGGAGGGCACTTTACGTGCCACTGTCATTACCTCCCTTTCCTGTTCCAGTCGCGTACGGTTCTCGGGAAGAAAGACTGCCGGAAAGCCTCCGTGCGCGCTCGAATCTAATTTTACATTCGTGATCTCCTCGGAAGGTATAAGTAGGGGGAAGCAATATATTCGATACCTCATCCGGAAACGCACCCTCTCGAAATCTGGACAGCAAGCTACACCGCGATGCAGAGCGGCTCTCTTGCAGAGTCTGTTACTTGAGTTTGCTAAACATCTCCGTAACGCTATCACACTTACCAAATAACCCTGTGACGAAACGCGCCGCTCTTCTTTGGATCTTATCTATCTCCTCTGTCAACCCGACCTGGTACGGACCCCACACTAATGAGCAATACCCAAGTATAGGTCGAACGAGTGTTTTGTAAGTCACCTCCTTTGTTAATGGACTACATTTTCTAAGCACTCTCCCAATGAATCTCAACCTGGTACCCGCCTTACCAACAATTAATTTTATATGATCATTCCACTTCAAATCGTTCCGCACACATACTCCCAGATATTTTACAGAAGTAACTGCTACCAGTGTTTGTTCCGTTGTCATATAATCGTACAATAAAGGATCCTTCTTTCTATGTATTCGCAATACATGACATTTGTCTATGTTAAGGGTCAGTTGCCACTCCCTGCACCAAGTGCCTATCCGCTGCAGATCTTCCTGCATTTCGCTGCAATTTTCTAATGCTGCAACTTCTCTGTATATTACAGCATCATCCGCCAAAAGCCGCATGGAACTTTCGACACTATCTACTAGGTCATTTATATATATATATATTGTGAAAAGCAATGGTCCGATAACACTCCCCTGTGGCACGCCAGAGGTTACTTCAACGTCTGTAGACGTCTCTCCATCCGGGAGTGAGTAGATGTACCCAACAGTCTGCGTATAAGTGTTATCCACGCAGAACAGTGTGAACGTTTTCTAAATGTTTGCGAATCGCGCAACTGAGGCGGGACTTCGGTACCAGCCCGGTATTAACGTAGGCGGATGTGGGAAACCGCCCTAAAACCAGACACAGGCTGTCCGACACACCAGCCCCCGTCGTTAAATCAGCTGGCGCGTTCTGTCTGGAGCCGGCGCATCTGCCCCAGTCGCAGAAGAGGCGTGCTAACACTCGAGGCTATCTGGGAGGGTTTTTCGGAAGCGCTTCTAATAAATCACTTCCTCCTGTGGCAGAAACGCATTTTGTAGTAATTTTAGAACTGAATGTAGATTATTCTGCACGGTCCAGTCACATTACTGCCGAAGTCCGACGTCAACGTGCAATAAGCACTCACACGCGGTAGGCGGCAGAACTGGCAGTGGACGGTACACAAAGCGCCGCAGGGGGGTCGCACAAAACGGCACAGAAACGGAGCCATGTATCTGACGTCCAAATGGGCATGTTCATTGGGATCCGGCCAAGCATTTCCGAAACGGCTTAGTTCGTAAACTGCTCGCGTGCTGTCGTGCTTAAAGTACGCCGTGAGTGGCAAAACTGGCGCCGAGGTCACTGTGGTGCACCACGGGCCATAGACGACAGATTTTTGTATGTCCATCCTTCAGACAGGAGGTCTTTGGGACGACGGTCGTTGACTAGCATGAGAAAATAAAACGCTTGCAGCCGTCATGTCTTCATTTAATAAATAAATAAATCAAATCATAAGGACGGCTGTGGGTGTTGTATTTTCTCATAATAGGTTTCAGGGAGGTGGCAGGGGTAAAATACAGGGAGCGAAAGGCTATTTACAATTTGTACAGAAACCAGATGGCAGTTATAAGAGTCGAGGGGCATGAAAGGGAAGCAGTGGTTGGGAAGGGATTGAGACAGGGTTGTAGCCTATCCCTAATGTTAATCAATCTGTATACTGAGCAAGCAGTAAAGGAAACAAAGGAAAAATTCGGAGTAGGTATTAAAATCCATGGAGAAGAAGTAAAAACTTTGAGGTTCGCCGATGACATTGTAATTCTGTCAGAGACAGCAAAGGACTTGGAAGAGCAGTTGAACGGAATGGACAGTGTCTTGAAAGGAGGATATAAGATGAACATCAACAAAAGCAAAACGAGGATAATGGAATGTAGTCGAATTAATCGGGTGATGCTGAGGGAATTAGATTAGGAAATGAGACACTTACAGTAGTACAGGAGTTTTGCTATTTGGGGAGCAAAATAACTGATGATGGTCGAAGTAGAGAGGATATAAAATGTAGACTGGCAATGGCAAGGAAAGCGTTTCTGAAGAAGAGAAATTTGTTAACATCGAGTATTGATTTAAGTGTCAGGAAGTCATTTCTGAAAGTATTTGTATGGAGTGTAGCCATGTATGGAAGTGAAACATGGACGATAAATAGTTTAGACAAGAAGAGAATAGAAGCTTTCGAAATGTGGTGCTGCAGAAGAATGGTGAAGATTAGATGGGTAGATCACATAACTAATGAGGAGGTATTGAATTGGGAAGAAGAGGAGTTTGTGGCACAACTTGACTAGAAGAAGGCATCGTTTGGTAGGACATGTTCTGAGGTATCAAGGGATCACAAATTTAGTATTGGAGGGCAACGTGGAGGGTAAATATCGTAGAGGGAGACCAAGAGATGAATACAGTAAACAGATTCAGAAGGATGTAGGTTGCAGTAGGTACTGGGAGATGAAGAAGCTTGCACAGGATAGAGTAGCATGGAGAGCTGCATCAAACCAGTCTCAGGACTGTAGACACAACAACAATAACAGGTTTCAGGGATGAACGGCGGGTGCGGAGATGTGTACGAGTGAACAGGCGGGCAGTTATTGAGCCCATATGAACCAAGGGTCTTCGAACACCGTCTACTCAACGACCGTTCAGCGAACGTTGCTGCATATGGGCCTCTGCAGCCGGCGTCAGTTTCACGTACCCTTGCCGACTGCTTTTGATCGACGACAAAAGCTGGAATTTAGCACGCCAATATCGCAACCGGACGTCCACTGAGAGACGACAGGTGGCCTTTTCAGATGAATCTCGTTTTCTGCTCCATCGGACACATGGTTGTTGGCGTGAAACGCAGAAGGGAGCGTTCTTCTCTGGGGAATGTTTTAGCTGCATTCCCTGAGCTATTTCGTTATTCTGGGAGGCGCAATTGATCGACACAAGTATGCATCTATCCTTGAGGACCAGTTCGTTAAAAAAGAACATAATGTCTGAGGGGGTTGGAAGCATCTAGGAGAATTTAACAGTGAGCGCATTAACCCCCAGGACGCCTAAGGGAGGGGGGGGGGGGGGGTGTTCGTTGAACCTACAATTTTTTTATGTCCCCTGCTTTTGCCCAAGTAACTTTCATACTACATATTCCCTTTGAGTTATTGTTTGTTGGCTATTTTGTGAAACGTTAGTGTCAATATATTTTATAAAAATTCCTGGGTTGAAAGAAAAAATAAATAAACTTATTATGGGTCCAACAACCCCCCCCCCCCCCCCTTAGGCTTCCATGCTATAGAAAATTTCCCTTAGTAGGATTTCGTATTTCTCATCTCTGCAACAATGCAAGTTAGTTTCTTGTTGGTTGGTATTCTTGATATTCACAACAATCGGCTTACTTTCAGAGGAAGTGATTGTTGATGTCAGTCAGCTGTTATTTATCTTGTAAACTTGCAGTGAGTTAGTGCAGTTCCCAACACGTAGGCCTCCAGTAACTTTGGTGTCCTACACAGCAAAAACGAAACCAAGTAAAAACTTACTGGTGCACCAAGATAAAGGCACTGTTTGAGGAGAGAAGAATAAAACCGAGATAAATGCATATTATAATTCCACTAAAGGTGGAATTGATATTGATCAAATGGCGCGTATGTACACCTGCAAGAGGGGAACAAAGAGATGACCTCTATCTATATTTTACTCTCTCATCGACATTTGTGCTATCAATGCAACCACCATATACATCCAGCAACATCCCAAGATGGAATGAAAAGAAACACAACAAACGGAAACTTTATCTTCTGCAGACCGGGATGGAACTAGTGAAATTGCAGGTAGAAGAAAGAAGTGCCAATGCAAGAGGGTTATCTAACCAAATTGCTCAATCAATGAGACTATTCTACAAAAGAAAATCAAAGAAGTGACAACAGAAGCACGTCAGCCTCCTGCAGGGAAAGGTCGGTGCCATATTTGTGTAAGAAAAGCTAAAACAAAGAAGCAGAAGTACAACAATCTAAGTAAACTAAAACAGTATTGTGGACAGTGTCATAAACATGTGTGTACACACATTCAGAAAAAATTGTGAAGTGTGTCTCTTGCCTTGAAGTTGAGGACTCAGAGTAGTCCATTGTATATGAACACATCTGTATTTTGTATTGCAATATGTCGATTTTTTATTCACTCAATCCAGTATTTATAACAATTAACATTTATAAACCGATGCCTTAGTGAAAATACATAAACCATTTTGAGAGTTGTAATTTTTCGTCAGTAAACTTATTTAATGCCTGTGGGCTCACCGAACACCCCCCCCCCCTTAAGCATCCAAGTTAGAAAAAGGCTTGGGCGTCCTAAAATGGCAACACATGGTCACGCTACAGCATTTTCGGTGTAGCCACTCGTATTAGTGCAACGTCAAAAGCTGCAGTGATCACATGATTCACATCTTGGCCACGATGTGTCGCATTCCCTTTCCTTTTAGCCACTCCACTGACACGTCAACATTTGCACGTCGATGATGAGTCACCGAAGAATTCCGGCCGAAGTGGCCGTGCGGTTCTAGGCGCTGCAGTCTGGAACCACGAGACCGCTACGGTCGCAGGTTCGAATCCTGCCTCGGGTATGGATATGTGTGATGTCCTTAGGTTAGTTAGGTTTAAGTAGTTCTAAGTTCTAGGGGACTAATGACCTCAGCAGTTGAGTCCCATAGTGCTCAGAGCCATTTGAACAATCACCGAAGAATGCAACCAACAAAGCATCTTCTGATTTGGCAAATGTAAGTCTTGAACGTACGTTGTTTCAAGGAAATGTTTGAATTTTTGTCAAACAACACATTATAAATGATTTTTAGGAACCTATTGATCATAGTCAGCTGTTATACCATATCTTCAGCGAAATGCGAGTTTTTGTAGCCTTCAGATGATTTAACATTCAAACCTCAGTTGTGCACAAATGGAGAGTTTTACGGATAATGATTTTACAAGCATTTTTACTCTGGTTTAGCAGTTCGAGTTCGGATACTTCCCATGTCATTGTAGTTCTCTTTGCTAGGTGTTGTAACACTTCGTTAATCCCAAATGAAAAAAAAATGCTTATTCTTTAACTGATCTCCAAGTAGTTAATTTGTGTAGGTATACGAGCACTTAGGAGAGCAGTTGAAAGGAATGGATAGTGTCGTGAAAGGAGGATATAAGATAAACATCAACAAAAGCAAAACGAGGATAATGGAATGTAGTCGAATTGGCTCGGGTGATGCTGAGGGACTTAGATTAGGAAATGAGACACTTAAAGTAGTAAAGGAGTTTTGCTATTTAGGGAGTAAAATAACTGATGATGGTCGAAGTAGAGAGGATATAAAATGTAGACTGGCAATGGCAAGGAAAGCGTTTCCGAAGTAGAGAAATTTGTTAACATCGAGTATAGATTTGAGTGTCAGGAAGTCGTTTCTGAAAGTATTTGTATGGAGTGTAGCCATGTATGGAAGTGAAACATGGACGATAAATAGTTCGGACAAGAAGAGAATAGAAGCTTTCGAAATGTGGTGCTACAGAAGAATGCTGAAGATTAGATGGGTAGATCAAATAACTAATGAGGAGGTATTGAGTAGAATTGGGGTGAAGAGGAGCTTGTGGCACAACTTGACTAGAAGAAGGGACCGGTTGGTAGCACATGTTCTAAGGCATCAAGGGATCACCAATTTAGTACTGGAGTGCAGCGTGGAGGGAGAGGGAGACAAAGAGATGAATACACTAAGCAGATTCAGAAGGATGTAGGCTGCAGTAGGTACTGGGAGATGAAGAAGCTTGCACAGGATAGAGTATCATGGAGAGCTGCATCAAACCAGTCTCAGGACTGAAGACCACAACAACAACTAGGACTGTTCGTTCTTTTATAGACTCTGTATCCATTTAAAGTTTCACTTTCGTCTGGGAAGAGTCTCCGCATGCTTTAAGACTGGCAGCTGGTCGGTAAAATTTCAATCCAAAGCACAGATCAAATTTACTGTAATAATACCTGTATAGTGGCGCGGTCATCAAAACTGAGGATGGCACCCCCGATGTGCAACTGCTCGTGATGTAATTGGCGACACGGTGATAGAGACACGCCCACGCGGATATTTTTTCGTTGAAACGTGATGCACTCGCCAACATGTGACGCGACGTCCTATTAATTTATTGCCTAAATAATGAGGGCTTCGCGTTGTCGATTTGGCTCGTTCATTATTCCGACGAGGATCTGAGCGAGTTAAAAAAAATTGATATGTATTAACTTCAGATTTGTGTGTGTGGGGGGGGGGGGGGGTGCGCACGCGCTTGTGCGTGCTTGCATACGTGGTTGCGAGCTAGCGACATTTACTCCATGACCTAAAGGCTCAATGCCAATCGGGAGGCACAAAAAAAAAAAATTACATCAAAATGAATTACGCATGCAAAATGCTGCTTGTGTATTCTTTAATTATTCATCGAATCAAGTTATGACAGTCATATATTTTTTATCAGATTTTTTTTTTCGTGTGTTGCAGGCCAGTCTTGTGTTAAAAAATTTAAAGTGGGTTTGGCATTTGGAAAAAGTCGCTTTTGTTTGATATTTGAATGTTTTACATGGCAAAGTTTCGTGGAATTAGGTTGTATGCTGTGTGTGTGAGAGGGCGGAGAGGGGAGGGGGACGTGAACATACAGAAATAATTTGTAGTTCTTTTTTGTCCGCATGCCAACTCTGGCATCAGTCAGACTCGGTTATGCTGAAGAACAACACCATGTACGTACGGAGGTGGAACAGCAGGTTACTTTGGACAGTACTTTCAGTTTGCTTCTGTTGGTCTTGTGGTAAACTTTTCATAATACCATAGCGATTTACTGTTCGTAAGTACTGATGAACAGTTTGATCAGGTGTCATCCCACTTGGGTGCCTGAATCACATGTGTGTCGGTCATATTATGAATGAAATATTCACATGTTACAATTATCATAAGACCCTATAAAAACATTATACATATGTGGAAAAAATAGGTTAAATGACGATGTAGTGATTGATATGATGAAAACAACGAGAGATATGCTGAAAGTGAATATTGCACAATCATGCACAGAAAGTTTATGTGGGAAGTCGATACTCAATGTTTGGAAAAACTCAAACAAACAATTAAATGACAAAAAATGGATAGTGAAGATACAGATAACCATTGGTCCATCCGTTTTTATGGGTGCTAGAAGATCAATAGCTGCGGAAAGTGCTAGATTAGGACTTAACAGCTACGGAATGATCTGGTGTTGTACACTAATTTCCTTCAAAATGTATATTAACTAATCGAAAAAGAACGAGTTATGTCACTGACATATTTTATTGTTTATTGAAAGCCTTCGATTTCGCTTCGAAAACACTTTTGTTCAGCTAATCCGAGATAAGAAATGGAATTTACTATGCAGTAGGCCTATAGCTGTCCATTACAGTTACATCAAAAGAGTGTACAATTCGGAAATATAAAAGATGATTGACAGGATGTTTCGGCTATCTTGGAAGAGGTCGAAAGTACTAAATTTGTAATTAGAAGTATTTTTTGACAGATCTTATCCAAAATATGTTTTCCGATGCCACTGATTAGCTCGGACTGTAGTACAATTTGACGAAATAAACGAGGGAGCAAGTATAATAGTAGTAAGACCAATAGTAAAACGTAGACATTTAGTACTTACGTAACTTCAAAGGAGTGCTAAAGACAAAAAGGTGACCAATAAAATTGTGATAGAATTCAATGAAGTGAAAGTTTCCATCTTGCCTGTAATCGAAGTTCTACTCAACAGAATGTCAGCTATAACACATGGGCAAATCAAATTCAAATGACAAAAGTATCCAAAAACGGAGAGTTTTGCGACGGGTGAGGCAAAGAAACATACCACGTCGCATGAAACAAACACTTGTGTTCCGGGTGCAGACAAGGGTACTGGATCGTGCATACGTCTTTAAGCCGGAACAAGGTCAGTGGCCGGCCGGAGTGGCCATGCGGTTCTAGGCGCTACAGTCTGGAACCGGGCGACCGCTACGGTCGCAGGTTCGAATCCTGCCTCGGGCATGGATGTGTGTGATGTCCTTAGGTTAGTTAGGTTTAATTAGTTCTAAGTTCTAGGCAACTGATGACCTCAGAAGTTAAGTCGCATAGTGCTCAGAGCCATTTGAACCAATATCAGTGTCCCCGCCCTCCCCCCCAACCCCCCACACCAAGACGTAAATAGCTACAGTGGCTGAAAGGGTGTTTCTTGCGTACAGGGAAGGGTTAACGAAAGGCAATAACTCTAGAGACGTGGAACGTTAGATAAATAGTCTGACACTCACACTTAGGGGAATCGAATATTTCTGTAGTTTACGAGTGGCATTTCCATCAACGTGGCCTTTTTTTTTTTATCTTTGTACTGACCTACTAGGATCGTGTGACCACCTCAACTGCTCTTCGTCCTTTATTGTTAACTATTTTTTTCAGTAGTTTCCAGTTTCCTCAAGTTGTCTTTTTGTTCGTACTGCCCATATTATTCCGGACTTCCTGCCTTGTAAGCTGATTAAACTACGTATTTTATTTGTAAAGAAGTTTCTTTCTTTTATTTCTAATTCTTTGTTGTAGTTCTTTCCTTATTTCTGTAATTCAGCTGACCTCTTTTTCCAGAAGCAGGAATATTTGCTTCTTTAGCCCGTTCGCTCATTCGATAGAGGTGTTCAAAGAACATCAGCTGTGTCTTTGGTTTTATGTCTGATATTTTATGTGTAATGTGACAGCTCTCTTCTTTATTTCTCATTATCCAACCATTTGTTGTTTGTATTCCACCTATTTTCAGTTTTTCCTACTCTGTTCGGCTTAGTGTAGGTGCGGATAAAAATACGTATTTTTGGCTTTACTATTAAAAAATTTACAGGAGAGGAGTAAGGTTTTCTTAAAAAATAACTCTGAGTTCTCTTATCCCATGCTGCTGGGAAATAGTATGCAGGCCTAGGTCAAAATGTGCAGTGTTTACTTTTACCTCAGCTGAAAGAAATAAAAAGGATTACAAATAAATACATAGAAAAACTAATTAGGAAAACTTTATTTTTCTGCGAATTCAAGAAGTGTGTGTCCCAATGATCTGACAGTAAGGCCGAAATAAACGTTTATCGAGGGAAATGCAGGGCTGCATTATTGCTCGTTCCTCACTGACAAAGGTTTTTTTTTTAACCAGTCGAGGTGCTTGCTACGTTTGCCAATTCTAAGACGTTTTCTCAAGGCGAGGCCGTGAAAGCTCGGTGGCTTTGAATGCTTATCGTATTGAACTCCTATTTTCAGTAAGGCCAAGAGGTTGATGGTAGAGTGATTCTGCTAATGGCAGTCGGTTTCTAGAGGAAAAATACCACTATGCACGAAATGATAATGTTCGAAGTGTGTTTGAAAGGTAGGTATGTTTTAAAAAAAAACTCTAGCAAACTAAAGAACAGTTACACTAAAGAAAAAAAACAAGTTCTCAAGGTGAATAATGAGACATCTAAGGTGAATAAACACCAACAAGAAATGTGTGAATACAGTAGCAGGGACTTCACAAGTCAGAACACAGATTATGATGGAATCACCATGGCGCCGGTGATAACTACGTTTTCGCACAGCTTGTTGGAGTAGATTTCAGGCTCTGACTCAGGAAATTAAAACTTTTGCTTGCTGCTTAGACAGGTTTAAATCCAGAACCAAGTTATTAAGGTATTACTGATTGGGAAAGTGTGGCTGTGATGAACAGATACATTCGTCATACGTAGGACAATTTTTAATTTCATCTAAATCATTTTCAGGTTGAGGTTGGGTCAGAATTACTTATAGATTAAGGTTGTATTTGCATGTGGCATATACTGGTACAGGAAACTCTTTATTGTGAAAGAAAGAACTCATTGCATATGCCAAATTCGGATACTTAAAAGGTCGGCCGCTGTGGCCGAGCGGTTCTAGGCGCTTCAGTCCGGAACTGCACTGCTGCTACGGTCGCAGGTTCGAATCCTGCCACGGGCATGGATGTGTATGATCTCCTTAGGTTAGTTAGGTTTAAGTTGTTCTAAGTCTAGGCGACGGATGACCTCAGATGTTAAGTCCCATAGTGCTTAGAGCCATTTGAACCATTTGATACTTAAAAGTATGTTCTGATTTAGATGTGATACCTTTAATATTTGTTAAACGACAATAACAATCGGGTAGATGATCCGTTGGTCCCCTCCAAATGATGGGAACAGCAATTGGAATGCGATGTGTATCAGTTTTCCACCCGGTCAACTGTCTAACACTGGGGCCCAGCTATCATCCAAATTACCTCCGTGACCACCAAAGTGAATTTCATAACACGTATCATAGGTCACGTGAAATGTCACTTTTGAGACTTCAAGGTCAGCTCGCCACGAATATAGCAGGAATTGTCTGCATGATTTACACTCTCTCTTACATGATGAAACAACAAAACACTAAAACGCGACATGCACAATCCACTCCACACATAAAGAAAGGAAACAATATTTCACTGGCAATATTCGTGCTAACACGCTCACATTCAGCTCATTGAACACACATCACAATGCCAGATTAATAGGTCCGAGCATGTCTGCGCATGTCAAAACATGAATGAATCTGCGCAGTGTCCTCCTTTGGTGGTTCGGTAGAATATTACATGTCATTTCCTTAAATGCAGAGCGATAAAGTAGTTACGTGTGAGATACAGTTTCCTATTACAGATAAAGAGAAAGATGAAATCAATTTATAAGAAGCGTCTGTCACAAAAAAAAACTTTATGATGGAAAAAAATGTGACGACATGTCTGAATTCAGTACAACATACATGCATTAGAATCATTAAACAGATTTGTTGTGAAGAAATCTCTGTCGATCAGTGTTATATACGAACAAGATCAAAAGGTAATGCATCGTTGCGCTCTTTAAATTACAACTGGTGATACATTACTTATTTGCGTCGGTGAAATGGGTATGGGTGTGTTTAAAAGCTATTTAGTGCTGCGTGGGGACAGAGACTGGTTCCCATAAACACGTCGAAAATTTGCATAATCGTTATGAATATTACATTTTGCATACAAGCACGTCAAAATTGAAATGCTGTTGACCAATGGTTCACAAGTCCTAGCTTAAGATAATGACCGACGCAATCTTTTAAAAATAATTCTGTCTTAGAGGTAAAAAGTGTGCTCTCGTGAACGCAGTGCCTCTTTGTAAACTCTAAGCCTCTTTTGTGAGCATTTTTATAGCACTCCACTGGAGGAGATAAATATTTTTTCGTGATGATGGTAAAAACTTTGATGCTGTGCCCTCCAGAGATTTTACACACAGCCACACGTAGAGACAACGCCACGCGGCAAGGCCAGCTCAAGAGAGGAGCGACACGTTTACTATTAGAAGCGACAGAGAGCGCACACCAGCCGGACTATGTAATGCTTCCGCTATACGTCACGCGAATTCACTGGTATGCAAAGGTTCAGGACGAAATTACATTTCGCCTGATGTGTTACTGCCAAGCAACGTAGTCCGATGGAAGTTGGAGCATGCATAGAAAGAATTGCTGCAGTACAGTACAGTACAGTAGAGTACAGGAGGTAACTGAAAGAAATACGTGGTGATACAAACAGAAATGACACTTTTACTCAAAGACAGTAACGTTGTAAAGCTGTATGAAATGGAATGACCATGTAAGGTGAGTAGCAGGGAAGCCTAATGGTCGACTTAGGTTTACTGGGAAAATTTTAGGAAAGTGTATGCGCTCTCCCAAGGAGATGAAGCAGAGGACACTAATGCGACCCGTTGTTGAGTACTGATCGAGTATTTGGGATACGTACCAGATAGGATTGAAGGAAGACATCGAAGCAATTGAGAGGCGGTCCGCTAGATTTGTTAGCGGTAGGATCGAACAACACGCAGTATTACATAGATGCTTCGGGAACTCAAATGGGAATCAGTGGAGGGAAGGTGACGTCCTTTTCGAGAACCAATGTTGAAAAAATTTAGATAACCGGCAACTGAGACTGACTGCAGAGTGATTCTACTGCTGCCCTAGTTTGTTTCGCTGAAGGACCATGAAGATAATATTAGAGAGATTAGGGCTTATACGAAGACGTGCACATAGCAGTCCCGGCGGAGGTTCGAGTCCTCGCTCGGACATGTGTGTGTGTGTGTGTGTGTGTGTGTGTGTGTGTGTTCGTCCTTAGGATAATTTATGTTAAGTAGTGTGTAAGCTTAGGGACTGGTGACCTTAGCGGTTAAGTCCCATAAGATTTCACACACACATTTGATCATTTTGTACATAGCAGTTTTCGCCTCACTGTATTTGTGGATGGAACGGAAGAGGAAATAAATAGTAGTGGTACAGGGGTACCCTCTGTCACGCACTATACGGTGGCTTCCTGCTTGTGAATATCGATGTAGATATAGATTCACGAACTGTCTTGTTTTCAAAAGACGATCTGAATGACGTATTGAACATGACCACTAATATTACGGCGTGGAACCGCAGGTAGCGCTGAATAACGCTCCACAGCCTATGTATCCTTTCTACCTCTTTGGTTGCCTTCCTTGCCACCTATTCATGTTTGACGACGAGAGTAACTACAGCGTTTGACTACCCACTCCCCCCCCCCCCCCCCCCGCCCTAAAAAATTACCAATAATTTCTTGGCGAAATTTTCACGTAGAAGCGAATTCTAGAGCATCGTTTGGTAACTAAGCGACGTAATGAAGTTCCCCATAAAGGCTCCCCTCTAGGCGGGAGGCGCCGTAACTCTTTAGCGCGGCGCAGCTCCGGGCGAGTGCGCCGTCAGCCCCCGCTCACAAATCCCTCCACAGAGGCGCGCAGCAGCCCCCTGGAGAACCCTTCGTTAGGCGAACCACCCCCACCCACGCCCCCGCAGCTCTGGCTGGCCGCGGTTCACGCGGGGGGCGGCAGATTTGTCCTCGACTGCGTCGTTTCCTGGGCCTCGCTTCGCCATTTCTGGTGCGCCCTTAGGCGGGCTTTCCTTCCCCCCCCCCCCCCGCCCCCTCCCAATCCCTTAAGGGCAAAATGGTGAATTCGATAGCGTGGGCGCGAGAAGAAGCGAGATCGCTGCGGATACGACGAGCGGCGGTCGCCGCTGGTGGGGGTGGCTCCGAGCTAACAAAACTGCCCCCAGGGTGTCCGGCACAACCCGACTCTGGGGAGAATCAAATATCCTTTGAGCCGCGCCACGCAGAACTTTCAGGGGTCCGTCGTGCAGCCGGCTTACGGGAAGTAGCCCAGATTTAATACATTTGTAGCCTATCCCAAGTACGCTGAGCTGACAAATGTCAGGGGATAGTGATTTGCTCATATACAGATGCTGGTCGCATCGCGTACACAAGGTATAGAAGGGCAGTGCATTGACAGAGCTGTCATTTAGTCAGATGAATCCTGTGAAAGGTTTACGACGTGATTATGGCCGCACGACGCGAATTAACAGACTCCGAACGAGGGATGGTAGTTACCCGCCAGCTTAGCCGAGAGCGCTACTGCGCTGCTTCCTGGACTCGGGTAGGCGCACCGGCCCCGGATCGAATACGCCCGGCGGATTACCGTCGACGGTCGGTGTGCCGGCCAGCCTGGATGTGGTATTTAGGCGGTTTTCCACATCCCACTAGGTGAATACCGGGTTGGTCCCGACGTTCCGCCTCGGTTACACGACTCGCAGACATCTGAACGCGCTCGCACTATTCCATTATTTACACTCGACGCAGACAGCAGGGGTACACTAATTCTGTCCCGGGGGGTACGGGGTGGCGGCAGGAAGTGCATCAGGCCACCCCTTTCCACTAACCTTGCCAAATCTGTTCCTAACAATGCCGACCCTGCTTCAGCGCGGTATATGGCACCAGAGAAAGAAAGAAAGAACGCGGAATGGTAGTTGGAGCTAGACGCATAGGACATTCCATTTTAGACGTCGTTAGGGCATTCAGTACTCTGTGATCCACGGTATTCGAGAGCGTGCTGAGAAAATCAGATTTCAAGCGTCGCCTCTCTCCACGGACAATGCAATGGTCGACAGCCCTCAGTCAACGATCGAGGACAGTGTCGTGTGCGTAGAGTTGTCAGGGCTATCAGACAAGCAACACTGCGTGAAATAACCGACGACGTATCCGTTCCGACAGTACGACTGCCGCTAACCAGACAACCGACGTGAGTGCCTTTGCTTAGAGCAGCGCCTCTCCTGAGCTCTTGACCATATCTGTTGGATCGTAGGTGACTGGAAAACCGAGGCCTGGTCAGATGAGTCCCGATTTCATTTGGTAGGAGCTTGACGTCAGGGTTCGATAAGGCGCATACACTCCGAAGCCATGGACTCAGATTGTCAACAAGGCACTGTGCAAGCTGTCGGTGGCTGCATAATGGAGTGGGCTGCGTTTTCATGGAATGTACTGCGTCTTCTGATCCAGCTGAACCTATCATTTACGGAAATGGTCATGTTCGGCTACTTGGAGACCATTTGCAGCCATTCACCGACTTAATGTCACCTAAACAACGATGTCACGTCATCGGGCCACAGATGTCCGCGATTTGTTTGAAGAACATTCTGGACAATTCGAGTGAATACTCTGGCCACCTATACCGCCCGACAAGGATTCCATCGAAAATTTATCGGAGATAATCTAGAGGACACATGAGAAGTAGTGTGGGCATGACAAAGGAGTTTCCAGTAAAAGTATACATCAAGGGTCTGCGCTTAGTCCCTACCTCTTTGACCTGATTATGGATATGCTGGTGAAAGATGTGAAGAAGGAAGCGCCGTGGAATATGATGTTGGCAGATGATGTGGTTCTTTGTGAGCAGAGCGTCGGCTGACTTGAGGAAAAGGTGGAGGGTGGAGGAAGGCACTAGAAGAAAGAGGGATGAAAATTAGCAGGACAAGGTCAGAATATTTCGCACTGAAGGATGTGCAGATGAGGTCTTGCAAGATCCAGGATCATGAGCTGAAATCGGTCTGCAAATTTAAATACCTGGGGTATACACAGGGACGGAGGACTGGAAAGCGAGATACAACACCGAATAAATTGTGGTTGGAACAACTGGAGGAAAATGAGTGGAGTGCTGTGTGACAAGAAGGTGAGCATTGGGTTGAAAGGGAAAGTGTACAAGTCGGTGGTAAGGCCCCGTTGGTAGAGACATGGCCAATCACAGTAGCACAGGAAAGGAAGATGGAAGTGGCGGAAATTGGCATGCTGAGGTGGATGTGTGGGGTAACAATGAAGGGCAGGATTAGAAATGAATTTGTTAGAGGAGCTGTGAAAGTGGGACCCATGGGGAAAGAGATACAAGAGAGCAGACTAAGGTGGTACGGACACTTACAGAGAAAAGGGGAAGAGTATATAGGAAACAGAGTTGAAGGTATAAAGATTGAAGGAGCGAGAAGGAGAGGAAGACCGAAGGTGAGGTGGAAGGATAAGATATCCGGGGACCTAAGGGAGAAAGGATGGAAGAAGGAAGAGGCAATGGATAGAGTACTATGGAGGAGAAGGATCCAGAAGAGCAACGCCGACCCTACGTGACGTGGGACAAGGCGACGATAAAGAAGAAGATAATCCAGAGGTCAGTTCGTATAAAGACTAGTGCACCGGCAACACTTCCCCAATTGCGGATGGCTATGGAAGCAGAATGCCTCAATATTTCTGCAGGAGACTTCCAACGATTTGTTGAGTCCATGCCACGTCGAGTTTCTGCACTGTCCCGGGTAAAAGGTGGTCGGACACGATATTAAGAGGTACCCCAGGACTTTTGTCATGTCAGCACATGTGGCTCAATGGAAAGGTGCCAGTTCACAGACAGAGAGGTATCGGGTGACCTCAGCCCCAGGGATTTCAGATGTCGGTTATGATTTGAGAGTAAATATCAATTAGACAATTCGATACAATACAACTTTTACAAATTCTCGAGAAAATTGACTATAAGGTTTTCCGATCGTTTTTAAATCGCTGTGTCTAGAACAGATTTTCGAAGGTCCTTGTAGCTATGTGATAGGATAGTTTTGTGCCACGCAAGCGGCGCGGGTTCGAATTCTGAACTTCGCAATTTTTTTCCTACGAGCATTTCCGTGAAGTGTAAAATACATGAAGATAAATAATTGTTTTGTTTAATTTTAAAATTGTTTCATTAAAGAATGGTAATAAAAAGTTTATATTTCCAATTATAAAATGGGATTTTCCGTGCGGTACGTAATAAGCGAGAAGACGTGAATTTTTCGTAAAAAATGACAATTACGTATGATTAATTAGCATGTACTCTGCCAAAAAAAAATTACATCTGGAAAGGCGACGTCGATTTTGATCCGACGATGGCACTCGCCACCTAGGAGATAATTGATTTAGATTTAAAGGTTTCAACGTCGTCCGCCAGCGGATAGCGTAGTGGGATAGGTAAGAGCGTCATGTGTGTCTACATAGGGAATTCCCACAGCCAGAAGGCAGAAGGCTCAGTGGGGTGCAAACGTGAGAAGCAAGCAAACAATCAACCCACGGCGACGCACTCGTGCTTCCTGCAACCAACTGAACGAGTTTGAGAGATGTCAGATTGTTGCCTTGCGAGCGGCGGGATTGTCCTTTGGAAGAACTGTCACACAAGCTGTACGTGCTGCGTGAGTTGTGCAACGATGCTGGTATCAATGGTCACATGAACAACCTCCCACGTGTAGGCTGACACTCTGGATTTGCACGCAGCACAGACGCCCTCCAGAATCGTCGTATGTGATGGCAACAGTGGCAGGTTTCATGATATTACAAATCTTACCGTCCCGTACTTGAGAAAACCTCAGCGCGAGTGCACACCTGAGCCTCGCCACACCACTGAGACTAGATAAATTATAATAAAAGATTTTCATTCGGGATCTAATCCTCAAAGTTGATGAAGTCGTAGAAATAATGCTACGTGTTAGCGATTTCCTGGACCTTTACTATTATTATTATTATTATTATTATTTCTTTCCTTTCTCAGACGTTATGTATGGTTAAAAATGGAAAGTGACGCGGACCTTGACCAAGCGTGATTATTATTATTATTATTATTATTATTATTATTAATAACTGAATCGCCAGTCTTCCAACTGCTTTAATGCGAATTCCTCTCTTGCAAAAACTCTTCATCTCAGAGTTGCACTTGCACTTCACGTCCCCAATTAGCTTCATCTGCAGTGTTTAGCTTCTACATCTCCCTCTAGTGCCACGAAAGTTATTCCGCGATATCTTAACATACTCTCTCCCTTCTTCTTGTTAGTTTTTTCAGATGCATGAGTCTTAACCGAGTCTGAAGACAACCTTTTCATTCCCTATCTTATTAATCCACGAGATCCTCAACATCCTACATCTCACGAGATGTTCGACATCCTACATCTCAAGCGCTTCGATTCTCATCTGTTCCGGTTTCCCAGTGTCATAGTATTCCATGTTTCACTACCATAGAATGCTGTGCTCCAAACGTACATTCTCAAAAATTTCCTTCTCACCTTAGACTTATTTTGACTAGGAATGCCTTTATTATTTTAATTTTTCTTCGGTTTGCTCTTATTCCATATTCTATAGTCATTAGGCTGCTCATTCCATCCATTGCGTTCTGTAATTCTTCTTCAATTTCACTGATGATAGCAGTCTCATCAGTAAATCTTATCATTGATATCCTTGCTCCTCGAATTTGACTCCTACTCTTGAATCTTTTTTTCATCTTCGTAAGTGTTTCTTCGATGTATAGAGTAAACAATAGGGGGCGAAAGACTGCATTCCTGTGTTACAGTGGTTAGCACACTGGACTCGCATTCGGGAGGACGACGGTTCAATCCCGTCTCCAGCCATCCTGGTTTAGGTTTTCCGTGATTTCCCTAAATCGCTCCAGGCAAATGCCGGGATGGTTCCTTTGAAAGGGCACGGCCGATTTCCTTCCCCGTCCTTTCCTAATCCGACGAGACCGATGACCTCGCAGTTTGGTCTCTTTCTTCCAAAACTCCAATCCAAATCCTGTGTTAAACCCTTTTTAATCCGAAAAATTCATTCTTGGCCTTCCATTCTTTTTGTTTGCTCGTGGTTCTAGTACATATTGTGTACCAACGTCTCTCCTATTGCTTACTTCGGTTATTTACTTGCTCTCCACCGGCCAACGGATAGAACAATATACCGGTCTGTGTTATTACATATCGTACTTACCTTTCGACATTTCCTGCTGAAGATGCCGCGTTGTACTGTTCTTGCAATGTACTGTGGGGCGTCTGTTTCTTGTACGTAGTATAACACTGTATACAAAGAGTCATAATATTACTTGATCAACTCGTTGATTCTAAGTGTAGTTTAGACGCTTTCTGGTATTACAATCGTCTTGGTCCATTTTCATGCAGCGGCCTCTTCATGTAAATTTCCAGAAAGAGCAGCAGTTTTATAGGTTCGATTCATGTTTGTCTTTTTGTTCTGTGCTCTGGTTAGTGCTTGGTTTTATTGGACGATTTTGATTTGAAATTAATATAGCATGATCGTATTTCATTTTCGGTGAGTGCTTTGTGTGTGTATGTTTTGTTTTTTGGGTGGGAGTCGAGGGGGTTGGAGGAAGGAGAGAAGGGGATGGCGGTTGTTGTTGCAGCGTTTCATATGCTTTGATTGATTGCCACAGTGCATGTACCTAATGGGTGTGATTTATTCGCTCGTGCCCAGAGCTGTAAACTTTCCTTCAGAAATGTTGTATATTAAAATACTGTGGCTATACGACTGTAAAATGATCATTCTGATAAAGCCTCCAATTTTTAAGAGACATCTCACTCCACGTCATTCGGAAAGTTGCCGTTTTATTACTCTGGATCTGCAAATAATCGACATAAATGTAGCCATGATACTAAGAAAGAGAAGATTTTATGAATATGAGGTAGGGTGTAATCCATATGCCGTTGTGCGCTGCTATCGTTCAATGTAGTCAGTGGAGAAGAAAACAGTAGTCGATCGCGAATTCCGTCGCTTTACCACAGCAGATGTAGATTTCGACTACTACGTAGTCATTTTTAGCCCATGTAACACAGAATGACATTACTTTTGGACTAATGTCACCTATTATCGTATGCACTGAAGGTGAGTATGTAACAATTGAAATCTAGATATGCTGCGATAAAACGATGAGTTTCACGATCGATTGCTGTTCTTTTCTTCATTGTCGAATATTTAATATTCAGTCACCTGTTCATCACTCTCGTGTAATGTTACCATAGGCAATTGTCTAAGACGGGACAATAGGCAGATTCATGTCAAGACCCCGAATCTGCTGCAAACATAAGCAACAATACCAAAACTGTGTGATCGCGAAACAACATACCTCCAATTTCTACAGTATTCAGGAACATTGCAAATTGTCTCCTAATAAAGGGACAGACACATGCATGCACGTCTGTGTATATAAACAGCGAAAAATTAAAACTTGATGCTGGGATTTCATGGATTGTGTTCGTCATAGAGGAAGCGTATTTCAAAGCAGAATTGGCAGAGATTACGGGCCATTTACTACTAAGTGCGTTTTTAAAGGGAATTTAGGCCATACGATAGATTCTTTAGCTATTTAAAACTCATCTTTGGTGTATTTTCACTCTAAAGTGTGAAATACACTGCCTGACTAAACAGCGGAGCCCTTAGAAGGGAAGGAGGAATCGAAATCAATCTTTACCGTGTGTAGACAGTATGTTGTTTCAGCGACTGCAAAGTCAAGACAATGAAAGTTTGGCAGTATGAGGTCCGCATCTCGTGGTCGTGCGGTGGCGTTCTCGCTTCCCACGCCCGGGTTCCCGGGTTCGATTCCCGGCGGGGTCAGGGATTTTCTCTGCCTCGTGGTGACCGGGTGTCGTGTGATGTCCTTAGGTTAGTTAGGTTTAAGTAGTTCTAAGTTCTAGGGGACTGATGACCATAGATGTCAAGTCCCATAGTGCTCAGAGCCATTTGAACCATTTTTTGGGAGTATGACCCCACTTACCACTGTGAAGTAGCACCTCTCTGGCTTCGATGCACGCATTGGGAAGGTTCTCATGAAGCCATTGTATTCTTTCCGGAGGCAGGCGACCGACAACTATTGAAACTGGTGCTTGAAATCCCAGATACTGGTACGGATTTGACGTCCGAGCTTGTCCCACACGTACTCTGGGACAGATCTGGGATCGTGGTGGTCAGAGCAGTAAATTAAAATCAAAACTCTGCACAGTTCATAGACGAGTTCCACGTGTGGACAAGCATCGTCGTATTAAAAAAGCATTGTTGTTTTGACATATGCCACCGCTGTAAGGTTTCATGAGAAGTAACACGTGAGGACTATATCCCCTCCCCCATCCCCCCCCCTCTCTCTCTCTCTTTTTTTTCTTTTTTTCTTTCTTTTTATATGAAAGGTATAGCTTTCTTAAGTTTGTAATGGTGGATGAAAATATTTCTTAGTCGTGACGTCGCGTATATTTCGCACACTCGTAGTAGCTGCTCAAATATATGCAAAAAATCATAAATGCCGGCCGGAGTGGCCGAGCGGTTCTAGGCGCTACAGCCTGGAACCGCGAATTCTGTCTCGGGCATGGATTGTGTGATGCCCTTAGGTTAGTTACGTTTAAGTAGTTATAAGTTCTAGGGGACTGATGACCACAGATGTTAAGTCCCATAGTGCTCAGAACCATTTCAACCAAAAATCATAAATGTTGCTGCGTAGGCAACTAATTCTGAGAAAAGGTGCAAGGTTGGGTTGTAACAATTTACTTACGTTGTCAACACACACGGCTAGCTGAAAAATAAGCGTGGTCAGTTTAAAACTATAGTAGTTAGCGCCCGATAAATGAATACTGTTGCAGAAACAGGCACGATATAATCACATTCGTAGCTGCACTATTATTCTCAGTGTTACGTAAATTTCCTGTTAAACACTGACCTTTTATACTGTTAATTATGATTTGAATAATATTCACGGCAGTGAAAACAAGATTTTTTTACGAGACCAGCGATGTAGTCGTAGGAAAGCCTGAGCCTCGTATTATTATTTACCTTAGCGTTCGCCGTGTATATTTAATGAAAACTTTTCAGCAAAAAGTATTTTCTTTCTTGTTATCTTGTGAGTGAAGCCCGAAAATCATGAGATAAAAATGGCTCTGAGCACTATGGGACTCAACTGCTGAGGTCATTAGTCCCCTAGAACTTAGAACTAGTTAAACCTAACTAACCTAAGGACATCACACACATCCATGCCCGAGGCAGGATTCGAACCTGCGACCGTAGCGGTCTCGCGGTTCCAGACTGCAGCGCCAGAACCGCGCGGCCACTTCGGCCGGCTAAAATCATGAGATAAATTATACTTCACGTAATGACTGCCAATGCTTCATTTATTTATTCAATACAAATTTACAGTAGCCATACACATCAATAAATATGTACAAATATACAAGTTGTATTTATATTACATGTGCCCAGTACTTTGCAACCTCCAAGGCGCTTGGAGTGGCTTGCAGGAGATCAATCTTCGTACAGGATGTAGGGCACAAAAGGCATTGGAGCATGTGGCTTGTGTTTTGTTCTTGTCCACAATCACAGGACGTATCTTCTGTTATGAAGTCCCATCTCTTCAGGTTGTCTCTGGATCGTCCAACTCTTGATCGTAATCTGTTTAAAGATTTCCACACCAGCTAGCTCTCGTGTCCAGGTGGTAGTTCTTCAGCTTCTGGCGTCTGTAGGCGAGGCGTCGACTTCTTCCATAACTCCAGCCTTGCCTTCTATGGTGAAATGGTGAGCTTCTCGGATGTTCTCAGGAAGCTCTTTCGCGATCTCAGCCGTTGCTGTGGTGGATTATGTCCGTGCAGTGGATGGGCACTGTCCTGTTCCACTTTCAGTCTCTCCTTGTTGGCAGGCACTGTTCCGCATACCAATGGTGGCGCTATGCCAGCCCGGTAGTAGAGCTAATCAGTTCGGGTAGGTCTTAAGCAACCTGTGATCAACCTACAGGTTTCGTTGAGAGCAATGTCTACTTGTCTGGCGTGAGATGACCTGTACCAGACTGGAGAAGCATATTCAGCAGTAGAACAGCACAGTGCCATTGCAGAACAGCGAATAGTTTGTGGATGTGATCCCCCACTCTGTCCCCGCTTGTTTGCGAATTAGGTTGTTTCGAGCGGAGATTTTCATTTTGGTGTTCTTGCAGTGAGTTTTGAATGTCAGAGTTCTATCGAGAGTGACTCCCAAGTATTTAGGTGCGTGATGATGCTAGAGTTGGATGCCTGACCATACAATATGTAGCTCACGATTAGCTTCCCTGTTCCTTAAATGAAAGGCGCACACACTTGTATCTTCGAAGGGTTTGGTCTGAGTTGGTTCCGACTGTAGTAGCTTGACAGTGTTCTAAGTGCTGTTGTCAGGTTTCTTTCCACTCTTTCAAAGCACGAGCTCTGCGTAGCAAGGGCTAGGTCATCTGCATATAAGAATCTCCTTGTGCCTGGAGTCAATGGCTGGTCGTTGGTATAAATGTTGAAGAGAAGTGGAGCCAAGACGCTTCCCTGAGGTAGACCATCTTTCTGCGCTCTCCAGCGACTGCGTTGTCCTTGAAATTCAACAGAAAACTTGCGGTTTTGGAGGAGGGTGCTGAGTAGTCTAACGAGGTGGGCGTTCTTGATCATATTGTATAATTTTGCATGGAGTAACCAATGATGGACAGTGTCATATGCTGCTGAGAGATCCATAACAACAAAAGAATGGCAGATGGCGAATGACAAAACTTGAATTCCAGCGATACTCAATTGTTTCGACGTAATTATATTCATATGGAGGGAGACGTATAAAATGAGATTACAAGGGCAAATAGTTTTCATGCATATGTTCTGGAAAAACTTACGTACAATTTACAAAATCGTGCGTTCAGAAACAACCCCGTACAAAAGCGTCTAGTAGGTTCGAGAGCTTACACCAGAGTGCTCATTTTATTCACCGAAGTCTTCATCACACAATTATACCGAAATTCCATGGCATGGTATATTAATAGTCCTTGTTATTCTTAATATTATTTACAGATAAATATGTTTATTAGTAATACTTTCATGTTCAAAACACGTAAAGATGGGGAGTTTTTCTCGTTTCAAAATAACATTCCACCATTGATTGCATTTTTACAGATGTAAACACGCATAGTTTTGATCGTTATTGTCAGGTCGATGTTATACTCGTCGGCGATGGTCGTCAGGGTTAGTATGAAACCGCGGTTCAACGTTGAACGCAGTACGATGCTATTCATCAACAGTACATGCTTCCCAGTCACACATCACTCCAAACGCTGCCGTTTGTGTTCTGGTGTTCACAGCAGCCTACACATGGGACGATAATTCCCTAAAGCGGTTGTCGCTCCTGTCCGACCAATGGTGCAGCATGAAACATGTTACAGAAATCCATTACGTGTCCTCGGATGGCTGGCACAGATTTGAATAGGTTACGTTGTGCTTGGTGCACAATACGGCGATTATCTGTTGTGGAGGTCAGACGTGGTCAACTGGAACCTTGATGAGGATTGCGCTTGCCCTCACGTTCCTATGCAGTCCAACGCCGGGCCACTGTCATATCCAAATATACCACAAATCTACTGCACGATTCGACCACACCGCCAATTGGAGACCCACAGTGAGGCCAGTTTCAGACCTGGTTAAGTGCTGATTACGTCGTCTCACACGATTGCACGGCATCTGTATGTCCTTCAAGGTGTTATCACCCAGTATGTGGCGCTGTTTATGCACCTTATGTAACCTACAAGACCGGGTAACAACACTAGACACGAGCAACAATAATGCAATCTGGTGGCTGTTCTACCTGTCCCAGAGAATTTCCGCTCTAGCCATTTAAGTACCCGCCGATGGTGTTCAGGTCTTCGAAGTTACGTTGTCGTTCGACCATAGCCTTCTCGGTGTGTGACTTTATCAGGCAGTTTGGTAATTCTGCCCTTTTTTATCGTGTGCGGAAATCAGTAACTTATTGCAGTATTATGACCCAATACTGACACATATCGGTGGTGCATTTATTTTCTTCCCATAGATTTTCAAAGATGCATCGAAAGGGACCATCATGACATGACAAAAGATGACACGATCTTAAGCCTGGAAATAATTTAACGAGACACGTTACATGAAAATCTCGGTTACAGGCTGTCTTGTAGTGGACGATCGTAAAAAGGTATTACGAGTTTACTTTTTATTTTCCCTGAAGTGCATGTGAAGATTCCCCCCCCCCCCTCTCTCTCTCTCTCTCTCTCTCTCTCTCTCTCTCTCTCTCTCTCTCTCTCTCTGCTGTGTGTGTGTGTGTGTGTGTGTGCGCGCGCGTGTGCGTGTGCGTGTGCGTGTGCGTGTCAACAGAGAGAGAGAGAGAGAGAGAGAGAGAGAGGGGGGGGGGACTCTTTCAATTAGGCGCTGTGTAACTTTTTATCCATTTAACGACGCTCATCTCGCAACTTTTTAATAGACTCACTGATAACCGCACAGTCGAGCGTCCGCAAAAGACAAACAACATCGCTATATTCGCTTTTCTTTACGTGTCACAAGGGACGCGACCTCTCTCAGAGTAAAAGCAACTGAAGTCCACGGCGAAAAGGCAGTTGCGTTCATAGGTGTTTCTCCCCTGCAATGAACTGTCTAACGGCGCCATTTGTGTCAAAACAAAACACAGCTCAATGGCAGTCGGCTGCCAATGGTCAACAAATATAAACTCCTGCTTTTTATGTCTACTTCGGCTATTTCTTTCCTATTCCGCATTTCCCTTCCCCCACCTAGGAAAAACGCATAGCAAGCTCTAAAAAGAGCACTGTGCTTCTTTTTGAGTGAGTGGTACCTTATCCTGGCATAAATTATTATGCAGTGTATTTCGTTTAGTTTATTCCTTTTGCTCCAAGTCACATTGAATTTTCGAAACAACTTTTACTAGAAGCTCCTGGGCGTTGAATATTCTCCAGAAGTGATGAAAGAACCAGAGGAGAGGTTCATTGTTAACATGTGCTAAAAAGCAAATATCTTACTTCTCACTGCGAATGTAATCATAGCTGACTGATATCTTTGATGTGATTCCAGTTGATTGTACCCGATTTTTTTCACATCGCCTATTGAACACATGTACGATAGTACGATAATTCAGCAAAACCGGAATGTCTTAGGTGGGTTATCATTTCGAAACATTAGATCCGCTACATTATAAGAAAGCAAATGAGTCAACAACTCAAGAATGTTTAGAATGTTGAATTTGTTCTTCTAGGCGTCGGTCCCCACTAGGGGTAAACTACGGGAGGCTTTACCAAAAATGTCATAAAATACAGGACGTTTCCGACATGCTGCCACGTGACTCTCAATGTTTTGTGCCATCGTTTGTATATTCGCTCGAAGAGCTGTGTGGATGAATTCTCTTAAGTAGAGGGTATATCACAAATACTTTTGGAAGCCAGAACAAGTTTTCACTCTGCAGCAGAGTGTACACTGACAAGAAAATTCCTGGCAGATTAGAACTGTGTGTCAGACCCGGACCTGAACCCGGAACCTTCGCCTTTTACGGGCAAGTGCTCTGTCAGCTGAGCTACCCGAACAAAACTTACGACCCGTCCTCACAGCTTTACTTCTGCCAGTTCCTCGTCTCCTCCCTTCCAAACTTCACAGAAGCTCTCCAACGGTACTTGCAAGACTAGCGGCTGGCCGCGAAAGAGGTTCCAAGTCTTCACACAGCTTTAATCTACCAGTAATTTTCATATCGGCGACCACTGCACTGCAAAGTGAAAATTTCATTCTGGAAACATCCTTCAGGCTGTGACAAGCTATGTTCCGCAGTATCCTTTCTTCCAGGAATGCCGCCGGCCGCTGTGGCCGAGCGGTTCTGGGCCCTTCAGTCTGGAACCGCGAGACCGCTACGGTCGCAGGTTCGAATCCTGCCTCCTGCATGGATGTGTGTGATGTCCTTAGGTTAGTTAGGTATAAGTAGTTCTAAGTTCTAGGCGACTAATGACCTCAGATGTTAAGTCCCATAGTGCTCAGAGCCATTCCAGGAATGGTAGTTCAGAAAGTTTAGCAGTAGAACCTCTGTGAAGTCTAGAGTGTAGGAGATGAGTTATTGATGGAAGTAAAGCTATGAGAACGGGTTGTGAGTTATTCTCGGATAGCTCAGTTGACAGAGCATTTTCCCGCTTAAGAGAATGGTCCCGGGTTCGAGTCCCTGTGCGGCACATAGTCTTAATTTCATATCAGCGTTCATTTGGAATCGCTGGGGGTAGATTCCGAGGTACCAAATCAGGAAACTACGTGAAATTGTGGCGAAGTCCAGATGTAACTCGCGTCGACGCACGTTATCGAACGATCGAGTATCAAGAGTTCAGGTGAGTCTTCGCAATAACTCCCTCACAGTATGCTTCGGTTTCAGATATCTTGGACGCTGTTGTTCAATGGCGGGGCAACACTATTCAAATGATTTTTGGAAAATCGGCTATATGTGCGGTAAATCGTCTGTTACATACATGTGGTATCTGTTCTTTCGAAGATGTCCGACAGATCTGACAGCACACATATACATATATAAGTAAGGCGAGAACGGCCAATGATTTCTTCAGTACGGATGCACACCAGGCCCGAACTCCTACGTGAATCGACGAAATGCTGCGAGTAATGGGCGTTGTACTGTGTGCATAGGTTGAAAAACGGTGCCTTACGTGAGGCACGCTAGGGGTAGTCCGCACAGTTGATGACCACTGTGTCCGTATGTTTAAAATGGTTCAAATGGCTCTGAGCATTATGGGACATCACTTTTGAGGTCACCAGTCCCCTAGAACTTAGAACTACTTAAACCTAACTAACCTAAGGACATCACACACATCCATGCCCGAGGCAGGATTCGAACCTGCGACCGTAGCGGTCACGCGGTTCCAAACCGAAGCGCCTAGAACCGCACAGCCACACCGGCCGGCCCTCGCTCTTTTCTCCAATTGCGTTTAAGGTATTCGATGGTGTACTGTCTGAACGAGTTACAAGCAGAGAGTTCGTCTGTGCTCGTTGATTTGCAGAGATACGCTGCCACATGATACCTCCCCGACTAAGGTTAAGTGAAAATTATTCTTAAATTGAATCAGTCAGTGTTTGTACCCTTATTCACATCACACGATCACAGCTTCGCCTCTCCTTTCCAAAATCACGTTTGCTAAGCATCCTAGAAGACACTCTCCGTTTCACTCAGTTAAAGGC
Source organism: Schistocerca nitens (assembly GCF_023898315.1). Taxonomy (NCBI): domain Eukaryota; kingdom Metazoa; phylum Arthropoda; class Insecta; order Orthoptera; family Acrididae; genus Schistocerca; species Schistocerca nitens. The sequence continues at coordinate 47,767,040 of NC_064622.1, read as the reverse complement.
GATGACATCAGCGCAAAATAAAATTGTTATTACCCGACATATTCAGTGTAGCGGGAGGCGATGTTTAAATACAGTTTTGCAGTCTTCTTTTGGAAAACTTTTTATTTGTCACGATCGCCAGGAACGCTAAACCGATTACTAGTTTCGACCGGTTAAATGATCGCCTTCCGATCTCAGAATAGAAAGCAGTGTTTGCGTCGGTTAATGAAGTGGGACGCTTTGTCACAAAATGTTTACAGTTCTAATCTCAAAAACTGTAGTTACGGTATGTATACTTCGTGATGATGAGAGGCAACATAAGGAACCATCTTACCTGTTGACAATCTCGGAAAAAGGTATCCAGCTGGTGGAAACAGGCAGTCTGCTTTCGGTTATGTGATCTGAAGATGGCTGATCACCTGGTCGAAAATAGTAATCGTTGTATCCTTGATTGCGACATTGGAAAATAAAAAGTTTTGTAAATGAAGACTGCAGCACTAAAAATACTGTTGTCAGCGCCCTGATCGGGCTATTCGGGCCACATCTTCAGTCAAGCTGGTCATAGGACCTGGGCGGTACACGAAGATCACGAAACACAATGGTTTTGTGCGAGGGGCATCCGACCTGGTCCAGTTTCGGTCGAAAAAATTACAGCATTTGTTGTAAGACATGGTGTAACATTCCCGCTTCAGCCTCTACAGTTTCATGAAGTTCCGATAGATGACGGCACTATAGGTAGAATTCAAAATGACGTCTGTAGCGGAGGTCCGTTTCAAGTAAAGAGCTGTTATTCTGTTTGTTTCGTCGGCAAACAAGAGCATTGCTAATATTCATAAGCGCTTGCGGAGTATCTACGGAGACCTGACAGTGAAAAAAAAAGCACGGCGAGCCGTTGGATTAGGCGTCTGTCATCATCGCAAAAAGGTTGGCAAACTTGTCCGATTTCCGCGTACGGGCCGGCTGCACACAGCTGTGACCCCTGCAGTGTCGGAGCGTGCGGATACACTCGTCGATGGACCACAGGGAAACACCTCGCCGCTCAACTCGACGTCTCTGTTGGTAGTTCAAATGTTCAAATGTGTGTGAAATGTTATGGGACTTAACTGCTAAGGTTAAGAGTCCCTAAGCTTACACACTACTTTAACCTAAATTATCCTAACGACGAACACGCACACCCAAGCCAGAGGGAGGACTCGAATCTCCGCCGGGACCAGCCGCACAGTCCACGACTGCAGCGCCCCAGACCGCTCGGCTAATCCCGCGCGGCTCTGTTGGTAGTCCTGACACATTCGTCCACCAGTTGGGGGTACTCAAAGGTACAGATTGTTCTTCCTTATCCACCGTACAGCCCCGATCTCACACCTTACACTTCCGTCCGTCTGGCCCAATGAGGATGCACTCCGTAGAGAGCAGCACGTGGGGGATGGGGACGTTCGTGATGCAGCAAGAAGTTTGCTCCGACGCCGACCAGCAGAGTCGTACCAAGCGGGCCTCGCAGTAAGTTGGCGTAAGGCCATCCCATTGACTGGAGATTCTGATAGAAAAACAAGAGTTTTGTAGCTGAAACATTAGGGAAAAATGTGGTGTACTGGGATCCTCAATAAAAACAACGTGCTTTCAGAAAAAAGGTGTTGCATTACCTTTTGAACGCCGTTCGCAAATACACTACTAGACACTAAAATTGCTACACCACGAAGATGACGTGCTACAGACGCGAAATTTAACCGACAGGAAGAAGATGCTGTGATATGCAAATGATTAGCTTTTCAGAGCATTCACACAAGGTTGGCGCCGGTGGCGACACCTACAACGTGCTGACATGAGGAAAGTTTCCAACCGATTACTCGTACACAAACAGCAGCTGACCGGCGTTGCCTGGTGAAACGTTGTTGTGGTGCCTCGTGTGAGGAGGAGAAATGCTTACCATCACATTTCCGACTTTGATAAAGGTCGGATTGTAGCCTATCGCGATTGCGGTTTATCGTATCGCGACATTGCTGCTCGCGTTGGTCGAGATCCAATGACTGTTAGCAGAATATGGAATCGGTGGGTTCAGGTGGGTAATACGGAACGCCGTGCTGGATCCCAACTGCCTCTTATCGCTAGCAGTCGAGATGGCAAGCATCTTATCCGCATGGCTGTAACGGATCGTGGAGCCACGTCTCGATCCCTGAGTCAAGAGATGAGGACGTTTGTAAGACAACAACCATCTGCACGAACAGTTCGACGACGTTTGCAGCAGCATGGACTATCAGCTCGGAGACCATGGCTGCTGTTATCACAGACAGGAGTGCCTGCGATGATGTAGTCGACGACGAACCTGGGTGCACGAATGGCAAAACGTCATTTTTGCGGATGAATCCAGGTTCTGTTTACAGCATCGTGATGGTCGCATCCGTGTTTGGCGACAAAGCGGTGAACGCACATTGGAAGCGTGTATTCGTCATTGCCATACTGGCGTATCACCCGGCGTGATGGTATGGTGTGCCATTGGTTACACGTCTCGGTCACCTCTTGTCCGCATTGACGGCACTTTGAACAGTGGACGTTACATTTCAGATGTGTTACGACCCGTGGCTCTACCCTTCATTCGATCCCTGCGAAACCCTACATTTGAGCAGGATAATGCACGACCGCATATTGCAGGTCCTGGATACAGTAAATGTTCGACTGTTGCCCTGGCCAGCACATTCTCCAGATCTCTCACCAATTGATAACGTCTGGTCAATGGTGGCCGAGCAACTGGCTCGTCACAATACGCCAGTCACTACTCTTGATGAACAGTGGTATCGTGTTGAAGCTGCATGGGCAGCTGTACCTGTACACGCTATCCAAGTTCTGTTTGACTCAATTCCCAGGCGTATGAAGGCCGTTATTATGGCCAGATGTGGTTGTTCTGGGTTCTGATTTCTCAGGATCTATGCACCCCAACTGCGTGAAAATGTAATCACATGTCAGTTCTAGTATATTTGTCCAATGAATACCGTTTATCATCTGCATTTCGTCTTGGTGTAGCAATTTTAATGGCCAGTAGTGTACATTTCATTCAAGTAGGAGACAGGTTTTCGTGGGTGCGGAAGAATCTTTTTGAAGCAGCCTGTATTCTAGTGGCATCTCGTTGCCTCTCTCTCTCTCTCTCTCTCTCTCTCTCTCTCTCTCTGTGTGTGTGTGTGTGTGTGTGTGTGTGTGTGTGTGTGTGTGTGTACTGCAGCGGTCCTTTACGGCAGTGCACTTCGATACGGCGGGAAGAGGTGAGCGCAGCCTAACCCATTACAGGGCTAGACATCTTCACACAGTCGGCTGTCGCCAGCTCCGCTGCTGACATCGGTAATTGGCGACGCGGTCGTCTACGGTGTGTACACCGTCTCTGCAAGGCCCCACACTACGTGCCACAGAATTGGCGCGGGAAAAGTGGCCAGTGGGAGGGAAAAAAAGTAGTCGCTGGCGGCAGGCGGGGTAGGCGGGCTCGGCGACTCCGTAAGGGAGCAGCGATGTGTACGGCGCGTCTCGGCTTTCGCTGGTTACCCGAGCCGAGCAGCGTCGGGAAGGGGCGGGAGGCGGCAGGGAGTGCTTGTTAGCTGCGGCGCGCACAATGCCTCGGCACTGACACGACATCAGCCAGGATCACACAGGTGCGCCAGCCTCCCCCCTGAGGGTGAGGGGGTATGCCCACAGCATTCGACTTAAAACACTCCTGTCTGCTACAGCTATACCATAACCTCGAAGCTGGAGGCAGGTTGTGAAATAAAACTATCTTATTAAAGCAATTATGATATAACGTAACAGAACAGTGTTACCCTCTGAAAGGAATTTTGCTAGGTTGACCTGTTGTACCTAACGGAAGTGGCTTATCGGAAATGAAAGTCAGGATTACGTAAATATTCAAACAGTAACAAACAATAATTTACTTATCCACGCTGTTCAAAGAGTAAGGAAAACAGTCGCCAGGCTAATTAGGCAAGAGGATGATTGACATTCTTGTTCAAGAAATTAAGAATGAGTAACCTTAAGGGACAAACACAACCTGTATTTTACCACACGCGAGTGCAATGAACTCTGACACCTGCATATGTTAACGTTAAGGTTGGAACTAACAGCTAGAGCAGCACAAAGTATTTGCATAAATATAACAAATAACGAAACACACTATTACTTTCAGTGCTTACTCAAACTGAATGGTCTTCATAACGTTATTATTACTATTCACTGCAGAATCATTAATTGGACATAAGTTCAGTATTATTGTTCAAATATAAATTATAAATCCAGTTCACTGCATTTTTATGAACTGGTCACAGGTTAAATATCTCTCAACTAAATACTATTCTATTTAGAATGAAAGTTAAATGGAATTCACTAACAGGTTATTTCTCACTGTCCTTTGAATAAAGAAATTATGGTTTTCATAAATAGTGGTCTTTCCGTTACTTGTTACCTAGCATTAGCACAGTAGACAGACTGTGGATCCTGTTATACTACTAATATGCACTTCCAATACACTTAGCAATCATGAACATATAATTTTCTACTGTTGCAGTTTTCCACTTTTACTACAGTGAAACATAATGTTGACAAAATTGCAAGAAACTGACTCACCTTTTAAAATTTACTACAGGCAACAATGTGATCATTAACTAAGCAAAACTTTATAAGCCTCAGTTTTAAGAGGATTTAATCTTTAAAAGAAACAGCAAATTGTCTTTATTACCACTGTCTCCTACTTGCAAGTAAATGATTAAATAGGTGACTTTGAAACTCTACAAAACTATAAATTTGACTATTTCCATCACTGGGAGGCTTTCACAAAACTACATTTACTACCCCTCACAATTTCACGAAATCCACAGTAAACATGAATACGCTCTTATTACCAAAGATCAAACATCATCATTTAATGTTTTGAGGCTTTCATTTTTTTCCACTAACTAGTACAATCGGTAATCATAGTTCAAATGGAGAGGAACCTGAGAGGTGTTGTAATAGGGAAAAAAGTCAAGGTAGGTACATGAATTCAGTTATAAGGTACCTTATATTTGTGCACACTAAAACATTCAATAAGCTGATCCTTCACTGTACATTATTATAGCATCCCAATACAGTGATTGCGCGATGTGGTGGCAACTGCATGTTGGTAGGTGGATTTGCAGGCTGAATTGCTGGACCCTGTCCCTTCTTGGTGGCGATGATGGATACCAATTCCAGAATCGTTCCAGCTATTTATCCATCCATCCGAGGCATTAGAAAGTGGCAGAAAAAGCCTCTCTTGGAACCAGCACAATATACAACTTTTACATGGCAGTTTGGTAGCTCGTCCCCGACTAACTCTTGTTCCACATTTTCTACCTAGACCAACCACAATTTGCGCGCGCTACACAGTACCGTTCCCGAGGGGAACCACTACACCTTTTACATACAAACTAAGAACCCTAAGTGAAGGTCAGCAGTTTACATAACAGCAAACAAACATTTAGAACATTTGCACATATTAGTATTTCTACAAAAAAATTATTCACCCAAATTCCAAATGTATACAGTAAGTTCGGTCTCTCTCCAATTGAGACAAAGAATTTAAATGACATATATACTACATTGCATAGAATCAAACCATGACATCAAAGTTTTAACAAAGAAAGGAGTATACAGTTTCGTGTTATCGATTCAATCAAACATATTTACAGAAGCTCAACGATGTAACATTATATAAAACAAAAGGCAAAATAAATCTGTAGAGTATTAGAGCTATGGTGTTACAGACTCCAGACTACCTCGCTCTTCATGATACTAACCAATGCCGAACTCTAGCCTCTTTACGAACGAAAAGTATGCTGCGTGACAAAAAAAAAAAATTGAAACACACAGGAGAAACGGGTGGATGTCAAAGTAGGAGGGTCACTCCAAAAGAAATACACACTATTTTTTTTTTAAAAAATCCATCTTTTATTCTACATGTTTGAAAGTTTTAGAGTGTGTAGATACATCCTTAGGAACAAAATTTTCATTTCTCCACATAATTCCCATCCCAGTCAACTGCCTTACGCCATCTTGGAACCAGCGCCTGTATACCCGCACGGTAAAATTCTGGACCAACCTGTTGGAGCCACTGTTTGGCAGCGTGCACAAGGGAGTCATCATCTTCAAACCTTGTTCCACGAAGAGAGTCTTTCAGTTTCCCAAAGAGATGATAGTCACATGGAGCCAGGTCAGGACTGTAAGGCGGGTGTTTCAGTGTTCTCCATTTGAGTTTTGTGATCGCTGCCATGGTTTTTTGCTGACTCGTGGCCGTGCATTGTCGTGCAACAGCAAAACATCCTGCTTTTGCCGATGTGGTCGAACACCACTCAGTCGAGCTTGAAGTTTCTTCAGTGTCGTCACATGTGCATCAGAATTTATGGTGGTTCCACTTGGCATGATGTCCACAAGCAACAGTCCTTCGTAATCGAAAAACACCGTAGCCATAACTTTTCCAGCAGAAGGTGTGGTTTTTTTTTTTTTTTTTTTTTTTTTTTTTTTTTTTTTTTTTTTTTTTTTTTTTTGCTTGGGTGAATTTGCATGATGCCACTCCACTGATTGCCTCTTCGTCTCTGGTGAAATATGATGGAGCCATGTTTCATCACCTGTCACAATTCTTCCAAGAAATTCATGTCCACCATTCTCGTACTATTCCAAAGGTTCCAAGTTCGTTTTTCTTGTTTCTTTGTGAGCCACTGTCAACATCCTGGGAACCCACGTGGCACAAACCTTTTTTAACGCCAACACTTTCAGTATTCTGCAAACACTTCCTTCCCCTATTCCAAAGCAGCGTGACAATTCGTTCACTGTGATGGGTCTGTCAGCAGTCACCAATTCTTTAACTCTCTGCACGTGCATTGTCTGGTGTGCGTGCGGTAAGAGGTCTGCCGCTGCGAGGACAATCCTCAATATTGCCGTGCCCGCTTTCATCACGTAACTTACATATAACCTCGACGAAATATTGATGTAGTTTTGATTTGTTCTTGTTGTGCGATATTTTAAGTTTACCTCTTTTTTCTCAAGGAAAACCCTTTTCCAGCACTGTATGACAAATTTGTGTTTCTCGTTTTTTGTACAGTAGCCGTCTCTTTCGCGTTTTAGAGCGACAATTTTCGAACAAAATCTGACTTAAACATTGACAATTTCGATTTTTCCATGAGTACTGTTTATTTTTAAGTAACAGACAAAAAGATAACTACGTAGAACAAAAGTGTTCCGTATATTACTCAGCCCTTCATATACCCTCACACAGTTTCAAGAAGGTTCAGCGCTTCCAGTTTCTGTAATCCAGTAAGACACTGATCGCATATACGACAGTTATTCGAAAAGTAAGGAACGATCGGTCGCGAAATGAAAACCACAGTGAAAATCCGATGAAGTTTTGCGCAGGAGTGTAGGGCAGTGTTTCTAGTATGCCCATCTATCGCATTACGTCGTTCTTTTTAGTTCTTAGCACACACGGAGCACATAAATATACCTACAACAATACTGTCTCCCGCCAAGTACGAGGGCCTGGTGAGAAATGTCGCCTGAAACTATGCAGCCAACGTTACATAACTGTCGTGCGTTTTCTTCTTCAAGACAATTGTCAGCCGCATTCTGCAGGGGCAATGAAGATGCTCCTGCATCGTTTTCAATTGGAAATGTTTGATTACCCACAATACAGGCTGTAATTGTCTCCCTCTGAGTTTCATCTCTGCTCACATGAACCGCTGGCTATGAAGAAAACATTTTGGCACAGACAACGAGCTGTAAGCCAGAGTAGAGAATTGGCGGAAAGCACTGGCGGCTGCCTTCTTTAACGAGGGTACTGGAAAGTTGGTACAACGATACGACAAAAGTCTAAGTCGGATCGGCGATTATGGAGATAAGTAGCTGGAAGTTGTAGCTAACTGTTGCAAATAAAACAGTTTTGATTTTCACTATGGTTGCCGGCCGGAGTGGCCAAGCAGTTCTAGGCACTTCAGTCTGGAACCGCGCGACCGCTACGGTCGCAGGTTCAAATCCTGCCTCAGGCATGGATGTGTGTGGTGTCCTTAGGGTAGTTAGGTTTAAGTAGTTCTAAGTTCTAGGGGACTGCTGACCTCAGAAGCTAAGTCCCATAGTGCTGAGAGCCATTTGAACCATTTCACTGTGGTTTCCATTTCACGACCTATCGTTTCTTACTTTCCGAATATCCCTTGTACAAAGAAAGCGATCGAAACATGGTAAGCCTGATAGGTATGCAACACACTTAACGTACAAGTAATGCGGTTACTATCGTAACTGACGAATGGCACCAACACCGACTCAAAGGAAGGCCTCGGCGCTTGTTCGTGACGTCACGTCAGCTAGGCACGGCGAATGCCAGGTCTGTTGCAGGCATACTCATAATGGTGGTGTCTCCATCTCTGACACAGGAAAATGTGAAACTATTGGCGCTAGTTGACCAACACACATTGTTCTGAGAGATTTCTGCAATCAATTAATTGTGCAATTCATTACACTTCTTAACAAATAGTGTACTCCTGAATTTAATTTTCCACCTGTTTTAAGGAGTGACATACAAAAAAAAAAACTTCATGGTCCAGCAGCAACAGAATTCGTGCTTCTTTACCTTATTTGTAAATCTGAGGAAGTTACGTTTGTACTGGGTTGCTTTTACAAGAAACTGAACATATTGGTGCTCTTCTTTAGGTATCTTGGTTGACTGTGGGGTGAGGAGCACTGAATGTTAATGAAATACCTTGCGAGTCTACACGTTGGGGGGAGGGGTGGGGGACAGAAGAAGGGGCAAAAGAGAGATACTTGTTTTATCAAATAAAATTTTTTTATCTTATAAAGTTTCTCCTTTCAGTTGCAAGAAGGGAATATTTATCTTTTCTAATGTGCATGTTTAAAAAAGTTTAAGCTCAGCAGTATTTTCGATGTATGAAGTTATTTTGTTTCCTGTTTAGAATTCCTTTCGTTGAAAAAGACTGTAATCTAATGACTGGCAACAGTTGGACGTTTACACATGTAAATTAGTTCACATTTCCAGTGACGATGTCAAACGAAAATAAATAAAAGAAACGAGTTAATTGTAAGGGGTTGGGGTAAGTTTCGATAACAAAATGGGTCAAGTAAATACAGTTACTTCAATGTAAAATTTCCGAAGCTTGCAATGGGGCATAGCATCTTCTCATATTGATCTACGTTTGTTTCGACAGGATTCAATAATACAGAACTATGATCTTCATTTGTAGCTTTACGATAGTAAGAAAATCTTTCATCTAAATAAAACTGCAGAATCCAAAACAACACCAAACATTTTGTCCAAAAATAAGAGATTTAGTGTAGATCACATAACTAATGAGGAAGTATTGAATAGAAGAAGGCATCGCTTGGTAGGACATGTTCTGAGGCATCGAGGGATCACCAATTTAGTATTGGAGGGCAGCGTGGAGGGTAAAAATCGTAGAGGGAGACCAAGAGATGAATACACTAAGCAGATTCAGAAGGATGTAGGTAGCAGTAGGTACTGGGAGATGAAGAAGCGTGCACAGGATAGAGTAGCATGGAGAGCTGCATCAAACCAGTCTCTGGACTGAAGCCCACAACAACAACATAGTGATAAGCACGCCCAGGCGTTTCTGCCTGCAACAGACCTGGCGTTCGCCGTGCCTAGCTGACGTGACGTCACGAACAAGCGCCGAGGCCTTCCTTTGAGTCGGTGTTGATGGCACACGGAAAACTACCGTAGTCTAATCTTACTTACGGTAGCTTTATGACTCCACTTGCTACGCCATCCTCTGCGGTCGACGTCATTATGCGTCGGGTGAGCCGCCAGTATTCCATTTCACAATGTTTGGAGGCCTTGTACTAGGTACAGCATGTCCCTGGGCGTTTATTTGAAGTGCTGCGCAGCGTACAGACCAGTAATATTCTGGAGAGCCCCTGTTGGAAGAGGACCCTGGCGTAGGACGACTGGCGGCAGTTTGGTGGCATTTCGGCCATCTGTTTCCGCAGCCAGCGGCAGGAATTCCTGCTCGGAGGACTGACGGCGCGGTTTCGATCAGTCGCTATCCGGCGCCCGGGCTCATTTCGAAATCACGAGCGGCACGCAAATCTTTTCCGCGGGCGCGCCAAATTGAATTTAGATCCAAATACTCGATGGCTGGCGCGTAATCGAAGCGCGCACTGCGCCGCCGTCGCCGCCGCTGCCGGTGCTGGCCGGCGGCCCCTGGGTGTGGTGCGGTAATCGCCAGAAGATGGCACCCGGCGCATTAGGCGGCTCTCAGGGCCGTACCTCCCCGTCACTTATCTCTGGAGGGCGCGCGCCCTCCAGATAACGGATGGGGTCGTTGAGACGGGGCCGCCGCGCTGGTAGGGGGCTAAAGCCGCACGCCGTGTCGGAGCCGTAATGCCGCAAGGCTTCCCGCCCACCAGGGACAAAGCAGCGAGACCTGCGGTACACCTTCCAGTGGCGATCCACTGAAACTTCAGGTAAAATATCCAATCCCACACTCATCAGACACGGTTTCCTCGCCATAAAACAACTGTGAATTGGAATAGAACTTTTAATAGCTAATATAGTACACTGAGGTGAGATGACGCTTGGGATAGCGATATGCACATAATATACAGGGTGAAAAGTATTTAAATCGACAAACTCTGGGAGGTTATAGAGAACATCAAAACAAATATTTTTCCCTACTGTCATTTTTTCCTATGAGAAATATTTAAACCGGCAGGGAAGATTTCTCTGGCGGCAAATTGAGTAAACCAACAAACACGTTTCCATTTTTTATGACCAAGAGACAACACCTTAAACAACCCAATTTCAATTACAGTAGATTTCAAAAATACCTCCATTGACACGTAAACAAAGGTTACACCGTCGGATCATGTTCTGTCTGGCACTTACAAAAACCCCAGGAGTATCCTGAATTGTTCCTGCTGCTGCTACTATCCGGGTAACCAGATCCTCTTCTGATGCAACAGGGGTTGCGTAAACAAGGTTGCGCATCTCTCCCCACACACAGTCCGGAGGGGACATATCTGGGGATCGAGCAGGCCATGGTACAGGACCACCTCTACCAATCCACGTTTCTGGGAACCGTCGGTCCAGGAATCGAGGCACACGACGACTGAAATCTGCCGGCGTCCCGTCATGTTGGAACCACATGCGTTGTCTTGTAGGGAGCTGGACGTCTTATGAGAGCTGGTAACTGTGGCATGTGGGTTATCCTCACTCCAAACATGAGAATTGTGCGTGTTGGAGACTCCATCACGCCCGAACGTTGCTTCGTCGGTAAACAACACACAGGATGGAAATGTAGGATGCATTTCACACTGTTCCAGGTACCACTGCGAAAACTGTGCTCTGGGTGGATAATCAATTGGTTCCAGGTTGTTGACACGCTGCAAGCGAAATGGACGAAACAATTGCTCTCGAAGGACTGTTCTTACATTCGACTTTTTCGTCCCCATGTTACGTGCAGTTGCACGAGTGCTGATTGGAGGATCACGCTCCACATGCTGCAGGACAGCTTCCTCAAATTGCAGCGTTCTTACCGTGCGGCGGCGTCCTTGTCAAGGTAATCTGCTAAATGACCCGGTCTCACGCAGACGTTGGTACACAACAGCAAAGGTCGTATGATGCAGGATATGGCGATTAGGATATTGTTGTTGATAAACGCGCTGTGCAGCTCGTCCGTTGTAGTGCACTACGTATTACGCACCAATCATATCAGATTACTCACACCACGTGTATCGCTACATTAGTAAACAGACATAATGCACTACTACACTGGTGGACAGCACTTGCCTACAACTGAAGAGCGTAATACGGCCTCTAACAACTGAAGAACGCAATACGGCCTCCACCGGTTTAAATAATCCTCATAGGAAAAAATGACATTAGGGAAAAATATTTGTTTTGATGTCCCCTAAAACCTCCCAGAGTTTGTCGGTTTAAATACTTTTCACCCTGTAGATGGCAATAGTATCGAGCGCACGAGATATAAAGGGGCGGTGCACTGACGGAGCTGTCATTTGTACCCAGTTGATTCGTACGAAAGTGTTTCCGACGTGGTTATGCCCGCACAACGGAATTAACAGACTTTGAACAAGGAGTGGTAGTTGGAGCAAGACGCATGGGACATTCCATGTCAGAAATGGCTGCGAATTCAATATACAGGAATCTACAGTTCAAGAGGGTTACCAAACTTCAAGCATTACCTCTCACCACGGACAACGCAGTGGCGACGGCCTTTACTTAACGACTTAGAGCAGCGGCGTTTGCGTAGAGTTGTCAGAGCCAACAGACAAGCTACACTGCAAGGAATGACGGCAGAAATCGATTTGGGACGTAGGACGAAGGTATCCGTTAGGACAATGCTGCGAAATTTGGCGTTAATGGGCTATGGTAACAGACGACCGACGCATTTGGCTTTGCTAACGAAAAAATGTTTAAATGTGTGTGAATTCTTATGGGGCTTCACTGCTAAGGTCATCAGTCCCTAAGCTTACACACTGCTTAACCTAAATTATCCTATGGACAAACACACACACACCCATGCCAGAGGGAGGACTCGAACCTCCGCCGGGACCAGCCGCACAGTCCATGACTGCAGCGCCTGAGACCGCTCGGCTAATCCCGCACGGCGCTTTTCTAACAGCACGACGTCGTCTGCTCCACCTCTCCTCAGCTCGTGACATATCGCTTGGACCGTAGGTGACTGGAAAAACGGGGCCTGCTCAAATGAGTCCCGATTTCGGTTGGTAAGAGGTTATGGTAGGGTTGGAGTGTGGCGCAGAGTTGGGTTGCTTTTTGGGGAAGGAGACCAGACAGCGAGGTCATCGGTCTCATCGGATTAGGGAAGGATGGGGAAGGAAGTCGGCCGTGCCCTTTCAGAGGAACCATCCCGGCATTTGCCTGGAGTGATTTGGGGAAATCACGGAAAACCTAAATCAGGATGGCCGGACGCGGGATTGAACCGTCGTCCTCCCGAATGCGAGTCCAGTGTCTAACCGCTGTGCCACCTCGCTCGGTGTGGCGCAGACACCACGACCCTATGCACATTAGCTGCTGGTGCCTCCGTAATGTTGTGGCCTGTGTTTACGTGGAATGGACTTGCTCCTCTGGCCCAACTGAACAGATCATGGAAATGGTTATTTACAGCTATTTGGAGGTTATTTGCAACAATTCGTGGACGTCATGTACTTAAACAACGATGGTATTTTCATGCATGGCAGTGCGCCATGTCACCGGCCACAGTTGTTCGCTGTTGGTTCGAAGAACATTCTGGACAATTCTATCGATTGATTTGGCCAGTCGTATAGCTCGAACGTTTATGGGACATGGGTTCAAAGCCCGGTCCGGCACAAATTTTCAGTGTCGTCATTCCATTACACGGCTGAAGGGTGTCCGTATTTGCAACGGTGAATACATTTCATTTATTTGATACCAGCTGTGGTCGCTGCAGTGCCTCTTCCTTCGGACTTGAATGAACTGCAGTATCGTGTGATACATGAAAGGTTGCTCATCTCAGAATAAACATCTTTCCGGGAAGCTGGCATTCGTGTGAATACGCTGCAGCATATCCATAGCAAGTTATTGTCGGAATGGTTTGTTGATCGGCATGAGATGCTGCAGGATTTGCGCTTTGTAAGAATACAAACGAAGACACTGGTGTACTACCCGGTGCAGTGTCGCTCGGGGTACATTTAAGTTGCCTACAGGCTCGCGTGTTGACTTACATGGGCTTCTGAGAAACGCTTGTCTGATGTCCTCCACAGTCTTCCCTGAAACACTACGACGCGCACCGCCGGAATGTTTTATGTTCCAGTTACCACAAACGTACGATACTATTTCTTACATTTTTTCGAATCAGGTGAATCACATTCATGCGGCCTACGGTGATTTACATCGCTGGTTGCGCGTGCTGCTGTGGTGAGGCCATTTTCATTTCATGCGATCGTGCTACCCCTAGCAACAATAGTTGGCACGCCTGGCGCAGAATATAAATTCTTTGAGATGCCATAACATACGGTACAATTGCGTTATCATATCCACCGTAGGCTTTTTCCATGGCCCTTCGAAAAGTTGGAGGTTTGAAACCGGGACATTGTACTTCGTTATTAACAACCGGTAGGAAACCTGTGCAAACGTCTTAATCTCTGAACAACTACTGCAACGTGCATAGTTCTGGAGCTGCTTACTGTGTAAGTGGGCTGCTTCTATGTTGGCAGTGCTGTGTAGCGCTTTGCACCGGGCTTTCTTTGTAAGCGACTCTCTGGCTGGTTGGACGCGTTGCTGGAAGTTAATTGGCAGTAGTGTTGGGCAGTTGGAGGTGAACAGCCAGCAGTGATGGATGTTAAATGTGAGAAGTTAGCATTGATGGAGGGTAGAGGTCTGAAGTGTTAGCGTAGGCTAACAATCTGTACTTGTTCGTCTTGGAGATTAAATATTATTCATGGTTATATGCTTTTGTACTAGATGTCCATGACAATTTATATTCGTGTCTGAACTGTATGTCACATTATTAAGGTAAAAAAATACATTATTTGGTTTGCAACAAAATATTTCCTTTGCTAACCACATGCCTATTAGTAGTTAGTAGCTTTAGTAGTTATAATCTTTTATTTAGTTGGCAGTATTGACGCTCGATGAATTGCAGTAGTTCGCGTAATAAAGATTTTTGTGAGGTAAGTGCTTAATGAAATGTATAGGTTACTGTTAGGATTTCTTTTTAGTCAGGACCATTCTTTTTAATAAATTATTTGAAGTCAGGTTATCCTTTTTTTTGAGCAGTCAGATTGCGTTGCGCTAGGATATTGTGGGTCGCAGTCATTCTGCAATTTAGGTACAGCCACACACATTTAAATAGAGAAGTTTCAACTGCAGTCAAGTATTGACCTTCATCTACAATCCCTCCCCCCAGACACTCTCCCTTGTGTTACGAAAACACGATTTCTTCACGCCTCAGGATGTGGCCTGTCAACAGCTCCATTCTTTCAATAAGGTTGTACTAAAAATTCCTAATCTCCGCAGTTCGATTCAGTACCTTCTCATTAGTTGTTGAGTACAGCGCTTTTATTCGTTACAGAAGTCTCATACACTTACGGAAGTTTCAAACTATGAAAACGGCAACAGTTGCGTTAAAACCATATTTTAACCACTACTACTTTCATGACATTGTCACATCTTCAGGTAACAAGTTCGACCTTTCAGTATATACCGTCGCTAAAATCTCCGTCACAAAATTGGCGTTATAAATTACGCAACCGCCAGGAATAAAACAACCAGTGGAACTAGAGAAAGGTGTAATACTCCAGTTTGTTACCTGAAGATGTGACTATAATGTCATGAGTCATGAATACGAAATCATTTTCATACAGCTTTTGCAGTTTACACCATGTGAAATGTATTGACACAGCTGCATTGCCCATCATACCAAGTCACTAGTAACTTCTGGAAGTGAGTGCATAACAATCAATTCCCTATGGTGTAAGGTTTTCTGGGTCACCTATAAAATGTAGTTCTTGTATCATGACGCATCTCGACAATGAGCAATTCGTTTATACATGGTGATTCAGTTGACCTTACCTAATAATTTATGCAACCTGCAACGCTTTCAAAAACCACATGCAAGATTTTCATATTCTCTTGTCTACGTGTAAACTGTTCATCCCACAGAAAAAATGAACAGGACATTTTTGTGTGAAATTTAATGCAGTTAAATTTTGTGCTGGGATACGTTTTCGCTGGAGGACAAAGTTTTATAATTAATCAAGAAAAACGCGTTTGAAGGTCACTTTTGTAGATTCTTCGTGAATAAATAGAAAACTACAGCCTCTACCGAAAAGGTATCAGAGAACAGAATTTACATTAAATTTCCTGCAAAAATATCCTGACATTTTTTCTTTAGGACGAATAGTTTTTGCGTAGCATGTGAGAGAATATGAAAACCTGTCTCTTGGTTTTTGAAGACGTTATGGGTAACATAAAACCCATTGGCAGGGGCAGCTGTGTCACCCTTTATAAAAACGACAATTTTAGAACTTTTACCCACCCTCTTGGATAAATATCTGCAGAGGCCCATGTCTGTTGCTCTATGTTTTAAAATATTCTATTATCTTCTTGTCTGAACTGCTCATCATCCACAAGGCCATACTTCATACAGATTCTTCCAGAAACGACTTCTTATTACTGTTAGCTACGGTCGCAGGTTCGAATCCTGCCTGGAACATGGATGTGTGTGATGTCCTTAGGTTAGTTAGGTTAGTTAGGTTTAATTAGTTCTAAGTTCTAGGCGACTGATGACCTCAGATGTTAAGTCGCATAGTGCTCAGAGCCATTTTATTACTGTTACCAACATCTACAAGTTACAGTCGAGTTCCAGCATTTCGTGTGGAGGCACCTCACATACGTAATGGTGTTTCATACATTTTATTATTGACGGTGTAATCTATTTTAGTGATTAACCGCGAGTACGGAAATGTATTTAATGCTATTTAATGACTTATTTTATACTGACACGTAGAACTGAGTTTAACAAGCATGATCATGATTTGAATACTGAAACGGTTGTGTACAATTAAATGTTTGTTTGCAATTCTTGGTGGTTGAAGTACGTAGCATTTTTTTACAGTACTTACGCTACGAGGCACCATCATCACACAATGCATTGACTTTAGCGTGTCGTAATACGACTTGGTTGGTGTCGCCGAGACTCATTCTGTTCTCGGCCTGTAAGTGGCATCATCAGCACAGTAACTACTGTGGCAGCTTGACCAAACAACTATCAAGAACAGATGTGCTTGTGACCAGTCGGTTGCGATGAGCAGTGTTAAGTAGTGGACGTGTTGTAATAACGTGTCAGCATTTTGGTGTGACAAATCGTAATGTAGCAACATCTCCGAATCGAGTGTTCAAGACGTTCCCCAGAATCTTTCGAAGAAGAGAGAAGTTTGTGCAGAGTCTGTCCTGCAAAACTTGACTCGCGAAGTAAAACGGCGACACGTGAACGCCTGCTGCGACTTGATCGAGTTGAAAGTCGCGGACATTTCTTCTCTGGAAGAAAAAAAAAGAGAGATCGAAGACGGCGCGGTTGTGGCGTGCCAGTTGAACACCATCCCAAACAGGGACTTCTCCGACAGTTTCGCATGGTTGTATAAATGCTCTTTGTGTTGTACTCAGGTGGGGAGGGAAACTATGTAGAACACCTTACGCATTAAATCCACCATCTTACGTTTCTCTACTTTTTACTAACACGTTATCGAATTTTTTGGCTTGGCGAGGTATATTTGTAGGGTGGGACAGAAGTCCCAGTACCCCCTAGTGTCAGTTGGGGAGGTGCTCCGTCTCGCTGGAACCATATGCGTTTTATGAGGCCCATTTCCTCAAGCCGAGATATTAAGCATGTTTGTACCATGTATAAATAATTTGGACCACTCATAGTCCCTTCAGATGTCGAGACGTCATCGCTGCCCATATCATTGCGTGAAGGCGGGTTCATTTCTAACTGGACTGTGTAATGAGGGTGCTCTTTCGCCCCACGACAATATTTCTAGCGCGTGGGCTGCGATAAATGGCACATTCTTCTGAAAACACAACTTCGGCATTGTTTACTACATTCGGATATGGGGTCGACAAAGCACGCCATGCTGAAACGCGCTCATTCCTGTCTCTATCCGATAACTCGTTAACGAACGTCTGTCGAGAAGGTCTGACCTTATGGTCTTTTTTCACGGGATCTCGCTTTGTTGTTCCGAAGGAAATTTACGTGTCGACTGCATAGGAGATTGTTCAATCGAAGCAGAGACTCCGGCCGATGTTCCTCCTCGTGTCTTCTTCCTTCCACTCCGCGGCCTGTCTTTAACGCTGCCAAAAGCAAAAGCACATCTTTCACAATCCAGAAGTGTTGCCTTTCGCTTTGGAACCTTAGTAAATCTTTCGAGGAATGCTTTCATAATCTGTCTCATTGTCTGTCCTGTTTGTTGTCGTTCGTTACCCATACACTTGTCGCCAGGCGCTCTTCAGTAGTGTAACGACGACAGCTCACATCTGCCATGGCTACAAATTAAAACTCGTCTGCCATTGTGAAAACATGTAAACATGAATTTCAATAATTGATTCAAAAAACTGATAAGAAGTAACATATGTACCAACCTGCATAATAATGTTGAAACTAATCAGGAGTTGCAGGAGTACGGGGACGTCTCGCCCACCCTTTATTTATTTACATTCTACCGTGCCTGTTCGTCTGAATGTTGTTTATAATTCATTTTCATACCTCTCTCTCTCTCTCTCTCTCTCTCTCTCTGAGCGTAGGTTGGTATATTTCATTCCATCTTCCAAAGACATAATTAACGGTTGCAGTAACATACAGAGATGCAGTGTAATTAGAAACATTGTTGCACGTTGTCAACGCTTATTGAAAAAGCTGTCACCTGACTGCCAAAATAAAAATTAGTCAAGTTACTATACGCAAGCGAAAACATCCTGCGTTGTTGGAATACACCATCGTAAATCAATGAAACCAGTCACACACTTCAAAGGCTGTTCATACGGAACTATTTAAGTTGGAAAGAATTCATCCGCTAGATGCAGGAAAAGAGGACTGCAGATAAAAAGACTACTCGACCGTTCATAAGAATTTGTGTGCGCTCAGCGAACAATGAAATAAGGGAAGAGATACTGACTGAAACAAAAGCCGAGTAGCCAGATGCTGTGTTAGAAATGAACGATCTAGACAAAATATCGTAAATTTCTCCTTATTGTACTGAACTCGTTGACGTCTGTGTCTGCATAACGAGATTTATAAAATAACGCGTTTTCAGCTTCAGTCACGTTTAAATGTCCAGTATTTATTGGCAGGACGAGTTTCGGCACGCATGCTGTCATCAAAGTGCTTAACTGTTACTTGCACTCAGCTGTTAATTACTGATCGCTGCGAAGGACATGGGTGTGCCACTGTGAAATTATGTTACAATGTAGTGCAGGAGAATATTTCGAAACATAATCTCACCGGCACACCCAGCAAAAACTTTTCCACCCTTACCAGCAATCAGTAACCAATGACAGTTAATGCATAAATAACTGTTAAATACACTATGTCGGCAACATGCGGTTGAAACGCGTCGTGCCAGTGAAACTGGAGAAAATAAAAGCGTCTCTAACTGGGAAAGTATTATTTTCTAAATTTACAAAATATTCGATGCGAATCGAAAACATTGATCAGACACAAGCAATGCAAAGAGAAAAGCTTGCTCCTAAAATGTGATCATATTTGGACGACGAATCAAAAAGTGTTCTTCTTTCTCTCTCATACAGTTTTAAAAAATTATGTTCCCCAAGGTAGTGTTATGGGCCCTTTGCTGTTCCTTATCTATATTAACGATTTTGGAGACAATCTGAGCAGCCGTCTTCGGTTGTTTGCAGATGACGCTGTTGTTTATCGACTAATAAAGTCATCAGAAGGCCAAAACAAACTGCGAAACGATTTAGAAAAGATATCTGAATAGTGCGAAAAGTGGCAGTTACCCCTAAATAACGAAACGTTTGAGGTCATCCACATGAGTGCTAAAAGGAACTCGTCAAACTTAGGTTACACGGTAAATGAGTCTAATCTAAAAGCCGTAAATTCAACTAAATACCTAGGTATTACATTTATGAAGAACTTAAATTGGAAGGAACACACAGAAAATGTTGTTGGGAAGGCTAACCGAAGACTGCGTTTTATTGGCAGGACACATTAGAAAATGTAACAGATCTACTAAGGAGACTGCCTACACTACGCTTGTCCCTCCTCTTTTAGAATATTGCTGCGCGGTGTCGGATCCTTACCAGATAGGACTGACGGAGTACATAGAAAAAGTTCAAAGAAAGGCAATAAGTTTTGTATTATCGCGAAGTATGGGAGAGAGGGTCACAGAATTTGGGCTGTAAATCATTAAAAGAAAGGCGTTTTTCGTTGCGACGAAATCTTCTCACGAAATTCCAATTACCAACTTTCTCCTTGGAATGCGAAAATATTTTGTTGACACCGACCTACATAGGGAGGAACAATCACCAAAATAAAAAAGGGAAATCAGAGCACATATGGAAAGATATAGGTGTTCGTTCTTTCAGCTCGCTATACGAGATTGGAATAATAGAGAATTGTTAAGGTGGTTCGATAAACCCTCTGCCAGGCACTTACATGTTATTTGCCAAGTATCCATGTGGATGTAGATGTAAAAACGATCAGCGAAGTAAAACTGGAGAAATCCGATCTTGCACCGAAAGTAATTCCGGTCGCTGACGGTAGATGACTGAAAGAATAAGTTAAAATGATACTCCTGTGAAATGCTCTGACACACACATACCGTAAGATAGCTTAGGAAGAACGAATGTAGAACTATGTGTTCAGCGGGTTTACTTCGTCTTCTAGGAACGGCCTGCTTTGTACCAAACATCCCTATTCAGTCAGCACAGTGACATACGCCAACGTGTGCCTGCACGAGCTTAACCGTTCGTCTTCCTACGCAGCTAACTGGAGAACAATCATTAAGGCACTGATTCACCGGCCATGGTAATCTGTAGGCAGGAACCTAGAGAGAGCTTTTCCTTGTTGAGTTGTATCAACGCGGAGCACGCGAGGTATTTATAACCTCCTGATAACGGCGAGACCTCGCCTTGTAGCTGCTCTAGCCCGGCTCTAGGAAACAGGCTGGCCTGCGAGCCGCGATCACGCGACCCACTCTTGATGCAGACCAGCTGTTGCCGATTGGCTGTCCTGGCTAATGCAACGCACGCGTCATCGCGTTCGTCGCACGTTCCGAGCCCTACCGGCGGATATATTGATCGAACAGAAGCAGAATCTTGTATAATTTACCTGTATGTTTTTTGCAACAAACAATTTGCTGTTCTGACGCGTTTAGACCACTGGCCATCTTCAAAATGCTCTAAAAGGAGAAAAAATGCTAGAAAAATACACTACTGGCCACTTAAATTGCTACACCACGAAGATGACGTGCTACAGACGCGAAATTTAACCGACAGGAAGAAGATGCTGTGATATGCAAATGATTAGCTTTTCAGAGCATTCACATAAGATTGGCGCCGGTAGCGACACCTACAACGTGCTGACATGAGGAAAGTTTCCAACCGATTTCTCACACACAAACAGCAGTTGACCGGCGTTGCCTGGTGAAACGTTGTTGTGATGCCTCGTGTAAGGAGGAGAAATGCGTACCATCACGTTTCCGACTTTGATAAAGGTCGGATTGCAGCCTATCGCGATTGCGGTTTATCGTATCGCGACATTGCTGCTCGCGTTGGTCGAGATCCAATGACTGTTAGCAGAATAAGGAATCGGTGGGTTCAGGAGGGTAATACGGAACGCCGAGCTGGATCCCAACGGCCTCGTGTCACTAGCAGTCGAGATGACACGCATCTTATCCGCATGGCTGTAACGGATCGTGCAGCCACGTCTCGATCCCTGAGTCAACAGATGGGGACGTTTGCAAGACAACAACCATCTGCACGAACAGTTCGACGACGTTTGCAGCAGCGTGGACTATCAGCTCGGAGACCGTGGCTGCGGTTACCCTTGGCGCTGCATCACAGACAGGAGCGCCTTCGATGGTGTACTCAACGACGAACCTGGGTGCACGAATGGCAAAACGTCATTTTTTCGGATGAATCCAGGTTCTGTTTACAGCATCATGATGGTCGCATCCATGTTTGGCGACATCGCGGTGAACGCACATTGGAAGCGTGTATTCGTCATCGCCATACTGGCGTATCACCCGGCGTGATGGTATGGGGTGCCATTGGTTACACGTCTCGGTCACCTCTTGTTCGCATTGACGACACTTTGAACAGTGGACGTTACATTTCAAATGTGTTACGACCCGTGGCTCTACCCTTCATTCGATCCCTGAGATACCCTACATTTCAGCAGGATAATGCACGACCGCATGTTGCAGGTCCTCTACGGGCCTTTCTGGAAGCAGAAAATGTTCGACTGCTGCCCTGACCAGCACATTCTCCAGATCTCTCACCAACTGAAAACGTTTGGTCAATGGTGGCCGAGCAACTGGCTCGTCACAATACGCCAGTCACTAGTCTTGATGAAGTGTGGTATCGTGTTGAAGCTGTATGGGCAGCTGTACCTGTACACGCCATCCAAGCCAGGAGTGGTTGTTCTGGGTACTGATTTCTCAGGATCTATGCACCCAAATTGCGTGAAAATGTAATCATGTATCAGTTCTAATATATTTGTCCAATGAATACCCGTTTATCATCTACATTTCTTCTTGGTATAGCAACTTTAATGGCCAGTAGTATAGTTACACATACAAATATGTTATCAAACATTATCTTCAACGTGGCAAGAACAAAAATCGATAAAATGTATGTGGTCAGTTTTCTAACAAAACGTAAGCATCAAACGGGGAGATAAAAGGGAAACTACAATATGGCATCTTCACAGAAATGTACAAACGGTAGAAGTATAAGAAAAAATTTGTGTAATAACATTAACATTTACAGGTACAGACGTATAATTAGGTTGATTTATACGAAGTACATCGTCTCTTGTCTGTACAAACCAAACGTGGAAACTGATAGACTTTGGCAAACAGTGCCCTGTAAATAGAAAGTGAGGACATCAGGTAGCATTGTAGACCGCACATGCAGAGGAAAATGCCGTATCAAACAAAAGACAGTCAATTGGTACGCATTTGACACATCGCTCTGCTATAAATTTCCAAAGCTTGCGTATTGTATTACGACAGTTAAGGTAATGTTGGGTGCATTAATACTCAATGATGAAAACAGATATGAAACCGTTAATGGAACAAATATACTTCTCGTGTAACAATGTTATACAAAGGAGACAATACATAACATATTTTCATACAAAATTTATGCTTGCCATAGAGTATTTTCCATTCCATCAAGATTATGAACAAACAGAACATACGGACCCCTAAGTACTAGTGATGTGAATTGTGTTATATAAAAAAGGTGGCGGAAGGTGTTGGACAAGCTTTGATGTCCAGATTTACTCTGCCACATACAGGGCGCTTGCCTGGTGACGATACAAATTTTCAGGGATAATGCGAAGGGTAAATGTATCTATTTGAGGTAAGGAACTTCGATCAGGAAACGACCGAGTAGTAAGCTACAAGTGAAAATCGTTCTGACACCTCTGGCAGTATTTCTCTTCTACTGGAGCTGCTCACTTCTAATATTTAGAGAGAAAGTAGAATGTACCAAAACACGAAAAAAAATCCACTAAAAATGGTCCCCTAAGCGCAGACCTTAAGAACAACAAGCACTTGTTTATCTTTTCTACTGTGAAACACACTTCTTCTGCAGAACATTTGCTCATAGCTCTTAAGCGATGCTTTTTAGAGCCCACGTTTACTCCACATTTCTTCTTATTTTGGTCCATACTACCACCACTGAAAGTTGCCTACCCTACAGTCGTAAGAACAACAGTACAGATAAATGTATTCAGCTGCCAGATGTATCAGAACGGCTAAGGGTTCTTGCCTCAACTTGACGCATTTAGCCTTCTCCATCATCCCCGAAAGTTTGTAACATCGTCACGGACTCAGCCTGTATATAGAACATAAAAATATGACACAAAAACCACGCCCCATAACCGATCAGCATAGGCGTTGAAGGAAGTGCGAAGTCAATGGACAAGAACCCACATCACAACCTTGGCCTTGTAGAGCAACGAAATTATGTGGATCATGCTGCAGAATATAAATCTGTCACTATTTATATGTTAGTGATAGTTCCAAAGATGTGCGAGCTTGATTCCGAGAAGCAGGGTCGTCTTCACATAGCAATGAATTTCTCTTGTAACACAACGGACTCCAAGTCGCCTTTCTTTTTGTCAAGAACGTATGAAACGGGCGACGTGAAAGATTTGTCGTAGAATTCAGAAAAAAGAGTTGCACATAATTTGTTTTGTAAATAAAAAACACATTTTCTTGCTGCACTGTATTTTATTTTCCCAGACACGTTTCGCCTTTTGTCACTTTAAGGCATCATCAGTGGAATCTATAATGATATAGTTATGATACACGTTCGTTGTGATATTTTTCGTAGATTATAGAATAGTATACTACTTGCTTTTTATGTTAACAAGTGATTACTTACGAATAATATATATCAGAACGAAAATGTATCACAACTGTACCATTTAAAAAAAGATAGCCCACTGATGATGCCTTAAAACGAAAAAATTCGAAACGCGTCTGGGAAAATCAAACACAATGCAGCAAGAGAAGGCGTTTTTTATTTACGAAACAAATATTTTGTTAATTGGCGACTCCATAGAGTGCTCTGTGCACAACGACCATATAATAAATACAATTAGAAGGAAGCTTCTGTTACTGCTAATAACTAGACACGAGTGCCTATGTGCTTTAATTTGTACGCTAAAGCACTGAAGATGATCATTTTGTGATCGCAAGTCGATTTTGCTGTTAGTAAATCAACAAAATTACGGCCAATGTTGACCTTGCTTCTAATTATAAATTTTTCTGTGCTTGCTGCGGAGGATGGCCACGCAAACAGATTCGTTACTTGTAGATAAATATGAGAACTATTGGACTATCTAATAAGTCTCACTTGTAAATTGGTACGCAGAACTGTGCATATAAGAGAACAGAATGAAAAATTCGGAACGTATTGGATTACGATGACTGGTTTAAAAAAGGGAAAAGGTCTTGGAAAAGTAATTGAGACGTTGCACTTAATGGTAGACGGCAGAAAAATTAAGGCCACCTACAAAGCGTTAGTGCACCTAGAGTAAGTTTTTGACAATGCTAGGTGGAATAAGAAGTCACACGGGAGGGAGAGAGAGAGAGAGAGAGAGAGAGAGAGAGAGAGAGAGAGAGAGAGAGAGAATGAATATGCCATAAATCTGTGAAACACAAGTGGCAGTAATAAAACTGAAAGCACAAGAAAAACAAGTCCGTTATAAGAGTGATGTATGGCAAACTTTCAGCTTATCACCACTTTTTCAACTGTTACTTCGCAGTAGTTATGATAAAAGTGAAAGAACATTTCGGAACAGGAATTATTGTATAGTGGATCGCTCCCTATACTAAACTTCCTTTTATTTCCGTGTTTATCTTTCTGAGACAAGATGTAATTCATTTCTGTAGGATGTCTGGTGTTTTGCCGTCATTCATTTTAACTGGCAGTAACACGCCTTTCTCCAAAAAAAAAAAAAAAAAAAAAAAGTCGCCTTATCTGTTTATTGTACATTTTTCGTATAGAGAATATTACGTAAACTTGAACATAAGACATAATGCTAAAATTACACTAACTTCTTTTGCCATCTAACGTGAATGACACTGATGATTTTTCTTTTTTCTTGATGTTTCAGGTACGCGCTGTACACAACTCGAGTGTGCTCACACCTTCAATAAGGTTACATCTCACTGGGTAGCAGATTTCGTATTCTTTGTCTCGTCGCAACAGTAAGGTCAGTAAAAAAAAGCATGGTAAAGTTCTTTATCCAC
Source organism: Schistocerca nitens (assembly GCF_023898315.1). Taxonomy (NCBI): domain Eukaryota; kingdom Metazoa; phylum Arthropoda; class Insecta; order Orthoptera; family Acrididae; genus Schistocerca; species Schistocerca nitens. The sequence continues at coordinate 47,741,549 of NC_064622.1, read as the reverse complement.
AGCATTCTTCGCCAGCGCTAACGCCATGCATATTCCAGCCTATTCTAGACACCACGAGTGTCACTGAAAATTTTGCTGTCTTCTCGTAGTTGAATACATCAGTTGCTTTCTTCTTTCCTTCCATAGCCAATTACGTAAGACTTTGTTGATGTACACCAACATTACAATAGACTTCTCAACCACTCAAGTAAACTAGATTAGATTTATTATCTCGCATTACTCCTTGTTAACTATTTTCCTATTGCTGCCGACTACGCTGTATAGCATTTGGAAGATCGGTTAAACGGAATGGATGGTGTCTTTGAAAAAAGTTCGCAGGACGAACACCAACAGCAATGACATTTGGGAAGTTTGTTAACTTCGAATATCTCTCTAAGTAGTAGGAAGGCTATTCAGAAAGCGGAATTTTTTTTAGAAATTTGTTGTAAGGTCTTATGGGACAAAACTGCTAAGGTCATCGGTCCCCAAGCTTACACACTACTTAATCTTACGCTAAGGACGACACACACACACACACACACACACACCCATGCCTGAGGGGAGGACTCGAATCTCCGACGGGGGAAGCCGCGCGGGCCGTGACAAGACGCCCTAGACCGCGCGGCTACCCAGCGCGTCAGAAAGCTGAAACTTTGTACGGAAGTGAAACGTGAACGATAAACCGTTTCGACAAGAAGAGAAGGTTTTGAAACGTGGTGCTGCCGAATAATGCTGTATGTTAGAAGGATAGGAAGAGGTTTTAAATCAAACAGGGGAGAAAAGCAATTTATGTCCCTACATAACTAAAAGGGTTTAGTTTGATAGCACACATCCTCAGGGATCGAAGAATAATTGACTTGTTAGTGGAAGGATTTGTGGCGGATGGGGGTAACAATTATAAAGTGGAGGATTAACTGCTGGAAGTAGGTTCAAATGGATGTGTGTTGCATCAGTTATGCAGAGCTGAAGAGACTAGCTGGTTTTAGGTTAACGTGGTTCACCTAATTAGCCCCGGACACAAGACTGCAACACAACAACATATTACTCCCAAGATCCGTTTGCAGTTCCTGGCTGAAAAATACGTTTCAAAATGCGTTTGAAGGCTACTTCTAAAAGACAGTACGCTACCGAATAACACGTGCTCTGCCATAGATTCAGATACCCGAAAGAGTGGCAGGAAAGACGCTAGTAGCATTTGCACAAAGTGTAAATATTCATTAAATACGATGAGAGAGGTTTACAGAGTAACAGAAGTCATAGTTGCCTAAAGCTGTAAAGTGAAGACCCAAAAAGAGATGAAATTAATGGTAGTCAAGACAATTACTAGGCAGCAGTGGGGGTGTCTAAAATTACTTGTCCTGAATGTGATAAGATTTGTACTGAAACCTGAGACCACCACAGCAGCAAAAGTAGTGGATGCCGTGGGTAAGAGAAATATCCCCTTAAACAAGTCGCGTCCTGTACTGAGGACTGTACGACGACCGTCACTATGTTGTTGACGTAGGGGTCTAATGTCAGCGCAGTGGAACTGGATGACTGGAGACTTGGCCACACCGAAATGCTTAGCACAACAGTATTTCCAGTTCCTAGGCAACTCTGTGTAAGCAGATGATTTAGCTAGGGGGTTCCTTCGTAGATCACTTTTGGCTGAGATGTTCATGGTCCATTTTGAACAACATTGTTTGGATAAAGATCCTTTGTGTGTATTAAAAACTGATTCAGATATGTAGATGATATTCTGTGTGTGTGGACAAGCAAAACAGGACAAAAAATGGTTCAAATGGCTCTGAGCATTATGAGACTTCACTTCAAAGGTCATCAGTCCCCTAGAACCTAGAACTACTTAAACCTAACTAACCTAATGACGTCACAAACATCCATGCCCGAGGCAGGATTCGAACCTGCGACCGTAGCGGTCGCGCGGTTCCAGACTGTAGCGCCTAGAACCGCTCGGCCACCACGGCCGGCTGACTGTGGATGGTAGGCCGAAAAGGCTGCCTGTTGGGAGCCCTGGAAATCAACAAATAACTGGTCCACAGCACTGATTTAATCTTAAATGACCAAACACAATTTAATACTTCCCCCTCTTCTAAACTTCACGTAATACTCTGTTTTCCATTACCTCTTGCACTGTCTGTCCGTTTCCTATTCCTCCATTTTTCAGTGTCTATTCATTTTTATTTTATTGTGATTAACTATGTACTCCATATATTCTGTTGTTACAATTACTAATTCTTTCCTTTACTTGGTTCCCGTGTCACATTCCGTCTGTAACACCTCTTGAAATAGTTCTGTCAAATACTAACTTTATTTTACTGGGTTTATTTATTTAGTGTAAACTGTTACGTAGACACTGATTCTCGAGTTTACCGTTAATATTCGTACTGGTTAGCTCCGTTTCCTTATTGGTCAGCTTCCTAAACTTTACATTGCTTTACCGCCGTCCTGTCAATAATGACATTTACTAAATGTTTGTGCCTCAGATTAGATGTGTAATCTCTCTTCCAAGGTTGCTTACAAATATTGTAACTTCTTTGACGACGATAGTGAGTTAAAATCTGTCGAACGCATTGTAAGCCGAACACCAGTTACCATGAATAAATTAATCTTACAGAACATTCGCAGTGTAGTGCTTTTTAATTTATTATTATGTTGTACTACCAAGAAGCAATGTGAGAATGAGTTAATATGAACGTCTTCTCTCACATTTTATAGAACTTCTGTTACAATTTGTAGACAACGCCATCTCGTCGGATGATTAGATAACTGTAACTGTAGGAACATCCAGTACATTTTTTCAACCTTTAGCTGTTATAAAGTAGCGAAAAATAAATTATTTAATAAGTGTTTCGAAATTAGATTTGTTCCTTGCCTGCTCTGTTATAAGCTACAGCTTTAGAAGACGGCTGTATCTTTGATACAAGAAATGCCTCGTCTAAGTAGAAAATTGAGTTGATGACTCCTTCCGCTGCTCTTATCCCTCCCTCCCTCCCTCCAACTACCTTATCCCTAATCTCTTACCCACCCCATAGGGACCATCGCATAAACAGTTCGTCCATGTCAGTAATCACGTACGTTCCAGCCTATGAATCCAAAGATCGTGGATATTGAGATTCATTCCGTGCAGTCCTTTCACGTGAAGGCTTTCCAAACCACGAGTGACTTCGAAGATTCCCTTACTTTATATAATTACTGTCAACTAATAGTACCAAAATATTCCTGGATGAATAACTGGCACAAACCTACCACATTCTTCATTTTGCTACACGTCATACGAGATCAGACAGAAAAGTTGTGTGAAATGACACAGAGGAAAGTGGTTTGAAACTTTGTAATGAGTAGGTGGTGGAAGGAGTCGATATCAAACTAATTACGGTACTTTTCTCGGCGAAGTACATTAATTAGCCTTCTGAAAAACTTCCCTCCCTCGCGAGTGAGTGAGTGAGTGAGTGAGTGTGTGTGTGTGTGTGTGTGTGTGTGTGTGTGTGTGTGTGTGTTTACAAGCACGTTGCACAAGTCGCATGACGTCAGCAGCGAGAACATCAAATGAAAGCCTTCTCTAGCCTGGAGAGGTACAGCATTCGTCGGATGCTGTTGCAACGACATTGCTGTGTCGAAAGAGATGTTTACGTCTGGAGGAAGTGAGGACGAAACTACGAAACTCAAAATGTCGTATGGCCAGATACTTGGCGTTATGGAGGAAAGATGCAACGCATTTCCCCTTCACACTGATTGCTAAAATTCCCCTCTCCTATGCTGTTACTAATCGTTTGTTGTGAGTACTTACGGGAGGCGTCATAACTTGTTCAATTACGAGGAGGGTCTGTTCGTGACTTTCTGAAGCATGCGTCCAATATCTAGAGATAGACATGTATTCCAAAAAATTTTAAGCCCTTATGGATCGGTATGATTGGCTGCTGGCTAGAAGGTTATATAATCCGAAAGAGCAGTGTCAGATCCCCTCTTTGCTATCAAATTAGTTTCATATGTGGTGTCTGCTCTTTCGAATAGCCACTAGAAATGGCGCACGGGGTAGTAGTGCGGTCTGAAGCGCCTTGTCACGGTCCGTGCGGCTCCCCCCCCCCCCCCCCCGCCCTCGACGGAGGAGGTTCGAGTCCGCCCTCGGGCATGGGTATGTGTTGCCCATAGCGTAAGTTAGTTTAAGTTATATTAAGTAGTGTGTAGGCTTAAGGACCGATGACCTCAGCAGTTTGGTCCCATAAGACCATTTCCAAAATTACAATGAAATGAACACACTTAGCTGCTTACAGCCGTTGACATACGTCAACGGGGACAGATGAAAATGTGTGCCCCGACCGGGACTCGAACCCGGGATCTCCTGCTTACATGGCAGACGCTCTATCCATCTGAGCCACCGACGACACAGAAGATAGCGCGACTGCAGGGATTTATCTCTGGCACGCCTCCCGCGAAACTCACATTCTCAACCTATTGTCTCGCACTACATTCGTAGTGCCCCCGCCCATTATACTCATTACTCGCGGCGCGTTGCCGATTCCCGTAAGAGTTCGGGCACTGTTTGTGCATTCGCACAGATGATATATATATATATATATATATATATATATATATATATATATATATATATCCAAAATTTCCACTAGAAATCAAGATGTATAGGAATTAAAGATATTAGCTACCAGTGGGCGGCATTGATTCATATCAATGCTGGAAGTAGAAAATTTGTTCCGGATTAATATTCTAACTTGGGTCTCCTGTTTACCAGACAGATGCGGTGACCACTGCGCCATCCGGACTGCTATGCAATGACCACCCCAGTACGACTCCCTACAGACCCAAATTCTCAAATTATCCACACACCACCACTCTAATGCTCCTTGTCCAGTAATGTGTGAGTGAGTTGAGTATTTGGTTCTGACAGGAGGCGTACTTGGGGTAGTCTGTGCAGTTGCGATGGCCACTGTGTCCAGATGGCGTAGTGGTCAGCGCATCTGCACAATAAACAGGAGACACGGGTTCGAATCCCAGTCTAGCACAAATTTTCAACTTCCCCCTTTGATTTAAATCAACGCCCACTGGCAGCTAACGTCTTTAATACCTTTGTGTGAAATTAGTATCTTTTGATAATTTTCCTGAATGGCTTCTGCCAAATATAGGGAGAATTCTTCCCAAAAATAAACAAACAAACAAATAAACAGAAGAAAAATTCAGTACTGATCCTTTTCTTATTCATGTTCAGTTAGGTGAATGAAGTTTAGCCCTGCGCCAAATTCAACTGGAATGAATAGTCATGGGCTCTCGTAACGGACGTTATTGCATAGCTTGGTGGATGATTTGATAATGAGCTTAGGCTCGAAACTAGTCACCAAGTAATAAAGAAAACTATTATTGCAACTTCGACGGTTCTCTGCAATTTATTGCTTAATTTGTTAAACCATACAGTCGCTGACATCATGGCTTCCAGAATCTTGGAAATTAGTAAATTCAATGCATTGTCCTATCGTAGAAGCTACACACACTCCTTCGCTAACGAATGAGCTACGCTGCCTGTTACAAAAATCGTCTCATATTTAGTGAATTAAAGTTCTTCGGTAAACGCCATAGTCAATTTTGAGAATTACATTCAACTGCTTGAGAAGTTGATATTTGAGTTCTTAACTTCATATGACATAAATGTAAAACTATTGCATTGGCGGCTGATCTCCTTGTTTTTCCTCCATCCTTATGTTCCCTGTTAATATTTGTACATATTTTATACTACCCGTCTCTTCCTGTAGCGAAAATACATTTATTCGGTGTTTTGAAACATCTTACACCACTACACATTGTGGAACTTATTTTCTAGGCCGACACATTGTATGAAACTATCTTCTTTAGACCAGTAATGTTGCATACTTAGACGCGTGCACCATGAGTGCCTCTCTTTAGAACGCAGAGTAAGGTTGGCACACCTCTCTTTGGAGCGTCTTCCAGGTGGCCAAGCTAGAAACCGCAGAAACCACAGGAAGCGGAAAGGGCCGAAGCAGCAGAGCTGCACGGAACAGTGCGTTGCCTGTGTGGTCGAAAGAGGGCGAGGGCCCCGCTATCGTCTGAGAAGACCGGCTAAATGGAGCGGGCGCGCTCCGCGGTCCGAATTAAATAGACCGGTACCCGCACGTTCGCCTCACGACCGGCTCCGAAATCTGGTTCCGGTCACTGCCTTATGCTGGCGCATGTTTGCTCAACAAACTGCAGCTTAATGAGCAGACGTTTCAGAACGGGCGGCCTTTGCGATCGCCTCAGCACAGGAGCGAACAGTACAACATGGAGACCATCTTCTTCTTCTTTTGTTCCCCATTTTCCTCCTCCGTATTCTTCCGCTTCTCCCTTTTTTCTTCTTGTTTTTCACATCCTGCTTACACTATTTATTGCTAGTTACGGTTCCCAACATTTCTTCGGTCTTCCAGACTCCTGTTTCACTCTTGGCTTTTACTTATTTTTAAGCTAATCATGCAGTCCTTCTAATACCTTCCTTTCAGTCAAAATATTTTATTTTTCTCTTTAATTCTGACGCGTTTCGGTACTACAACACTATTTCCAGTCACTGCACTGACATTTTTGCATCTCATCTTTGCTTCAGTATTTCGCCCAGCCGTAAATTACACAGTTCTTCATCTACATCTACATGGATACTCTGCAAATCACATTTAAGTGCCTGGCAGAGGGTTCATCGAACCACCTGCACAATTCTCTATTATTCCAATCCCATATAGCGCGCGGAAAGAAAGAACACCTATATCTTTCCATACGAGCTCTGCTTTCCCTTATTTTATCGTGGTGATCGTTCCGCCCTATGTAGGTCGGTGTCAACAAAATATTTTCGCATTCGGAGGAGAAAGTTGCTGAATTTAGTGAGAAGATTCCGTCGCAACGAAAAACGCTTTTCTTTTAATGATGCCCAGGCCAAATCCTGTATCATTTCTGTGACACTCTCTCCCATATTTCACGATAATACAAAACAACCTGCCTTTCTTTGAACTTTTTCGATGTACTCCGTGAGTCCTATCTGGTAAGGATCCCACAGCGCGCAGCAATATTCTAAAAGAGGGCGGACAAGCGTAGTGTACGCAGTCTCCTTAGTAGGTCTGTTACATTTTCAAAGTGTTCTACCAATAAAACGCAGCCTTTGGTTAGCCTTCCCCCACAACATTTTCTATGGGTTCCTTCCAGTTTAAGTTGTTCGTAATTGTAATACCTAGGTATTTAGTTGAATTTACGGCTTTTAGATTAGACTGATTTATTGTGTAACCGAAGTTTGAGTTCCTTTTAGCACTCACGTGGATGACCTCACACTTTTCGTTATTTAGGGTCAACTGCCACTTTTGCATCATTTAGATATCTTTTCTAAATCGTTTTGCTGTTTGTTTTGGTCTTCCGATGACTTTATTAGTCGATAAACGACAGCGTCATGTGCAAACAACCGAAGACGGCTGCTCAGATTGTCTCCCAAATCGTTTATATAGATAAGGAATAGCAAAGGGCCTTTTTTTTGCAACAAAAGCGTCTGTATAGATAAATGTACACGACATTCCATCCCAACCTAGACAAGGTAATATTGGAATTCGACAACACAACTCAGTATGGAGAATTCAAACATTTTTCAGAAGATCGAATAAATGAATAACAGTGCAGTACAATGCTAATAACAACTGGAGACTTGTACACTGTTGGAACAAGATCACATTTTTGAACAACCTAAATTCTGTATATGAAATTAAACTGTGCATTTCGTTCGTGAACATTATACACTCCTGGAAATTGAAATAAGAACACCGTGAATTCATTGTCCCAGGAAGGGGAAACTTTATTGACACATTCCTGGGGTCAGATACATCACATGATCACACTGACAGAACCACAGGCGCATAGACACAGGCAACAGAGCATGCACAATGTCGGCACTACTACAGTGTATACCCACCTTTCGCAGCAATGCAGGTTGCTATTCTCCCATGGAGACGATCGTAGAGATGCTGGATGTAGTCCTGTGGAACGGCTTGCCATGCCATTTCCACCTGGCGCCTCAGTTGGACCAGCGTTCGTGCTGGACGTGCAGACCGCGTGAGACGACGCTTCATCCAGTCCCAAACATGCTCCATGGGGGACAGATCCGGAGATCTTGCTGGCCAGGGTAGTTGACTTACACCTTCTAGAGCACGGTGGGTGGCACGGGATACATGCGGACGTGCATTGTCCTGTTGGAACAGCAAGTTCCCTTGCCGGTCTAGGAATGGTAGAAAGATGGGTTCGATGACGGTTTGGATGTACCGTGCACTATTCAGTGTCCCCTCGACGATCACCAGTGGTGTACGATCAGTGTAGGAGATCGCTCCCCACACCATGATGCCGGGTGTTGGCCCTGTGTGCCTCGGTCGTATGTAGTCCTGATTGTGGCGCTCACCTGCACGGCACCAAACACGCATACGACCATCATTGGCACCAAGGCAGAAGCGACTCTCATCGCTGAAGACGACACGTCTCCATTCGTCCCTCCATTCACGCCTGTCGCGACACCACTGGAGGCGGACTGCACGATGTTGGGGCGTGAGTGGAAGACGGCCTAACGGTGTGCGGGACCGTAGCCCAGCTTCATGGAGACGGTTGCGAATGGTCCTCGCCGATACCCCAGGAGCAACAGTGTCCCTAATTTGCTGGGAAGTGGCGGTGCGGTCCCCTACGGCACTGCGTAGGATCCTACGGTCTTGGCGTGCATCCGTGCGTCGCTGCGGTCCGGTCCCAGGTCGACGGGCACGTGCACCTTCCGCCGACCACTGGCGACAACTCCGATGTACTGTGGAGACCTCACGCCCCACGTGTTGAGCAATTCGGCGGTACGTCCACCCGGCCTCCCGCATGCCCACTATACGCCCTCGCTCAAAGTCCGTCAACTGCACATACGGTTCACGTGCACGCTGTCGCGGCATGCTACCAGTGTTAAAGACTGCGATGGAGCTCCGTATGCCACGGCAAACTGGCTGACACTGACGGCGGCGGTGCACAAATGCTGCGCAGCTAGCGCCATTCGACGGCCAACACCGCGGTTCCTGGTGTGTCCGCTGTGCCGTGCGTGTGATCATTGCTTGTACAGCCCTCTCGCAGTGTCCGGAGCAAGTATGGTGGGTCTGACACACCGGTGTCAATGTGTTCTTTTTTCCATTTCCAGGAGTGTATGTAGCCGGAGGGAAGGTCATTTATGCATACGCACAGATGCTGTAATTGAAAAACATCTATTGGCTAAGGAAGATGAGTAATAAGCAAAACTGATAGCAATTATAATCTGATCATATACAGGATGAATTTCGATGAACGAATGAGTATTATTAGTACTTTCTTTCTCATAGAGCCAATGTTCGTCCTTCGCACTGATAAAAATGGTGCATATTTGAACTAACACTTTAATGATTTAAAATGTACTGTCGTACATGACTCGAGTGACATGCCAGCTGCGTTGGACTAGAACTAAAAGAGACAGACTGGAGTCGGTGTATTGCTAGTAAAAGTATCCCTATCGTAGAAGCTACAATCTCTCACAGCCCTTGACGCAATGCCTGCTGATAACTTCCCTATTTCTACTAGTGATCTTTCAGTACACGTGAAAATTACTGGCAGACTGAAACAGTGTGTCGGTCCGGGATTCGATCCCAAAACCGGGCATTCCAGAAAGATCCAAAATACAGCGTTCTCTCCTCTATAGAGTGAAAATTTCATTGTGGGTACACTTCTCTAGGCTGTGAGTAACAAATTTCTCTGCAATATCGTTTATTTCAAGAATGCAAATTTCACAAGGTGTACAGGAGAACTGTGAAGTTTGCATAGTGGGAGATATAGTGGCGGACACTATTTTAATCTCTCAGGGATTTTCAAAAACTGCGCATGCTCGGCAGCTGAGTGAAAAATTCATTCTGTAAATAGCATCACCTATTATGGGGTAAGTTTTTCTACGGGCAGTAAGACCGTAATTATGGTTCAGGGTGCTGACACAAAGCCGAATATCACACTAGATGGCACTACTCTGCAAGTCGTACATAACTTCTGCTATCTTGGATATACTATAGAATCAAACATGTCTGTTCGCAAGGAAATTGATGCTCGCATTGGAAGAGCTGCGACAACTTTTGGCAAACTCTCTACACGTGTTTGGAAAAACAACAAACCTCTTTGACCACCAAAATTCCTGTATATCAAACTTGAGTCCTCAGCATCCTTTTGTATGCATCGGAAACATGGACTACCTATGCCAAACAAGAACGTCGCCTTAATGCTTTCCACATGCGGTGCCTGAGATCATTCCTCGGAGTAACGTGGAAGGAGCGAGTGACCAACGAAGCAGTGCTATCTAAAACTAACTGCAACAGTATTTCAGCTATCTTGAAGCAGAGACGACTCCGCTGGCTGGGACACGTCCACCGTATGGATCCTGACAGATTACCACGTGAGGTGATGCTTGGAGAGATCTCTATAGCCAAAAGACCTGTAGGACGTCCTGTATTGAGGTTCAACGACTCCTGTAAACGAGATATGGAGAGCTTTAGAATCGACACAAACAGATGGGAGGCACGGGCTAGCATGAGACCAGGGTGGCGCGATGATATATCATCTGGAATGTCGAAGCATGATGAAGGCTTGTTAGACAGATTAAGGCAGATAAAGCTTCGCAATGCTACCACTGCTCCTCCCTCAGCAGCCAGATACACTTGTGACAATTCCGGCAAGAGATGCCGTGCTGCCATTGGCTTGACAAGTCATACGAAAAAATGCAACCCATAAACACACAGAAATCTACTCTGTAGGAATCAGTATGGGTTTCCAAAAAGACGATCGTGTGAAACCCAGCTCGCGCTATTCGTCCACGAGACTCAGAGAGCCACAGACACGGGTTCCCAGGTAGATGCCGTGTTTCTTGACTTCCGCAAGGCGTTCGATACGGTTCCCCACAGTCGTTTAATGAACAAAGTAAGAGCATATGGACTATCAGATCAATTGTGTGATTGGATTGGAGTTCCTAGATAACAGAACGCAGCATGTCATTCTCAATGGAGAGAAGTCTTCCGCAGTAAGAGTGATTTCAGGTGTGCCGCAGGGGAGTGTCGTAGGACCGTTTCTATTCACATTATACATAAATGACCTTACGGATGACATCGGAAGTTCACTGAGGCTTTTTGCGGATGATGCTGTGGTATATCGAGAGGTTGTAACAATGAAAAATTGTACTGAAATGCAGGAGGATCTGCAGCGAATTGACGCATGGTGCAGGGAATGGCAATTGAATCTCAATGTAGAAAAGTGTAATGTGCTGCAAATACATAGAAAGAAAGATCCCATATCATTTAGCTACAATATAGCCGGTCAGCAACTGGAAGCAGTTAATTCCATAAAAAATCTGGGAGTGCGCATTAGGAGTGATTTAAAATGGAATGATCATATAAAGTTGATCGTCGGTAAAGCAGATGCCAGACTGAGATTCATTGAAAGAATCCTAAGGAAATGCAATCCGAAAACAAAGGAACTAGGTTACAGTACGCTTGTTCGCCCACTGCTTGAATACTGCTCAGCAGTGTGGGATCCGTACCAGACAGGGTTGATAGAAGAGATAGAGAAGATCCAACAGAGAGCAGCGCGCTTCGTTACAGGATCATTTAGTCATCGCGAAAGCGTTACGGAGATGATAGATAAATTGCAGTGGAAGAGTGTGCAAGAGAGACGCTCAGTAGCTCGGTACGGGCTTTTGTTGAAGTTTCGAGAACATACTAAATGGACCTAACTTATTACTACAAGCCAAACGTACTTTTTCCAATGCACCTTGATCTTCAAAGATCTTTTTGTTAGCTCTGTCATCAAGTGTTAGTCGCTCAACCCTTACATTAACTCTATAAACATATGTTACAATCTTATTAATAATAACAGAGTCATATTTATTGGCAAAAAACTTAAACTCGTCTGTAATGTCGTAATGTTTTAATGTTGTAAAATTATGTGGATTTTCGTCGTATTTTTCCGTTGTGCCCATCTTGCCATATTCAAAGCGTACTCCATCTGATTGTGTGTATTCGGTTCGCCACTTGCACATTCGTCCAAAATACGGCCTAGTCAGAATGCTCCAGGTTCCGTGGCGAAAATATAGTAGAATGAACCGATTTAAATTTGTAACCTATTGTAAGCCAGAAACAAGTGCTGATATTAATAAGGTAAAGGGATGGCCTGATTTGGAAAACCTGTGTAAATGTAAAAACAAATTATTTCAAGGAGTTAATCCATTTTATATTGGTTTGGAAATCTCTGGTGATGAACCGGCAAAGAACGATGTTGTACAGAGTGAGGTTAAATATGTTACCTTTGTAGTAGGAAATAGAGTGTATATGACCTTCTGTAAAAGAAAGGGTACAGTTACATCCTAAATAAAGTTTATTATTTACAGCTAATGTCTGCGTTGGAATTTTTGTATGGAAACTGGGATCATATCAGGAACTATCCAGACGACCGACGCCTCGCCTTCCTTGTTCCTACTACTCAGCAACGCATCGACGATTTGGCGTTAACGTTCTATGGGAATAAGATTAACTACTCAGCAGCTGTTATAGTCTTGGAAGAACTCTGGTTTTATAAACCTAATCTGCAACAATTAATTAATCAATTTAGAGAGGCATACAGAGAATTTGTTTTCATGCCAAATGGAGTGAGGTGTGCTCATCGTTACTACGATTTTAGGCAGGGGAGATACAGGCCTCTATGGTATAACTATTATCTCGCGAAGAGACCATGAGGATAAATCAGAGAGATTAGAGCCCACACAGAGGCATACCGACAATCCTTCTTTCCACGAACAATACGAGACTGGAACAGAAGGGAGAACAGATACAGGTATATACAGGGTTATTACAAATGATTGAAGCGATTTCACAGCTCTACAGTAACTTTATTATTTGAGATATTTTCAAAATGCTTCGCACACACATACAAAAACTCAAAAAGTTTTTTAGGCATTCACAAATGTTCGATGTGTGCCCCTTTAGTGATTCGGCAGACATCAAGCCCATAATCAAGTTCCTCCCACACTCGGCGAAGCATATCCTCATCAATGAGTTCGAAAGCATCGTTGATGCGAGCTTGCAGTTCTGGCACGTTTCTTGGTAGAGGAGGTTTAAACACTGAATCTTTCACATAACCCCACAGAAAGAAATCGCATGGGGTTAAGTCGGGAGAGCGTGGAGGCCATGACATGAATTGCTGATCGTGATCTCCACCACGACCGATCCATCGGTTTTCCAATCTCCTGTTTAAGAAATGCCGAACATCATGATGGAAGTGCGGTGGAGCACCATCCTGTTGAAAGATGAAGTCGGCGCTGTCAGTGTCCAGTTGTGGCATGAGCCAATTTTCCGCGGGCTTCGCGTGAAACTTGACCGCACGCGTTCAACCGTTTCTTCGCTCACTGCAGGCCGACCCGTTGATTTCCCCATACAGAGGCATCCAGAAGCTTTAAACTGCGCATACCATCGGCGAATGGAGTTCAGTTGGTGGATCTTTGTTGAACTTCGTCCTGAAGTGTCGTTGCACTGTTATGACAGACTGATGTGAGTGCATTTCAAGCACGACATACGCTTTCTCGGCTCCTGTCGCCATTTTGTCTCACTGCGCTCTCGAGCGCTCTGACGACAGAAACCTGTAGTGCGGCTAAAGCCGAACAAAACTTTAAAGAGTGTTGCTACGTATCTGTAGTGTGTCGTGACCATATGTCAATGAATGGAGCTACAGTGAATTTATGAAATCGCTTCAATCATTTGTAATAACCCTGTATATATATATATATATATATATATATATATATATATATATATATAGGGTGTTACAAAAAGGTACGGACAAACTTTCAGGAAGCATTCCTCACACACAAAGAAAGAAAATATGTTATGTGGACATGTGTCCGGAAACGCTTACTTTCCATGTTAGAGGAGCTCATTTTATTACTTCAAATCACAATAATCATGGAATGGAAACACACAGCAACAGAACGTACCAGCGTGACTCCAAACACTTTGTTACGGGAAATGTTCAAAATGTCCTCCGTCATCGAGGATACATGCATCCTCCCTCCGTCGCATGGAATCGCTGATGCGCTGATGCAGCCCTGGAGAATGGCGTACTGTATCACAGCCATCCACAATACGAGCACGAAGAGTCTCTAATTTATGGGGGCATTTGAAAGCTCTTGTCTGCACAACCCCGGTACCAAATGTAAAGTGAAGAGGGATGAGGTCAGGAGAGCGTGGAGCCCATGGAATTGGTCCGCCTCTACCAATCCATCGGTCACCGAATCTGTTGTTGAGAAGCGTACAAACACTTCGACTGAAATGTGCAGGAGCTCCATCGTGCATGAACCACATGTTGTGTCGTACTTGTAAAGGCACATGTTCTAGCAGCACAGGTAGATTATCCCGTATGAAATCATAATAACGTGCCCCATTGAGCGTAGGTGGAAGAACATGGGGCCCAGTCAAGACAACACCAATAATGCCTGCCCAAACGTTCACAGAAAATCTGTGTTGACGAAGTGATTGCACAATTGCCTGCGGATTCTCGTCAGCCCACACATGTTGATTGTGAAAATTTACAATTTGATCACGTTGGAATGAAGCCTCATCCGTAAAGAGAACATTTCTACTGAAATGAGGATTGACACATTGTTGGATGAACCATTCGCAGAAATGTACCCGTGGAGGCCAATCTGCTGCTGATAGTGCCTGCACACGCTGTACATGTTACGGAAACAACTGGTTCTCCCGTAGCACTCTCCATACAGTGACGTGGTCAACGTTACCTTGTACAGCAGCAACTTCCCTGACGCTGACATTAGGGTTTATCTTCAACCGCACGAAGAATTGCCTCGTCCATTGCAGGTGTCCTCGTCGTTCTAGGTCTTCCCCAGTCGCGAGTCACAGGCCGGAATGTTGCGTGCTCCCTAAGACGCCGATTAATTGCTTCGAACGTCTTCCTGTCGGGACACCTTCGTTCTGGAAATCTGTCTCGATACAAACGTACCGCGCCACGGCTATTGCCCCGTGCTAATCCATACATCAAATGGGCATCTGCCAACTCCGCATTTGTAAACATTGCACTGACTGCAAAACCACGTTCGTGATGAACACTAACCTGTTGAATGCTACGTACTGATGTGCTTGATGCTAGTACTGTAGAGCAAGGAGTCGCATGTCAACACGAGCACCGAAGTCAACATTACCTTCCTTCAATTGGGCCAACTGGCGGTGAATCGAAGGAGTACAGTACATACTGACGAAACTAAAATAAGCTCTAAAATGGGAAATTAAGCGTTTCCGGACACACGTCCACATAACATCTTTTCTTTATTTGTGTGTGAGGACCGTTTCCTGAAAGTTTGGCCGTACCTTTTTGTAACACCCTGTATATTTCTACGGGCTGGCACACTAACAGGTAGATGTCCATACAGTAATGAAAACTGAGAATATACGGCGACGTAGGTTCGTCGCGAAGGTACGGATTCGTGATACGCGTGTGTCGAAATGAGATACAGCCAAGCTGTGACCGCGCGCGCTGCCTCTACAATTCATAAGGCTTAGGTGGCAGTAATACGCGAAATAAGCAGGGGTCCCCCCTGGGTCCGCACCTGGGGTGGGGAGTATCTACCTGCAGCGCTGGCGCGTTTAACGTGTCGACCAGTTAGCGCCGCCATTTACATTGCAGATGCGCCAGCCACGCCGCTCCGCTCCGCTTCTTCATTAACATTGTAGAGGGCGGGCAGTCCCACGGCATTTTGTCTACAGAGCGCCGCGGCGCGGCGCCTCGCGTCGCTTTATTACGCTTACTCCCTGGTGGCGGCGCAAGTTATGCCACGCAGTTGGAGCGGAGCGATCCGTCAACAGTGAGCGCTGGTGTCGGACGGCGGGATTCTGTGCCGCTATTGTACTACCCTCAGGTGGCGAAATTCATGGGATACCTCCGAATATCGTGTCGGACCTTCTTTTGCCCGGCATAGTGCAGCAACTCGACGCGGCGTGGACTCAACAGATCGCTGAAAGTCCCCTTCAGAAATTATTGTGCTACACTTGTGACGCTACAACGCAGTCCTTGCTATGAATTTTTTCGCTTACTTAACACATTAAACTGTTTGTATACGATGTATCGTCTAGTGTAAATATGTATTGTAAATACTATGTTTAAATTATGTAATATTTAGCACTGGCAAGTTAGGGCATATTTAGTTAACGTTGAAGTCGGAGAGGTTGTTTTGTCGCGCCTCTGGACGCGGGAGCGCGCCAGCGGGTAGTAGTAGCAGTGACGCCGTGCTCGGAGTAAGACGTACAGTCGAGTGCTGCTAGTCCTAGCTGTGTCACATCTAACGGCTAGTGTGTGGATCTAAGTACGACGGGAAAGTAATGGTCGGCATATCTGGAAGCGTGGCCGGGCAAGCTATTATGGATTAATGGGCATAGTGCTGAAGAAACGAGGGCTTAAATGTGCAGCGCACTGCGGGCCCAAGTCGCAACAGTAAAAGCCCGATGCCACATTGTGTCGCCGCCGTGGATTTCCGTCGATCCACCGACAACGAGGGAAGTAAGATCTACGTAATTTTCGTAGGATAAAATTGTAGAAGGCTTGCCAGTGGCTGTGTTTTTCTCTGAAGTTGAACAATTAATAACAAGCACTTTATAATCGAAGTGCTGCAATTACATTCCACCCGACAGTAACACCAAGTAGGTTCCTTCTAACGCTTACCTTATTGAACAGTGTGTGTCACGCCATTATCAAGAGAGAATATGTTAATTATCAAATTATTTGCATAGACGGTGAAGAGTAAATTTCAGACTGGTTATCGTAGTTAATTGTTGCGCTCAATAAGCTTACGCCAACCGTAATAACTTAATAATAGACTGAAGTAATAAATTTAATTATTGATTTCAGTGCATATTCAGCTGAAGTTAATTCAAGGATATTTCATGAAACTATAAAGTTTATTCCACCTGACAATCGCCCAATTAATGAATTATCGTCATTCAAAACATAGTTAATCAATTATTGGCAATATATTTCATTATCAGTAGATTAAACTGTGCAAAGTACGTAATTTTAAAGACAGAATGACAGTCCATTATTCAAAATCTCGATAGATAATTATCTGTGTTGTCAGCATTGCACTTAAGTGACAAATTATGAACAAAGTAAGTGTAGTTAGATTGTTATGGCATTGGTTTATATGACTACTGAGCCTGACACAGCACTTACGTAAAAGTTGCCGTTCCACCTGCTGCGCTACAAACAGGTAAACTTTATTTTTGACACAATTATTCACGTACTTAACAGTAGTGTCGCTCATCAGCTGAGCTGGCGACCGATTTTTTAATTGCTTTTACAACTTAATTATCTCTTTCGGCAAAATTTGCACTGGCAAAATTTATTTCCAAATTATTTCCATTATTTCATTTGCCGATCGTTACTGAATGAAATTACTCATTCAATAACGATCAAGTTATAACGTCTCCTGTTTCCAGCGGAATAATCATTATTTACTTCGGATTCGGATGCCTTATCCCGACGCGGGTCAACACATCCATGCCCGAGGCAGGATTCGAACCTGCGACCGTAGCGGTCGCAGACTGAAGCGCCTTAGGCCACACGGGCCGGCCCTCGGAGCTCACTGAGGTTAATGACGAGGTCGATGGGTTGCAATTATACGTGACTAATTTTATCACTGACTCTTTCCAAACTAATCTGGTGAGAACAGTCTTAGTGGTCGTCGATGCTACTTGGACGACGATACTGACGTCTGCAGCAACGCCCCATTACTGCCATTCGTAATGATGACGCTGTGGTTACTACAGACGATTTTGGGCCAGGCTTTTGATGTTGCTTGGAGCGCAATTCATCTGTCCACATACGTTGCTCCTACTTATTGCCGTAAAATACGGTTTGGCCTTGCAGTCACCAACGCCTCTTCTTGCAAGAGGTGAACACAACCACTACACAGGCTGTTTCAAACATTCAAGAATGATATTTTCGCTCTGCAGCGGAGTGTGCGCTGATATGAAACTTCCTGGCCGATTAAAACTGTGTGCCGGACCGAGACACTCTAACTCAGGACCTTTGCCCGCGAAAGGCAAAGGTCCCGAGTTCGAGTCTCGGTCCGGCACACAGTTTTAATCTGCCAGGAAGTTTCTTCTGGGTCAAATTGAAACAGGTGATAGTGGGACCGATTATATTGAGATGGGAACCCAATGGTCGGAATTTCATATTTATGGTGTTACTCATATACACGTCATACACTGCATAACAACATCGTAGCTCATAGTAACTGTTCAAAGCGACGACCACCAGTCTCAATGCATGCATGGCAACGGCGCATGAAGCTCTACTGCATTCTCTCAAAGATCCCTGGTGTCCGTTGTGTAAAATTAAATGCTACTAAAAATATTCAAAAAATACATCACATTATTTCTACAGTGTTACAAACCGAGCGATATAGACAGGACCCACTTCCGACCTCAGTATGTATGCCCCATTGCAAGCTCCACACCTTTCTGGAAACAAATCCTATTATTCGCGATCTCCTGCCCACTAAGTGAGCCAATAAATATAAGAGCTACTGGCAGAACAACAGCTGTGAGGCGGGCTCTGAGCCGCACCTGGATAGCTCAGTTGGTTATAGAGTTGCCTGTGAGAGACAAGAGTCCGAGTTTTATCTCGTCAGAAAGATCAAATACAGGGTTCACTCCACAGAAGAGGGAAGGATTCATTCTGGTCCTATGGGGTGCACCACCATCGATATACAACGCACGCACTTAGCAATGCAGTGCTTTATGGCGTGACAATTCTAGACAAGATATTCAGTGAGTCAGAATGTAGAAAGAGGGCAATGATGTTTCGTTTGTGGGAAGCTCAAATGCGCGGTTATCAGCGCCCGTACAAAGTCACAATTTTTACTCAGCCCAATTTCGCCACTTTTATGAATATTGATGAAATGAGGAGAACAACACAAACCCCCAATCCCCGGACGTTCAAATGGCTCTGAGCACTATGCGACTTAACTTCTGATGTCGTTATTTGATGTTGAGCATTCATCCACGATTGTACATTGTTTCAAAGTACGTACTGAAACCTGTCGGTTAAACAAAGGGCTTTAACGGAGAAACAGACTTCTGACTCTCCCCAAGACGGCGAACAGGCTTCACAAACGTCTGTGCTCGCCAGAGATAACGCTATCTCCCCTGTATTGTAACCTCTCTGGGCTGCACCGATATTGCGCCTCATGCGTATCTTCAGTGGCACACACTAAGTACCTTCCTGTCACATTAACAGTCCTTAATACAGTGTTGGACTAACACTGCAACCCAGGAACGATAGCAAATAATGAAATTTTGCTTGTGCTATAGTCGGAAGAACATATAAATTTGTAGTTGATACAGGGTGCGATATTTATTGCACAAGGGTGGCACTTCAGGCAGTGGCAACGGCCCTACACTGTCACTCAATGCAGTTTCAACTCTGTGTCAGATTTCACCAACCCAAGTGGTTGGCGGGTGGTGGCTTATCTCTTTGCAAACCCACAACGATAGGTTTTTAATAGGTGACGTACATGGAGAACATGCTGACCACGGCAACAGTCTAACACCTTCTGTATCAAGCTAAGTGAGGACAGAATGGGAAAGATGTGGTCTTCAGTTATTTTGTTACAAAAAACCTCGCAGAGAACTTCAAGGGAAGGCGCATACATCTGTTTTACCACACCACAACTACGCTGTGAGCCAGAGAAACTGCTACATCTGCCTAATATTGTGTAGGGCCCCCGCGAGCACGCAGAAGTGCCACGTACTCCACTAATGTCTAAAGGTGCTGGAGGGATTGACACCAGGTATCCTGCAGGGCTGTCCATAAATCCGTAAGAGTATGACGGGGTGGACATCTGAACAGCACATTGTAAGGCATCCCAGATATGATCAATAATGTTCATGTCTGGGGTGTTGGACGTGTGTGGTGTCGCACTGTCCTGCTGGAACTGCCCAAGTTCGTCGAATGCACAATGGACATGAATGGATGCAGGTGATTCGACAGGATGCTTACGTTCGTGTCACCTCTCAGAGTCGTATCTAGACCTACCAGGGGTCTCATATCACTCCAGCTGCACACGTCCCACTCCATTACAGAGCCTCCACCAGCTTGAACAGTATCCTGGTGACATGCAGGGTCCATGGATTCATCAGGTTGTCTCCATACTCGTACACGTCCATCCGATCGATACAATTTGAAACGAGACTCGTCCGACCAGGCAACATGTTTCCAGTCATCAACAGTCCAATGTCGGTGCTGACGGGCTCAGGCGAGGCGTAAAGCTTTGTGTCGTGCAATCGTCAAGGGTACACGAGTGGGCCTTTGGGTTCGAAAGCCCATATCTATGATGTTTCGTTGATTGGTTCGCACGCTGACACTTGTTGACAGCCCAGCACTGAAATCTGCAGCAATTTGCGGAAGGGTTGCATTTCTGTCCCGTTAAACGACTCGGTCGTCATTGGTCCCGTTCTTGCAGGATCTTCTTCCGGCCGCAGCGATGTCGGAGATTTGATGTTTTACCGGATTCCTGCTATTCACGGTACACTCGTGAAATGGTCGTACGGGAAAATCCCCGACTATAACACCACGTTTAAACTGACTTAGATCTTGATACCTGGCATTGCAGCAGCAGTAACCGATCTAACAACTGTGCCAGACACTTTTTGTCCTATATGGGACTTGCCGATCGCAGCGCCGTATTCTGGTTGTTTACGTATCTCTTTATTCAATGTGCATGCCTGTATCAGTTTCTTTTGCGCTTCAGTGTATAACGCATGTGTCCAAATTACCGAGGTGTTTGGTACCTAACGGCACTCCATACCAGCATGTTAGGTGCTGAGCTCGTATGATGAAGATGAATGCTGTCTGGCAATGTTCGTCCTCTCTGGAGCTTCCACACACGTGATGCTGACGTAAGCCGATACTGAAAAGACTCCTGTGTCCAGCGCTTCCATTTGGCTCACCACTGTCAGCACACCTCTCACTGCTGCCACATCAAGGGAAGCCGTAACAATGGTCGCCATGCTGACAGTCCACAATGGTCCAGACATCGTCGGACTGCTCTCATGGGTACTTGGATTGCTCCCGAAGGCCCATTTCCTGACTCAAGGTATGTGACATGTCTGTAGGATCCTGTACAGCCCAGTGAACAATATATCTGCCCTCTTGGAAGCTGGCGCCATTGAAATCATACACGACGTGGCAAGCTCCTCCACTAGAACCCTCCTCTTTCCACCTGGTGAAGCTCAACCTTGTGGCACGCGCTGCTGCTACTGTCCACAGGCGATGAGGCCCAAACTACTGTGCCTGAACGCTTCCTTAAGATTGCAGGAAGGAATGCATCACGTTAACTCCGAATCAATCGAGTAGTTGGTAAACCTAGACATTTACCTTTCACTTTTCCTTCCTTTTCTCTCACTTTGATACATATTTTTTTGTTTGCAACTTTTAAAGGACTTGTAAAAGCCCAAGAGTACTAAGAACAGTTTGTCAAGGAATGATACTGTAGTTGAGTGTTTGTGTTGACGAGATGCAGGCAGACTCCGGTGCTGCGATTTTTCCCATTAGCCCAAATGGCTATTGTGACATCGTGCAGGCCTGACCTGCGGGGATGAAGTGGGCTGCGCGACCCCAGGATGGGATGGGGAGGGCAGGGGAGTCCGCTGTTGGCTGGCACTCCATTAACGCCAGAATCAACAGGCGCTGCGCACACACGCCGAGCAGGGTGGCAGGGTAGCGTGGTTTCCGTCAACCTCCCATTCCATTATCGCCACTACCCAGTGTTTGTCGTTTTCCTTTGCTGTTTCCCCCTGCCTTTTGTGCCACAATATTACCTCGGGATTGCAACTGGTAACGCTGTTGCATTTTTCGCATGCTGTTTTGTTCTGTTTTCAATTAACGTCTATGACCCGTAAACCACGTACGTACTGCGTTCTATTTCGAACCTTCTGCAGCTGGTATTGTGATAAACGAAATGAGAACTGTTGAAAAGAAAATAATGAAAAACCATGGGAAAGCTACACCTACCTGATGGAAGCGGAGTCACTAACTACATACACAAAATTATGGTGTACATAACTGCGATGGTCAGGGGCAGAAGACAGTGTTGCTACTCTGGATCATTATTTCTTTATCTTCTCAGCAATACTGCGACATAGATTACCAGACGTTAGTCGTTAGACTGTGTGCAGCATTTGCTTCAACGTCTTCGAAATTCATCCTTCCTTAGCTACCTACATATTTCGGCTACTTTTGTAACATTAGAGCAAAGCTATTTAAAGTAGATGAAATAATGAACCCATCGCATTCGTTTTTATAGTGAATTAACCTCAGTGTTGTAAATCTATTAATACATAATATCGGTAACAAAAGGCTTACATGTATCGGCCAACCGAAGCAATATGTATGTTTACTGTCTTAAACAACAGAAACAACAGTTTATTGACAATCACCTTGTGCCACCCACAACTTTTACGGAAACTTTAATTATTGCTACCAGTTCTGGTTACTGAAGTCATCTTCTGAGACCTTAAGTTATTCAGTAACAATATATACGTCGACACATACATGATGTTCCATCCGACACTGGATATCATAAACAACAGGAAGTGAACAACGGAACTCACTACATACAATTTAAACACAGTTCTGAGTTTTGATTTTATCCATGCTGGATGTGGCACATTGGATACTCAGAACTGTCAATGTCGAAAAATATATCGGCTCAACAAGTGATTGAGCCGATATATTTTTTAACATTGATGGTAAAATGCGTCTCATGTCTGAATCACCAGTATGGGGCGTTGATCTGTAGCAATCAAAACTGTTAGCATTTCAAGGCAGTTTGTCGATAAGTAACTGCGAGCTGGGTGTCACCAAATACTGAAAAAAAATCAGAAAAAAGTGTACTTTCGTCTATCTTTGTCAACCTCTTACTCGTTCACTGTGGCATCTTTCTCGCGTCAACGTTTTAGCTCCATCAAGAAGTAACGCTACCGAAAAAACGGAGAAGTAGTGAAGGCGACACATAACTTGGGGGAACAACTATCTAAAAATTCGTGCGTAAGACGCGTTTCCCATTGATCCCTAACGTAGGCGCGAAGTTCAGAAAACACCGAATGCTGCCACTTAGCATTACATTCAACAAGTATGGAATAAATCATCTCATCGCCTTCTGCCCGCAGCTCGTGGTCTAGTGACCTGCGTTGCTGCCTCTGGATCACGGGATCCCGGGTTCGATTCCCGGTTGGGTTGGGGATTTTCTCCGTCCGGGATTGCCGGCCGCAGTGGACGTGCGGTTCTAGGCGCTACAGTCTGGAACCGAGCGAACGCTACGGTCGGACGTTCGAATCCTGCCTCGGGCATGGATGTGTGTGATGTCCTTAGGTTAGTTAGGTTTAATTAGTTCTAAGTTCTAGGCGACTGATGACCTCGGAAGTTAAGTCCCATAGTGCTCAGAGCCATTTGAACCATTTTTTAACTTACTTTCCTTGTGATTTTCCCCATTGTAGTCTTAAAAGACCACCGATTCTTCTCATGTAGTGGATACATTGCTTAATAAGACGTTGGCAATATTTTGTTATCTTTGGTGTGTTTTTGCTCTTACTAAATGGGTATTTTATTTCTCCGAGTTACCAAAGTGTGTCCAGACCTTCAATAGGTGATCATCCAAATGTCTCTTGTGACAAGATGCGTAGTTTTGCATGTGAGTGGATCGTATAATTGTTTCTGGGATGAGCGATTTATGTCACAAGCACATTTTCGCCCAGTTCTGAGCGTTCGAGTTCACGCACATCCATTGTTACTCCAGGAAACACTATCTTCCCTCTTGTCGATAGGTCTAGCATACTGTATCAACTTCTCTGGTCAGCATTAGTGGTGCAGAAGGCTCGCTGTATATTTCGATGACCGGTGTTGAATCAGCACACGGACAACTAAATGTAAAAGTGTGATGTACGCTGAAGTGTGACTCCACATTTCCGCATTCCGATGGATCGCCTCGTGGAGGAGAAAGCTGCTTGTTAAAAGCTATACTCGTCCAGACATGCAGATAAAGGCCTTCCCACATCGGCATATATTTAGGAATCTGAGAACTATTCCCCACAAAGTGCATTCCCAGGACATGAGGTGCTTACCAATCTTCAACAACTTATGCTCCACAGTATTGCTACAGGAAACACTTGTACACTGAAACCTTTTCTTTCCAGTTATATTTTACATTGTTATTTTTGAGTTATTTTGTAGTAACCAAGGGAAATGCCTTCGTCACAGATGGAACATGTGGTTTCTGTAAATAATTCTTATACTTATTTATATTAAACACATAACTTTTGTTTACATCTTGACGGCAAATAGTTCAGAACCAACTGTTTTCACTGGCAACTAAATGTCAGTAAACACGAGAATATTAAGTTGAAATTTCGGCAGCGCTTTTCGCCACGGAACATTCTTCTTTTTTGTGCAGTGTCACTGTCTTAAGACAGATTTCAGCTGGACGCTCTCCATCGCTTCCTGTTCGGAGCATCTTCCTTCACCCGTCCGTAAGTTCGTCCTCTTATAATGTCGTCCATCATTCCCTTACTCTTCCTACCATTTCCTCATTCCTTCCACTTTTCCCTCTACAATTCTTTGTTGCAAACAATTCCTACGCAGTATATTTACCAACCAAGATTTTTTCCTCTCTCTCATCACTTACAAATGTCCGCCCCCGGTAGCTGAGTGGTTAGCGCGACAGAATGTCAATCTTAAGGGCCCGGGTTCGATTCCCAGCTGCGTCGGAGATCTCCGCTCAGGGACTGGGTATTGTGTTGTCCTAATCATCCTCATTTCATCCACATCGACGCGCAAGTCGCCGAAGTGGCGTCAAATCGAAAGACTTTCACCCGGCGAACGGTCTACCCGACGGGAGACACTAGTCACACGACATTTACATTTATCACCTCCAAATGATCTTCTTTCCTCCTGTTACACCCATATTGTATTTACATCCAAAATTGTACTCGACAAGCCACTTTGCGGTGTATGGTGGAGGGCACCTCAGGTACCATCATCATTTTCCACCTTTTCCTGCTCAGTTGGTGAATGGTATGCCCAGAACAACACCTACCAGCAAGCTTCCTATGTCACTGATTTCCCCGTCGCGGCCATTTACACTCTCGAAATTCAGAGAGCCTGTTCGATTAGTTTCATTACAGCCAATGTGCTGTACGTGTCCCGTTCATGTGTCACGCGTGCGTTAGCGGCACCTGCTCTGGTGTCGAGTGAAGAGAAGCACTCCAAGTAAATTCTTTGGTCAAGCTTTTCTGCGCTGTGCGTAAATGGCAACTGCGCGAGAAATACCTCCAGCGTTAATAAATTTACAACTTCCCCAGATCCATTGTGGATGAAAATACTTAAATCTATACACCAAAATAGTAGATATAATCCTTGTCTCACAAAAATCCTAGTTCAAGAAATTATCGCGGTAGCATGCTAAAGTGCGCGTCATTTATGACGGCGGCCGAGTTTAGGTTCGTTCTGCGCATCTGACGTCACAAAACACAGTCAGCCAATGAACAGAGAACGACGTTGCCAGAGCTCGACTGCAGTGCAGAGCACGGACGAGTGTCTTCAGTTTTAGAAACATTCAGTCATAAATAAAGTAATTGAACAAAAGCAATGTCTCGATAGCAGACTTTCTTTTATAGAAAGTGTGGAAAAAGCATTCTTTATACCAATTGCTTCATATTCTATTAATTAATTAAACCAACCAAGCAATAAGCCTCCTAATTCAGGCGATAGCAAGGAAATTTATTGTCACTAACCGCTTTTTCGCAATAAAGAACAGCGGTAATTGTTTATTTCCTATTGTACTTCGACGAAACATGAGTAATTCATAATCATACCAACAGTGTTTGTCGGTATTTTGCGTGATATTGTACAGTCCTCCGGAAGATACATTTAATGACGAGCTGTGTTAGTGCAATGGTTAAAGTGTATGGCTCCTAAGTGTAAGGTTCTGAGTTCTAACCTTGATCGGTGCTTAATATTTTCTTTATTTTAAAAACAATATCGAAGTGTCTTACTTCATGAATTTTATTTGTTTGAATGTAATTTTTTGAAATTTCTAGTGGCAGCTAAAATCGACCATACGGAAAGTATACGCTATGGACTTTTACCTCTGCAAACTCTTCAAAATTTCGTGCAATGGTTTAAAACATCTAATGCTGCACAATAACTGCGTTGAACTTCGAAACAAAATTAAGTCATTTATGGGGGGAAGGTATTAGTCATGAAGATGTGTAAAAATCAAATTTTTGGGCCAAATAGTTTTTGTGAAATCGAATGATACGTGTGTCGAAGCAGTCGTAACACCATGTGTCTGCACAGGCGAGCAACGCAATGATGACAAAACCGCGCACATCGCGGAATGCGGGGAGCACGCCTCTGTAGCAGCGAAAGGGTTAATACGGCCGTGGTGGCTTTACTTCATAAACTGCGCGCTCCCCCCTAAACGTAAGTTTGCGAACTATACTATGGCGCTGCTTCTCTTGGCGCGTGCAACTGGCAACGCAGCAATCTCCCGCGTCTGGGCGGGCTTGCGCGAACCGCCAAGATAAAAGAATTCAACTATAGATAAGAAATACCAAAATTTGCAACACTTCCAGTCCTAGAATATGTGTCATACCAACTTGCAAATCATTTCAGACAATAAACTGCAAAGTAAAATTATTCGCAACAGTAACTACGCATCAAAATTCCGGCATATATAGACTCACATGCTCTTGTTCTCGTTTCTGTATAGGACAAACATAGAGAAACTTTGCAACTGTCTACGAAGGACATACGATGCCCTCTGACTCAAAAAATTTAACCGGTCTTGCTTTGCGTCACAAACTGCCCATCGTGAACACTCGTTTCGTGGTATCAGTGACAAATTTCCAGTGTTACATATTGCTGACAAATGGAGGGAGGTTTCTCTCCTTGAATAGACACTTTCATTCACTAGCAAAAATCGCCACTTCAAATGCTTTGGGAACTAACTAAATCGGCACAAAACCTTTTCTTCCACGATTTCAGGACATCTTGGCACCCTAAACCGTTCATAAGGACAAAAATAACACATATACATCCACCTGCACAACTTGTTATTCTACCACTTTTCTTCCACAATTTCAGGACTTCCTGTCACCCTAAACGCCACAGTTTCAAGATTTCCTGGCACCCTAAACCCTAAAACCTGCGCGGTTTATTATCCTACAAATACACAATCAGTAATTCAGTTCATGTACACAGCTACAACTTTCCAGGTTCATTTGTGTCTACCATGTATGTTTGTAGCTCTGTCGTCTGTTTATTCATGTAACAATTATTGCACTACATTACCTGTAATCGTTTAGTTCTTTATTTTTATACTGCCATGGTTCCATAAACAGAAGCTAATGTACACGCTTTAACGAAATCGCTGTTATTTTCGTTAAAGGTAGTATAATAATTATTATTGCTTTTAGTTAATTAATTTGTCTCTCTCTTTATCTGTCTTCTGTAAGTACAAACTTTGTTGTACAACCTCTCTCTTATTTACGTGTGGTAATAAAAAATTCACTTTCAAAAGAATCACGTACATTTAAGAACTACGTGAACTCATATTAACTGATTAATCATATTTAGTTGAGAATTAAATCCTTTACATGATTCGGCCTTGGCACACATTTTCTAAGTGCAGTGGGTTTTTTGTTAAATAATTAAATAATTACTGAATTCTATCCCGGCGTTAGCTATAGAACACAAGATTATCTCTATTAGCAGAAAATGGTTAATTATTGCCAAGCCGACAATTAATTATCACTGATCAAACCTACCTCGCTATACATTTAAGTTATTTGAAGAACCAAAATTGTTAAATTTCAATGTTAACTAACATTAACTATCCGCCTACGGATGCACAAACGTATAATTAGTTTAAAAATTCATCAGTCTCAGGATCACTGTAAAAGAAGAACATTTTCATAATTCACTGTTAATTTTTTAATCTGTTCCCGATTTACGAGTTTGGTTGATTTTTCCTTTAGCGGAACAATTTTTTAAATGTGCCGCCGCTGCAAATCGATCGGTCGCGGCACAGCCCAGCAACACCGCTAAAAATGCTGAAAATTCTTTAAAGAAATTTTATAGATGACATAGGCAAGCTAATTTACATTAATTATACACACTTTTGATAAATTCTGATATATATTTAGATCCAACAATAATTCAACTCACATTAATTTGTAACGCCTCCTCTAATGGCGGCTAAATCTAGACAGAGACAAAAGAAGTCTACCCATTCATAAATCGTCTCGACACAGCTTCCTCTCGCATTCAGCTCTACACAGAGAAGACCAAAGAATACGCTGTACATGGTTCTTTTATACTACTGCTGACTATTAACATTTCTTTGTAATTTGACAATATTATTCTCCTCTGGCTAAATTTCACATATCTGTTATCGCAGATACGGACACATTTCACAATCACATAATAAATATAGAAAAATTACTATCCTAAATACAGAGAGAATATTACTACAAAAATATTGCGATAATAACAAATGTCTTTTACACAAAATTCAATAATATTTTTTGTTCAATAATTACGGTATATACAACTTGCTCAGAGCGGCGTATATGGTACAAATCAACTCCTGTTCATTAGTAGCATGAGTTTGCCAGGGAACGTTACAACACGCACAACGTACCAAAGTCATCAGTGCCTGTCACGTACGCTACTAACTCACTCTTTAATTTTTTTATATGGTAAATGCATTATTTCACTCAATTTATTTATCTCTAACCTTTTTGATGCATGCTGTGTGTGTGTTGCTTACATATGGACACACCTGCAGCGTCCAATATTCACTTGCGTCCGTTTTCTACGCTTTTAAGTATTTAAAAAAAAATGGCTCTGAGCACTACGGGACTTAACATCTGAGATCATCAATCCCCTAGAACTTAGAACTACTTAAACCTAACTAACCTAAGGACATCACACACATCCCTGCTCGAGGCAGGATTCGAACATGCGATCGTAGCGGTCGCGCAGTTCCAGACTGAAGCGCCTAGTACCGCTCGGCCACTGAGACCGTCTAAGTATTTCATTTTATAATCTATAGCATCTTTTTTCAGGGGTGGCGATGTCGAAAAATGTAATATCCAGCATTTTCATTTTTTTTCTGCTTACGTCCAATGTTTGTTACCTTTCAGAGCAATGCAATGTTTAGTGAACGTAACGATCTGTTTTTCGTAGACGTTTCGTTAACTTACCCCTAAATTTGGCTATTTCGCCAGCACCACCACTCTAGCGTCAACATACCCCGCTCTAAAGTCGTAATTTTTCCCTCTTGCCGTTCACCGCAGTGTCCCAGGCCTCACCCCACTCATATCCAGCGCCCCCACGCAGTTGCCGGGGCTCGCAAGTTTTGTATTCTTCCGCCGCCGTTATGTGTTGTATTTCCCGAGTTTCCCCCTTCGCCCCTTTTTGCCATTCTCCAGCGGCGCCGGCGGCAGGTCTGGAAGCGCTACGCGTGCCTCGCCCGCTCGCTTTGCATAATAGTTGCAGCCCCCACCCCCAACCGTCACCTACCCCCACCACCACAGAGGCTCGGTTCCCACGCCGCGTGTTTTTCCACCCCGTGCGCCTGACCGTACCAACCCCGGCGGTCGGGCACTGTTACGCTCTCTTCCCTGTTTTCGTATTTCCGAGGCTCTCGCGAAGTGGATGATTGCTTTCGCGTCCGGCACTGTGTACGTATGCTTGCTCATTCCGCGCGACTGCGCGTGTTTTGAAAGGTCAGGCGGTACGCACGCCGCGCAGCCGGTGGAGATCTAACAGTGCGAGGAGGAGGGCACTGTGCCGTTTGATGATGACGCTGCGGTAGCTGTGATGGACTTGGAATACGCGTCGTGGCGATTCGTGCTGTGATTGGTAGGGAACCAAATTCCGCTGACCTGTTTCGTGGACATAGTACTCCACTTTGTCAAAGAAACATATTGTTGGAGGGATACATGCTTCGGCGTGTCGTGTGTAGGCTTGGTGGATTTCCCTTCATTCTGGAAAGCGCAATTGTTGTGTTTTTTCTTTTTCCTGAAGGAAGGAGAATTCATAATTAGTGTACAGAATAGCTTCAAGGACGAAGATCTCTCGAAAGTCCTCGAGTACGTTTCACCGTCAACATCACGAAATATATTAAAATCTAACGTGTGAAGAATTAGGAAATTAAATACCAAACAGAACTACTTGGCAAATTAGTGATCAAAATCATCATCATAATCGTAATAATAGTGACTCATTTCTGCAAATTGAGAACAAAACGGAAACTCAGAATATGCTAAAAAGAAACTTGGAGTCAGAAGTCTTCGCATGTCCTATATCCAATCCACCTGGAAAATTTAAATATTGGTGGATACGTGGCTGGCGTAAAACAGAAAGCACTAGAGCGGAGTCAGAAGATAGAATAGTGGCTGCACAAGATCATTCCTTGACGATGAAGAATTATGAGAGACTAATAATGATAACAACCCTGTAAGATGGAGATAAAGGGAGTGGTTGCGGTTAACAAGACGGGCATTGCTGTTTGTCAGTTCAAAGATCGTGCCTCTTAACTGTTGTCTCGGTCCGTGTCGTGGGAACAGTAATTTTAACGCGGCTCAAAAGAAACTGAAACGTGAGGATGTGAGTATCATGGTCAGTCGAATGTAAAATGTTAACACCGACGTCACGTCATCTTCGCCGTGACAGGTACTCTACTACGAATATCACATAACCTAAACAGCGCTCTGTCTAGAATCCCAGGATATAGTAAAGACAGTGAAATAAAAGATACA
This sequence comes from Schistocerca nitens, assembly GCF_023898315.1. Lineage (NCBI taxonomy): Eukaryota > Metazoa > Arthropoda > Insecta > Orthoptera > Acrididae > Schistocerca > Schistocerca nitens. Next base: position 47,710,635 of record NC_064622.1, on the reverse strand, counting down.
ATACTCTTCGGTCCCGCCTACATCTTGCGCATAGTCTTACAGTTTTTTAAAATCACATCAGTCAGCAGCCTTACTCCTCTGGAAACTGGAAATAAAGTGGAGTAATCTGACTGTTAACAAGAATGTAGTCACTTCGTAAAAAAATTATAACAATAATTGTCTATAAATCACAGTAGAGTTTCCACTCTTCGATACTAGGCCCACAGTCGCGACACGTACTGGAAGAGGGGGTCGGGGGGCCTACTGACGATTGCCCGCTTACAGAGCCGACCTAGGTAGCATTTGCTCGAACTGTCTTACAGAAACCATGAATTACGTGTATCAGGATGGCGGAACAGAGGATTCCATTACACTGCTACAGAAACAGATCTAGCGTCTCACCGGTTAATATACTGGCCTAGACCGGTTTCGGTACATATGTGCCATGTTCTTGTAGCCTGGCTTTGGTGCCTCCCTCTGGCCAAGGCTAATCACACAGCGACTATTACCTGATATAAACTATTTTGCATCTGATGATTAAGGGTCAAAGTTGTGACGCAGTCGCTCTGCTCTCCGTGGCGATAAAGTCACTTTGAAGGCTCTGTCTCTTACAATAATCACGTAAAAACTCATATGCTCATGTGTGCTATAGATTTCTATGGTATTTCTAAGCATGTCAGAAATCTACTCGTCATTTTGATTGAGGCTAAAGTTATGCTGCTGTATATATATATATATATATATATATATATATATATATATATATATATATATATATATATATATACAAGCACTGTCCGGACAGGCCTTGAAGGCTCAAAGGCACCGTCCGGCCGCCATGTCATCCTTAAGCGTCACCGGATGCGGATGTGGAAGGTCATGTGGGCAGCCGTTTTCAGTTTCCGTGACCGGTGGCGCTACTTCTCAGTGAAGTAGCTCCTCAATTCGCCTCAAAAGGGCTGATTACACCCCACTTGCAGCAACACACGGTAGACCCGGAAGGCAATCCAACTAAATGCTAGCCAAGCCCGACAGCGCTCAACTTCGGTGATCTGACGGGAACCGGTGTTACCACTGCGGTAAGGCGTCAGCTCTGGACAGTCTCAATTTTTTCAATTCGGGAAACAGAACGTGTCACGTCTGATCTCGAAAACTACTGAGTCATTGGATACCAAAATAACTGCCTTGTTAAATGGTCTGTCCAGAGCTGCGTTTCACTTGATGTTTGAAATATACAGGGTGTTTCAAAGCGCGTTCGATAAACGTCTAGGGCTGACGGACCAGATCAGGGGGAACAAGTTTCGTCAGAGACAAAATTTTTGCTGAAGCTTCTCGGCGACGCTAGGTAGCGTTTAAGATCAGTTACCCCTCCGAGAGGTGGGAGTTTGTAGGTGCTGTAAGGCATGTGAATGCTATGTGTGCGTGTGCGCCTATCTCTCCATCACGTGCTCCTCGTGTTAGGTGGTGGGCCAAGCCAAGTTGTAATTCCGGATTCGCTTCTGAAATGTCATTCTCCGCTCGCTTTTAGAATTTTGTTATTGATATTCTTGTCAATTTACTCAGTTAGTATCCTGGACACCTGTTCAGCAGAAGGTTCTAGTTCAGTAAATACTCGCTATCCTAGAGCTGGCGAATGCTAAAAGACGCCTAGCATCGCTGGGAAACGTCAGCGATCATTTTGTGTCTAGCAAAATTTGTTCCGTATAACATGATCTATCGACTCTAGACGTTCGTCACAAAGACGATGAGCTACTATGCTCAAAGATTTGGGAGTCAGTACGCCTCTGCAACGTTATGCCTAACTACTCCGTAACACCTAGAATACAAAAATGCTCATATTCGACATTGTTCCTTGGTGCATTGCGTGTTCACACCTCTCGCCATATGAGAGTACGTCCAACATTGACGAACTTGGTAGTGAAGGGGGGGGGGGGGAGGGTGTCCAGGTGTTACGTTGTGGGGAGGCACAATGTCGCGTGGATATACTGACCTCCAAAGCTTTCAACATGGTACACTCACCGACAACGGTGTTCTGAGATTTAACATTCCCCTCGACGTCTTTTCAGGTGTATTCGGCCCTGACTACCTTTTCATGAATGACAGTACAAGGAAGCATCGAACGCTGCAGGCAGAGGAGCTTTTGGAAAGAAAGGATATTGGGACTGGTCTTCCCTCTCCCCCCCCCCCCCCCCTCTGACGTAAATGTCATTGAGCACGTGTTCGATGGGTTGGGGAGAGTTATTGCAGCTCGCGCATCGCAGATGCACCAGCGATCATCCGGTAGGTGTCAGTTGTCAAGCGCGCTATTGGAGAAATGGAACGCCTTACCAGAGAAACTCCTTATCAATCTTGTGGCCAGCATGGGAGCAAGTTGCGAAGCATGCACTGCCGTCCATCGTCGTCTCACAACGTATTAAGATCCATACCCCACCTTTTGTCCAGGAGACCGTAATGAATCGGAGTGATTTGGGTGTAATTATTGTCTTTGAATGAAACGGTGACTTTTGCTCGTTTCATTGAGTATTTCATTAGTTACCCTCTGTACTATTAAGTTCTGCATATCAGTGTATCGTTCTTAGATTGGGATGTAGCCGTGGATGTATAATTCACACGGCAAAGAGAAACGTCGAAGACTCGAGGCAGGTTATAAGATGGCACGAATGCACTGAAGCCAGTCTATCCTTGAATGTTAATAGAAATGTAGTGGAACTGAGATTGTGATCTAATATTTAGTCCAGTGGCATTAATGTGACCGCCGCGTATGTTCGACGTCAACGTGCAATAACCACTCGCAGACGGCAAGTGGCAGCACTAGTAGTGGAGAGTACATAGAGCGTGTTGGATAGGGGCAGAGGGGCACGCGAGAAAACAGTGCAGTCGTTGTCATGCGGAAACTGGGTGATTTATCTAACGTCCCAAAGGGCACAGTTATTGGTTTTCGGGCCGAAGGTGCGAGCATTTCCCAAAGGCTGAGTTTGTACTGTTCGCGTGCTGCCATGGTTAGAGTATACCTGTTGTTGTTGTTGTTGTGGTCTTCAGTCCTGAGACTGGTTTGATACGGCTCTCCATGCTACTCTATCCTGTGCAAGCTTCTTCACCTCCCAGTACCTACTGCACTCTACATCCTTCTGAATCTGCTTAATGTATTCTTCTCTTGGTCTCCCTCTACGATTTTTACCCTCCACACTGCCCGCCAACACAAAATTTGTGATCCCCTGATGCCTCAGCACATGTCCTACCAACCGGTCCCTTCTTCTACTCAAGTTGTGCCACAAAATTCTCTTCTCTCCAATTCTATTCAATACCTCCTCATTAGTTATGTCATCTACCCATCTAATCTTCAGCATTCTTCTGTAGTACCACATTTCGAAAGCTTCTATTCTCTTCTTGTCTAAACTATTTATCGTCCATGTTTCACTTCCATACATGGCAACACTCCATACAAATACTTTCAGAAACGACTTCCTGACACTTAAATCAATACTCGATGTTAACAAATTTCTCTTCTTCAGAATCGCTTTCCTTGCCATTGCCATTCTACATTTTATATCATCTCTACTTAGACCATCATCAGTTATTTTGCTCCCTAAATCGCAAAACTCCTTTACTACTTTAAGTGTCTCATTTCCTAATCTAATTCCCTCAGCATCACCCGATTTAATTCGACTACATTCCATTATCCTCGTTTTGCTTTTGTTGATGTTCATCTTATATCCTCCTTTCATGACACTGTCCATTCCGTTCAACTGCTCTTCCAAGTCCTTTGCTGTCTCTGACAGAATTACAATGTCATCGGCGAACCTCAAAGTTTTCACTTCTTCTCCATGAATTTTAATACCTACTCCGAATTTTTCTTTTGTTCCCTTTACTGCTTGCTCAATAGACAGATTGAAAAACATCGGGGAGAGGCTACAACCCTGTCTCACTCCTTTCCCAACCACTGCTTCCCTTTCATGCCCCTCGACTCTTATAACTGCCATCTGGTTTCTGTACAAATTGTAAATAGCCTTTCGCTCCCTGTATTTTACCCCTGCCACCTTTAGAATTTGAAAGAGAGTATTCCAGTCAACATTGTCAAAAGCTTTCTCTAAATCTACAAATGCTAGAAACGTAGGTTTGCCTTTCCTTAACAAGTATACCTTGCGTGGCAAAATGACGCTATCCAAAACCGGTAACAGGGCAAGTGTGGTGCAACAACGGCCATAGAATACAGGGGTGAATGACGGGTGAGGAGCTGCGTACGGGCGAGTAGATGTGCAACGGATTGCCCAGATGAACCAAGGCGCTATCAACAGTGTCTTCTCGACGACGGTTCATCGAACGTTACTGTGCACGGGCATCGGCGGCATGCACTCGTTTTACACATCCAAACTGATTCCTGTTTATGGTCGACGAAAGCTGCAATTTGCACGCCAGTACCGCAACTTGACGTCCATTGAGTGCCGACATGAGATCTCGCGTGTAGTGCTCCAGCTGCGTGAAATGTCTGAAAGCAAACATCCTGCAATAATCGTCGGAAGGGTCCAGATCGGAGGAGGGAGCGTTACGGTCTGGGGAATGTTCTCGTGGCATTCTCTGGGTGCTATCGTCATTGTGGAAGGCACAGCGGTTCAATACAAGTATGCCTCTATACTTGCGGATCATCACCCTACTTGCAATTTGTTTTTCCTCGGCACGATGACATCTATCAGCAGGACTGCGCAACGTGTCAAACGGCTCACAGTGTACCTACGTTGTTCGGAGAGCACCATAAGTTCACCGTACTCCCTGCCCATTGAACTCCCCGGACTTAAACCAATTTACTGTCTGTGGGACCATTTCGACTGGACTAGACGCGTTACGGATGCACAACCAAGAAACGTAGCGCAGTTCGCCACGGTACTGCAGTCGGCATGGCCCTGGGTCCCTGTCGGTACCATCCAGAACGTCTTTGACTCCCTTCTGCGCGTCTCGCTGCGGTCTGCGCTGCGAAAGTTCGTTTTCAGACTTTTGACAGGAGTGAGACCTGAATTCTCCTGGCGTATAAAATTTTCAAACAACTTAAGGGAGTTCAGTTAGGTAATATTTATAGCGACTGCTGGTATTTCGGCGGGAGCACACCCTGCCATTTTCAAGGCACAAACTGCAACGGACAGGCGGTGTACAAACAAATTTAAAACCTTGATTCTTACAGTAATTCAGAATAGATAGCAATCACACACACTGAACACTAGTGCCACCAAAGATAACCAAAGTCAGAGGTACCGATAGTGAAAGACTATGAACTAGCAGGTGAGGTAACATTGACTCTGTCCCTCCGTTTTTTAAAAGGGAAAGAGCAGGACTCCAAGCAGAGCTTAAACAAAAACCTCCATACGTGTTTACAAGGTAGCTGGCTAATCTAAACAGCTTCCTTAATAACCCTGCATGGCAATATCTCGATATTGTTATATAACATAGGGTGACCAGTATCCAAACAATGTTCGGCAATAGCAGATCTACACTACTGGCCATTAAAATTGCTACACCACGAAGATGACGAGCTACAGACGCGAAATTTAACCGACAGAAAGAAGCTGCTGTGATATTCAAGTCATTAGCTTTACAGAGCATTCACACAAGGATGGGGCCGGTGGTGACACCTACAACGTGCTGACACGAGGAAAGATTCCAACCTATTTCTCATACACAAACAGCAGTTGACAGGCGTTGCCTGGTGAAACGTCGTTGTGATGCCTCGTGTAAGGAGGACAAATGCGTATCATCACGTTTACGTCTGTGATAAAGGTCGGATTGTAACCTATCGCGATTGCGGTTTATCGTACCGCGACATTGCTGTTCGCGTTGGTCGAGATCCAATGACTGTTAGCAGAATATGCAGTCGGTGGGTTCGAGGGTAATACGGAACGCCATGCTGGATCCCAACGGCCTCGTATCACTAGCAGTCGAGATGACAGGCATCTTATCCGCATGGCTGTAACGGATCGTGCAGCCACGTCTCGATCCCTGAGTCAACAGGTGGGGACGTTTGCAAGACAACAAGCATCTGCACGAACAGTTCGACGACGTTTGCAGCAGCGTGAAGCTCGGAGACCACGGCTGCGGTTATCCTTGACGCTGCATCACAGACAGGAGAGCTTGCGATGGTGTACTCAACGACGAACCTGGTTGCACGAATGGCAAAACGTCATTTTTTCGGATGAATCCAGGTTCTGTTTACAGCATCATGATGGTCGCATCCGTGTTTGGCGACATCGCGGTGAACACACATTGGAAGCGTGTATTCGTCATCGCCGTACTGCCGTATCACCCGGCGTGATGGTATGGGGTGCCATTGGTTACACGTCTCGGTCACCTCTTGTTCGCATTGAGGGCACTTTGAACAGTGAACGTTACATTTCAGACGTGTTACGACCCGTGACTCTACCTTCATTCGATCCCTGCGAAACCCTACATTTCAGCAGGATAATGCACGACCGCATGTTGCAGGTCCTGTACGAGCCTTTCTGGATACAGAAAAGTTGGACTGCTGCCCTGACCAGCACGTTCTCCAGATCTCTCACCAATTGAAAACGTCTGGTCAATGGTGGCCGAGCAACTGGCTCGTCACAATAGGCCAGTCACTACTCTTGATGAAGTGTGGTATCGTGTTGAAGCTACATGGGCAGCTGTACCTGTACACGCCATCCAAGCTCTGTTTGACTCAATGCCGAGGCGCTTCAAGGCAGTTACTACGACCAGAGGTGGTTGTTCTGGTTACTGATTACTCAGGATCTATGTACCCAAATTGCGTGAAAATGTAATCACATGTCAGTTCTAGTATAAAATATCTGTCCAATGAATACTCGTTTATCATCTGCATTTCTTCTTGGTGTAGCAATTTTAATGGCCAGTAGTGTACCTTTGACAGGAGGTAACATTAATGTGACTGGACGGCGTAATTACCGATTAGACCAATCCCTGAAAGTCGTTAACATTGTCTATCCTGATATACAGACCCGGCTGGCGGAGGAGTGAGGGGGGGGGGGGGGGGAGCTGTCCTCTCTCGTTGACTTCTCTGTATCCATTCTGCGAGACACGACGGCCAGGACTGCTGCGAGCAGTCTATAAGTAAAGTGCACGGAGACCAGACGCGGAGAGTACTTCCGCTCTCGGCCACTCGGACCACACCATAAACTGCTGGTGGCGCATACAGTATGTTTCCTGGATGGGACAGGGAATTCCATTGGGGGGGGGGGGGGGGGAGGAGAGGACCCGCGCTTTTAAATGGCCGCTCTCGCCACGCGTGTCGTGCAGGGGGGCGCATCGATTCGCCACAACTCAGGCGAACGGCGCCCGCACAGAACAGAGGCTTCCTTCCTTTCCATTCCATTTCCTGCCGCCCACGGCAAGTGCTGCTGCGCCTGAAACATTGGGCCGGCCACCGCCTCGCTCCCGCTGCCTCATGTTTCGTTCCGTCGCGCTGTCGCCGCACAAAGTCCTCCTTGTGTCCTCTGTGCGATCTCGGTAGTGCAGCGCCGTAATGCAGCCAGTATCTATTCGTATATTTACCAGTAAAGTGTCGTAAAAACAATGTACGTAACTGGGGAAATCTTCGAGAGGAATCTCCTATTACAAGCCACGTTTTATTTTCCCTTCTAGAACTATCAGTTAAATAAGTCACAGCTGGAAAGTACTAACGAGAATTCTGTACAGACGAAGGGAAAAACTGGTAGAAGCCTACCTCGGGGAAAATCAGTTTGTATTCCGTAGAAATGTTGTAACACGTGAGGCAATACTGACCCTCGACTTATCTTAGAAGAAAGATTAAGGAAAGGCAAACCTACGTTTCTAGTATTTGTAGACTTAGAGATAGCTTTTGACAATGTTGATTGGAATACTCTCTTTCAAATTCTAAAGGTGGCAAGGCTAAAATACAGGGAGAGAAACGCTATTTACAATTTGTACAGAAACCAGATCGGAGTTACACGAGTCGAGGGGCATGAAAGGGAAGCAGTGGTTGGGAAAGGAGTGAGACAGGGTTGTAGCCTCTTCCCGATGTTATTCAACCTGTATATTGAGCAAGCAGTAAAGGAAACAAAAGAAAAATTCGGAGTAGGTATTAAAATACATGGAGAAGAAATAAAAACTTTGAGGTTCGCCGATGACATCGTAATTCTGTTAGAGACATCAAAGGACTTAGAAGAGCATTTGAACGGAATGGACAGTGTCTTGAAAGGATATAAGATGAACATCAACAAAAGCTAAACGAGGATAATGGAATGTAGTCGAATTAAGTCGGGTGATGCTGCGGGAACTAGATTAGGAAATGAGACACTTAAATTAGTAAAGGAGTTTTGCTACTTGGGGAGCAAAATAACTGATGATGGTCGAAGTAGAGAGGATATAAAATGTAGAATGCCAATGGCAAGGAAAGCGTTTCTGAAGAAGAAAAATTTGTTAACATCGAGTATATAAGTGCCAAGAAGTCGTATCTCAAATTATTTGTATGGAGTGTAGCCATGTATGGAAGTGAAATATGGACGATAGATCGTTTAGACAAGAAGAGAATAGAAGCTTTCGAAATGTGGTGCCACAGAAGAATGCTGAAGATAAGGTGGGTAGATCACGTAACTAATGAGGAGGTATTGAATAGGGTTGGGGAGAAGAGGAGTTTGTGGCACAACTTGACTAGAAGAGGGAATCGGTTGGTAAGACATGTTCTGAGGCATCGAGGGATCATCAATTTAGTACTGAAGGGCAGCGTGGAGGGTAAAAATCGTAGAGGGAGACCAAGAGATGAAAACACTAAGCAGAAGGTTGTAGGCTGCAGTAGGTACTGGGAGATGAACAAGCTTGCACAGGATAGAATAGCGTGGAGAGCTGCATCAAACCAGTCTCAGGACTGAAGACCACAACAACAACAGTGAATAGTTCTGTAGCCATGACGCTTCATCTTCCTTCACCTGGTCCTGTGAATGTTTCTATGGTAATTTGCTGCCGGCTCAACTACTTCGACCGAAAAGGACTACAAGCAAATAACCTGTGCTGCTCCTTCTGGGCAAACAGTGCTCAAGAAAGAAATGCGCTGCTTGGAATTCCGTAATGATTGGGAATGAAAGACTCGTTTAAAACTTCCATAGATAACAAACAGTCTGCAGTAACACGAGTCGAATTACGTAAAACGAAAGCACTATTTGAAAACGATGTGAGACACGTATGTAGCCTATCCTCGATGCTGTTCAGTCGCTAATACACTGAAGAGCCAAAGAAAATGGTGCACTTGCCTAATACCGTCTATGGCCCCCGCGAGCACGCAGAAGTGACGCAGCACGACATGGCATGGACTCGACTAATGTCTGAAGTACCAAGTGACACCCTAAATCTTGCAGGGCAATCTATAAATACGTGAGAGTACGAGTGGTGGAGATCTCTCCTGAACAGCACGTTGCAAGGCATCCCAGATAGGCGCAATAATATTCATGTCTGGGAAGTTTAGTGGCCAGCGGAAGGGTTTAAACTCAGAGGGCTCTTCCTGCAGCCACTCTGCAACAATTCTGGACGTGAGGGGTGTCCTGCTGCAATTGCCGAAGTCCGTCGAAATACACAATGGACATGAATGGATGCATGTCATCAGACAGGATGCTTACGTATGTGTCACCTGTCAGAGTCGTAGGGGTCCCATACCAATCCAACTGCATACGCCCTGCACCATTACAGAGCCTCCACAAGCTTGAACAGTCCCCTGCTTATATGCAGGGTCCATGGATTCATGAGGTTGTCTCCATACCCGTACACATCAGTCCACGCGGTACAATTTGAAACGAGAGTCGTCCGACCACCTGCAGTCCAAAGTCGGTCTTGACGGACCCAGGCGAGGCATAAGGCTTTGCGTCGTGCAGTCATCAAGGGTGCACGAGTGGACCTACGGTTCCGAAAACTCATATCGATGGTGTTTCGTTTAATAGTTCGCACGCTGTCACTTGTTGATGACACAGTATTGAAATCTGCAGCAATTTGCGGAAGGGTTGCACTTCTGTCGTGGTAAAGGTTTCTCTTCAGTCGTCGTTGGTTCCGTTCTTGCAGTACCTTCTTCCGGCCACAGCGATGTCGGAGATTTGATGTTTTACCGGATTCCTGATATTCACGGTACACTCGTGAAATGGTCGTACGGGAAAATCCCCACTTTATCGCTATCGGGTATAATACCATGTTCAAACGCATTTAAATCTTGAAAACCTGCCATTGAAGCAGCAGTAAGCGATCTAACAACTGCACTAGGCTCTTGTTGTCTTATATAGGCGTTGCCGACCGCAGCGCCGTATTCTGCTTGTTTACATATCTCTGTATTTGAATACGCATGCCTATACCATGCTGATTAAATGATGATGGTGTCCTCTTGGGTAAAATATTCCGGAGGTAAAATAGTCCCCCATTCGGATCTCCGGGCGGGGACTACTCAAGAGGACGTCATTTTCAGGAGAAAGAAAACTGGCGTTCTACGGATCGGAGCGTGGAATGTCAGATCCATTAATCGGGCAGGTAGGTTAGAAAATTTAAAAAGGGAAATGGATAGGTTAAAGTTATAGTGAGAATTAGTGAAGTTCGGTGGCAGGAGGAACAAGACTTCTGGTCAGGTGACTACAGGGTTATAAACACAAAATCAAATAGGGGTAATGCAGGAGTAGGTTTCATAATGAATAAAAAAATACGAGTGCGGGTTAGCTACTACAAACAGCATAGTGAACGCATTATTGTGGCCAAGATAGACACAAAGCCCATGCCTAATACAGTAGTACAAGTTTATATGCCAACTAGCTCTGCAGATGAAGAAGAAATTGAAGAAATGTATGACGAGATAAAAGAAATTATTCAGGTAGTGAAGGGAGACGAAAATTTAATAGTCATGGGTGACTGGAATTCGTCAGTAGGAAAAGGGAGAGAAGGAAACATAGTAGGTGAATATGGATTGGGGGGAAGAAATGGAAGAGGAAGCCGCCTTGTAGAATTTTGCACAGAGCATAACTTAATCATAGCTAACACTTGGTTCAAGAATCATAAAAGAAGGTTGTATACCTGGAAGAATCCTGGAGATACAAAAAGGTATCAGATAGATTATATAATGGTAAGACAGAGATTTAGGAACCAGGTTTTAAATTGTAAGACATTTCCAGGGGCAGATGTGGATTCTGACCACAATCTATTGGTTATGAACTGCAGATTGAAACGGAAGAAACTGCAAAAAGGTGGGAATTTAAGGAGATGGGACCTGGATAAACTGAAAGAACCAGAGGTTGTAGAGAGTTTCAGGGAGAGCATAAGGGAACAATTGACAGGAATGGGGGAAAGAAATACAGTAGAAGAAGAATGGGTAGCTCTGAGGGATGAAGTAGTGAAGGCAGCAGAGGATCAAGTAGGTAAAAAGACGAGGGCTAATAGAAATCCTTAGGTAACAGAAGAAATATTGAATTTAATTGATGAAAGGAGAAAATATAAAAATGCAGTGAATGAAGCAGGCAAAAAGGAATACAAACGTCTCAAAAATGAGATCGACAGGAAGTGCAAAATGGCTAAGCAGGGATGGCTAGAGGACAAATGTAAGGATATAGAGGCTTGTCTCACTAGGGGTAAGATAGATACTGCCTACATGAAAATTAAAGAGACCTTTGGAGAGAAGATAACCACTTGTATGAATATCAAGAGCTCAGATGGCAACCCAGTTCTAAGCAAAGAACGGAAGGCAGAAAGGTGGAAGGAGTATATAGAAGGTTTATACAAGGGCGATGTACTCGAGGACAATATTATGGAAATGGAAGAGGATGCAGACGAAGACGAAATGGGAGATAAGATACTGCGTGAAGAGTTTGACAGAGCACTGAAAGACCTGAGTCGAAACAAGGCCCCGGGAGTAGATAACATTCCATTAGAACTACTGATGGCCCTGGGAGAACCAGTCATGACAAAACTCTACCATCTGGTGAGCAAGATGTATGAGACAGGCGAAATACCCACAGACTTCAAGAAGAATATAATAATTCCAATCCCAAAGAAAGCAGGTGTTGACAGATGTGAAAATTACCGAACTATCAGTTTAATAGGTCACAGCTGCAAAATACTAACGCGAATTCTTTATAGACGAATGGAAAAACTGGTAGAAGCGGACCTCGGGGAAGATCAGTTTGGATTCCGTAGAAATGTTGGAACACGTGAGGCAATACTAACCTTACGACTTACCTTAGAAGAAAGATTAAGAAAAGGCAAACCTACGTTTCTAGCATTTGTAGACTTAGAGAAAGCTTTTGACAACGTTAACTGGAATACTCTCTTTCAAATTCTGAAGGTGGCAGGGGTAAAATACAGGGAGCGAAAGGCTATTCACAATTTGTTCAGAAACCAGATGGCAGTTATAAGAGTCGAGGGGCATGAAAGGGAAGCAGTGGTTGGGAAGGGAGTGAGACAGGGTTGTAGCCTCTCCCCCATGCTATTCAATCTGTATATTGAGCATGCAGTAAAGGAAACAAAAGAAAAGTTCGGAGTAGGTATTAAAATCCATGGAGAAGAAATAAAAAAATTGAGGTTTGCCCATGACATTGTAATTCTGTCAGAGACAGCAAAGGACTTGGAAGAGCGGTTGAACGGAATGGACAGTGTCTTGAAAGGGGGATATAAGATGAACATCAACAAAAGCAAAACGAGGATAATGGAACGTAGTCAAATTAAATCGGGTGATGCTGAGGGGATTAAACTAGGAAATGAGACACTTAAAGTAGTAAAGGAGTTTTGCTATTTAGGGAGTAAAATAACTAATGATGGTCGAAGTAGAGAGGATATAAAATGTAGACTGGCAATGGCAAGGAAATCGTTTCTGAAGAAGAGAAATTTGTTAACATCGGGTATAGATTTAAGTGTCAGGAGTCGTTTCTGAAAGTATTTGTATGGAGTGTAGCCATGTATGGAAGTGAAACATGGACGATAATAAGTTTGGACAAGAAGAGAATAGAAGCTTTCGAAATGTGGTGCTACAGAAGAATGCTGAAGATAAGGTGGGTAGATCACGTAACTAATGAGGAGGTATTGAATAGGATTGGGGAGAAGAGAAGTTTGTGGCACAACTTGACTAGAAGAAGGGATCGGTTGGTAGGACATGTTTTGAGGCATCAAGGGATCACAAATTTAGCATTGGAGGGCAGCGTGGAGGGTAAAAATCGTAGAGGGAGACCAAGAGATCAATACACTAAGCAGATTCAGAAGGATGTAGGTTGCAGTAGGTACTGGGAGATGAAGAAGCTTGCACAGGATAGAGTAGCATGGAGAGCTGCATCAAACCAGTCTCAGGACTGAAGACCACAACAACAACATACCAGTTTCTTCGGCCCTTCAGAATATGGTTTCGTTTTTACCGATTGAGGTATGGAATCCTAAAGATTAAGTAAACTGTTCATTAATTCGAAAGTAATCGCCATAACTGATAAAACAGTTATCCCACTATGAGACAAGACGGTCAGTGCCTTCTTGGAAAACCGCGCGGGTTAGCCGCACGGTCCAGGGTGCCTTGTCACGGTCCGTGTGTGTGTGTGTGTGTGTGTGTGTGTGTGTGTGTGTGTGTTGTCCTTAGCGTAAGTTAGTTTAAGTTAGATTAAGTAGTACTTGTTGGAAAAATGTTTGCGGGTTTCTCATCATCAGTTATCTGCTATATTAGCAGGTCCTTTGCCTCTCCATTTTCTACGATCCATTGCTTCTTTCTTAACGCTGCTGTATGTTGTACCGTCCATCATGTCATCCAGTATCTGTAATCTCATTTTTGGTGCTTCAAATACCATTTGTTCGAATGTGGTTTCTTCTTAAAGTTTATATAAAAAATAGTAACATAATTCATTTTTTCCTGTTCACTAGCAAATACTTATAACGGCGACCTGCACATTGTTCTACCGTCAACACACACAAAGAGTTCACTGCCGACTGGCTACAGTCAAAGACGACTCCAGCGTCAAAGACATTTTACACAACACACAAGCTTCCACTTGTAATCAGTCTCTTCGATATTCTTCTTCACATCTACTAATAGTAATCAATATGCTGTCACTCTCAAAAATATAAGTAAATTAGTATAAAATAAGGCAAATTACAATTAAAAATATTCTGACAAAAATATAAAAACTTTTACAACTTCCCTCATTAGATTTGATATCGACAAATCCAGTAGAAAATAACACATCTCCCAGATCCATTACAGTAGGCAACCGCAAACATTTTTCCATGAAGAAATTGACCTTCTTGTCTGACAGTGAGATAAATGTATTAAAAGGTATGGCGGTTATAATAAACACTGTGCTTACTTTTTTCCATCTGTATCGCTTTCATTTGACTGCTCCTCAAATTAATTAATAAAAACTTAGCGTTTCGCCGATGACGTAATTCCTTCAGACTTCAAAAGACGTGATAGAGCAGTCGAACTCAATAAATAGTGTCTTCAAAAGTGTTTATAAGTGGAATGTTAACAAAAGTAAAACAAGAGTAATACAATGTAATCGAATTAAATCATGTATTGCCGACAGAATTAGATTAGTAAATGAGACAGGAGCGCCATAAATTGCTGGCAATGTGCCATGTATAATCTACAGTATTGCAGTGCCTGTGTTATTCTGATGACGGTGCAAAGTTTCTTTGGACGTGCATGCATAACACAGACATTGCAATTTCATATTTATCTGCCAATGCTGGTCAAGCGACTTCCAAGTACAACGTCTGACCTGCACGGGAATATACGTAATGGGTGTACGAGTACAGGTCGTAGACGCATGGTTGACGACATATGGAAGTTTGGATCTGCCCGTGAGTCGTGCACGGATAGCCGAATGATAAGGCGATCGCTCGCGGTAAGCAGAAAATCCGGGTTCGAGTCTCGGTCCAGCACAAATTTTCATTGCCTTCATTACGTTCTACACCTGATAGTAGTCCTTATTCGCAACTGCGAATTCATTTGACGTATACAGTAAGTTTCCTGGATGAGACAGATGAATTTCAGTGGGGTGGTGGGGGGGGGGGGGGGGGCGAGGGCACTAGGTTTGCTATTTAGGCAGCAAAATAACTGACGGTAACGGGGAAGAGAGGGTATAGTGAGGAAAGCTTTGCTGACAACGAGAAAATTAGTAGTATACAAATTTAAATATTAGGCCGTGCTTTCCGAACATGTTTGTCTGGAGTGTAGCCTTGTGCGGCAGTGGAAAGTGGATGATAATTCAGACAAGAAGTGATGCTACAGAAGAATGCTAAATATTATATTTGTTCACTTGGGAAAAAAAGTGCAATTGGGGATGAAGTAATTCAGTTGTTCACTTCCGTCCAGTGATATGCTATGGACGTTCGTCCTCAGAGATTTGTTCCTCAGATTAAGATAAAAAAAAAAAGTTTCAAATGGCTCTGAGCACTATGGGACTTAACTTCTCAGGTCACCAGTCCCCTAGAACTTAGAACTAATTAAACCTAACTAACCTAAGGACTTCACACACATCGATGCCCGAGGCAGGTTTCGAACCTGCGACGGAGCGGTCGCGCGGTTCCAGACTGTAGCGCCTAGAACCGCTCGGCCACTCCGGCCGGCTCAGATTAAGGCCTCTCTTCTGTATGAAGAGACTTTACTTGACGTGGAGTGCCATCAGTGAATGAGCGAGTCAGCTACTTGTGATTGCTTTGACCGTCAAGCGTTATTTTTCTCCCAAAATAGCAGAATTTCTTCCCTCTGTGGCCTACGTGAGCCCCAGTTTTGATGTCAAGTGGTTTTTTTTTTCTTCTTCTTGTTTCCCTGTTGGCTGTTTCAATGCGCCCCTACACAGATTCCATTCTTGTGCCAACCTCTTCATCTCAGAGCAGCACTTGCAGCCTACGTCTTCCCTTATCTGCCGCTACAGTTTTTACTCTCAACTGGTCCCTCTAGTAAAATGGTTCAAATGGCTCAGAGCACTATGGGACTTAACATCTGAGGTCATCAGTTCGCTAGAACTTCGACTACTTCAACCGAACTAGCCTAAGGACATCACACACATCCATGCCCAAGGCAGGATTCGAACCTGCGACCGTAGCGGTCGCGCGGTTCCAGACTGAAGCGCCTAGAACCGCTCCGCCACACCGGCCGGCCTCTCTAGTAGTACGGAAATTATTCCTTCATGCCTTGACACTTGTCCTATCATCCTGACCTCTCCTGGTCAGTGCAACCCACATGTTTCCTTTCTCGGTCAATTCTGCGGAGAAATTCCTCATTCCTTAGCTTATCAGAACACCTGATTTTCAGAGTTCTGTAGAAACTTGTCAAATGCTTAGATTCTCTTCTGTTCGAATTTTCTCACCGCCCATGCATCACTGTGATACTGCTCCGAACGTATATCCTCAGAGATTTCTTTCTGTGATTCAGACCGATGTTTGACACTAGCAGACTTCCTTTGACCAGGAATGTCCGTTTTTCCCGTGCTAATCTACTTTTTATGTCCTTTTTTCTCTTTTTTCCAATATGGAATAATTCCTTAATTTCATTTACTTCGGGGTCCCCAATTTTGATGTTAAATTTATTGCTAATCTAATTTCTGCTATTCCTTATTACTTTCGTCTTTCGTCAGTTTACTCTCAATCCATATTCTGTACTCATTAGTCTGTTAATTCTGTTCAGCAGCTCCTGTAATTCTTTTTCAGTCTCACTAACGATAGCAATGTCATCAGGAAATCTCATCATCGGAATCCATTCACTACGAATTTTGGTCTTACTCTTGAACCTTCCTTTTATTTCCGTCGCTGGTTCTTCGATGTCTGTTACACCCTTTCTAATTCGGGCATTTCGTTCTTAATCTTTCATTCTTATTGTTCCCTCTTCGTTTCTGTACGTATTATGTATTACCCTTTTCTATAGTATACACCTCTTATTCTAAGAACTTCAAAACTTTTGGCGCATTTTATGTTGTCGAACACATCTTCTAGGCCCTCCACTCGTACGAAAGTGTCTTCATTTTTCTTTGATCTTGCTCCCATAATCAGGCACAATATCAGAATTGCCTCTCTTGGTGCCTTTATTTATCGGAAAGCCAAAGTGGTCATCATCCAACAGATGTTAGTTTCTTTTCCATTCTTCTTTATATTATTCTAGACAGTGATTTGGATGCATGAGCCGTTAAGATGACTGCGCGATAGTTCTTACACGTTGCTATCTTGCGGACTATGTCGCATACTTGGTAAAATACAATGCGATAAAATGGAGCTGCTCAGGACGCCCAATGTCGGGAAAGCATCCCACCTCCTTTACTTCATCCTCTGGTTGAAAAGAAACTCAGGGACGAGGAGAGAGAGAGAGAGCGAGTGCGAGTGCGCGACCTCAATTCTCGGCCACTCTTCGCAGGCCCGCCACAAAATGGGCCGCCATGTATTCAGCGGGTGGAGTCGCGGTTTTGTCGGCGCTCTTCGGCGGCTGATCCTTAGCAGCGTGGCCAGGGATCGCGCGAGAGCCTTCCGGTGTCCTGGCGCTATACGGCCACCCACCTTGAATTATTCATCAGGGCCGGGGGACACGGGTGGCGGTGTAGTGGCTGCCCACACGTCGCCAAAGAAGGCAGCGGGGTCGCCGGACCAGCGATCGAGCAGGCGAGGCCTCCTCCGTGTCCTGAACTGCGGAGGGCGCTGGAATATCTGAGCGAGTGCGGCCGGTCGGACGGGGCACCCAACGCGGTACTTAGGCTTCAGTTCAGGAGCAGGTTAAGATTTACCAATACCTTCAGGTCATCTCGGCGTCAGATATGGATGCTGTTCTTCCGACTTGTTGTTTCCACATTACGCTTAATATTTCGACAACGGATTCAGTCGTCTTCTTCAGGTGTTGCAAGTTGTGCTGTCATGACTACTCGTTGCCCAGACTCCAGCCGCACTGTGAACTATTGCTGGTCTCGCACCGCTGTTGATATCCTCGAGCCATCGCATTTCGTCACAAATACAGGGTGCGTCAAAAAAAATGTATATACACTTTGAAGCGTCATAGAAAATTTGTTTCCCGTTCTACAATGTTAAATTTCTGGAAATGAAAAGCTTAAAGTCCAGTTGGAAAAATAAATCTACTTTCCAAATGTGATTAATGTTCAAACTGGTGGACTTCAGCATCAATACATTTCTGAGTACGAGTCACCACTGATTCCGTACATCGTACCGAAGTGTCCAATGAGATTTCTGCGCACACCACCTGAATCTCATTACAAAGTGTGTCCAGGTTACGTGGTTTACGTTTGTACACCTCATCTTTTACTGTGCCCCATAAGAAAAAAATCCAGCGGCGTGAGGTCTGGAGAGCGTGCAGGAAACTCGATTGGTCCCCTGCATCCTATCCACTGGCCTTGCACATTGTGATCCAGGTATGCTCGTACGTCCCTTTGATAGCGCGGCGGGGCGCCATCTTGGAAATAAAACTCCTCATTACCGTATAATGCACGAATGACAGGGAATATGGAGTCAGCAAGCATTGTTAGGTACGTTTCTCGAGTAACAGTACCTTCAAAGCGGAAAGGCCCAATGAGTCCCCTTGCAGACAAACCATACTACACATTTACACCAGACAACTTCACAGCCTTTTCAACTGTAATGTGAGGATTATCTTCAGCCCAGTACACACAATTGTGCCTATTGACAGTTCCATTGACTTTGAATTGGGCTTCATCCGACCAAATTATGCTCCCATAAATCCCGGTTCACGTCTAACCATCTCCTGAACCCATTCACAAAATTCTAACCTTCGATCTGGATCGTCGTCACTTAGCTGTTGCACCAGCCTTGGAATGTACACACGAAACTTGCATTTCTTCAGAATGCGTAGCACACTACTAGCACTTACATTACTCTCACGTGCCGCTTGCCTTGAAGATTTTTGAGGCGAACGCTGAAACAGTTTCAAGACCGCAGTTGTGGAATCATCACTTGTAGCTGTACGAGGTCGCCCTGGTCGACCTTTATGCACATCACACACTGTTACATGAATTTCGAATTTGTCTCGTAGACGTGTAATTGTTAACCTTGAAGGTGGTTCTGTACCATACTCTCTTCTCCACTGTCTTCGAACCGCAGCTACATTCTCAAACTAGCAGTACCACTTAATTATCTGCTTCCGCGCTTCAAAGTTCAAACGCACGTCCGCCATGTTGCAGTTACTTCCTTGCCACTGCTGCCACCTGTTGAAGAAACATAACATTACTTTCTCACAGATATTTACTCTTGTAGAACGGGAAATAAATTGTCTATGACAGTCCAAAGTGTGTATACATTTTTTTGACGCACCCTATATACTTGTAAAACTAGTGTAAGAAACTGTAGACCATCACAGTAGCTTTCGTCAGGGTAACACCCGCATTGCCTGTAGGTTAGATGTGTTGCATACCTGTCAGGCGTTACCTCATAACGAATGCTTTCTTTACTGGATTTCCCTGAAAACCGGTAGCGGTAAAGCGTATAAAAGCTGAGTGAAGATACATAAAAGGTCAAGTAAGCTACGAAATATTTTTGTTCTACATAGTTACCCTCCTGTCGGTTATTTAATAGTTGTTGTTGTCTTCAGTCCTGAGACTGGTTTGATGCAGCTCTCCATGCTACTCTATCCTGTGCAAGCTTCTTCATCTCCCAGTACCTACTGCAACCTACATCCTTCTGAATCTGCTTAGTGTATGCATCTCTTGGTCTCCCCCTACGGTTTTTACGCTCCATGCTGCCCTCCAGTACTAAATTGGTGATCACTTGATGCCTCAGAACATGTCCTACCAACCGATCCCTTCTTCTAGTCAAGTTGTGCCACAAACTTCTCTTCTCCCCAATCCTATTCAATACCTCCTCATTAGTTATGTGGTCTACCCATCTGTTTACTTAATAGTAAACAGTATTTATAGCAAAATTAAACCTGACAGTGTTTAATTCGGGTTTTATTCCATAAATGTTGGTATGTGTCGTATAACAGAGGGATGCTGTAGTAAACAGTTCAGCATATAGCGCTATAAAATGCAATTTCCTTAACGAAAAGATAAAATAAAAAATGGCAGACAAAAATATATCAGACGTCACTACAGTGCTTTGTCAGACGTACATAACATGTTTCCGTTATTCGTAAACAACTTCTGCATTTATCAATAATAACAGGAAACTTTTCTCTGATCATGATGAAGAAGAAGAAGAAGAAGGTTCCATTTAGTAATATATATATATATAGTGTGTGTGTGTGTGTGTGTGTGTGTGTGTGTGTGTGTGTGTGTGTGTGTGTGTGTGTGTGTGTGTCTATTTATTCTGTAAGGATGTAAAATACATAAGGCTGTAACATAGAATAATGTGCGGTTCTGCCGGCCGCTGTGACCGAGCAGTTCTAGGCGTTTCAGTCTGGAACCACGCGACCGCTACGGTCACAGGTTCAAATCCTCCCTCGCGCTTGGATGTGTGTGATGTCGTTAGGTTAGTTAGGCTTAAGTAGTTCTAAGTTCCAGGGGACTGATGACCTCAGATGTTAAGTCCATAGTGCTCAGAGCCATTTGAATCATTTGTTTTATGTGCGGTTCTAATTATGTGCAAAGAAACAACGAAATAAAAGAAAGAACAAAGAGAAATGGTCGGCTGCCAGATTCCTCTTACACATTCATTCATGTTTCCTTCCCTAATTATGCTATCAATACAACCAGTATCCTACAATTTACTACGTCATTTATATAGTGTACCAAAACTACCGAACCAAAGATTTGGCAGAGCGCAACTCTAGCCAGAAAGAAATGCGGTGCTGAAGACGGTGGTCCACAGAACTTGAACTCATTCAGACAGAGAGAGCTTCGGCTAAGAACTGAAACACTTACGAACGGGATGGGTAATGAGATCGCCAAACTAACTGGCCGTTGCAATCAAAATGAAGAACTCTGAGAAGGAGGTTGAGAGGGTCACGAGATGAAATGAGCGCCAATATTTATACTACACTACTGACCATTAAAATTGCTACACCACGGAGATGACGTGCGACAGACGCGAAATTTAACCGACAGGAAGAAGATGCTGTGATATGCAAATGATTACGTTTTCAGAGCATTCACACAAGGTTGGCGCCGGTGGCGACATCCACAACGTGCTGACATGAGGAAAGTTTCCAACCGATTTCTCATACACAAAGAGCAGTTGACCGCCGTTCCCTGGTGAAACGTTGTTGTGATGCCTCGTGTAAGGAACAAATGCATACCATCACGTTCCCGACTTTGATAAAGGTCGGATTGTAGCCTATTGCGACTGCGGTTTATCGTATCGCGACATTGCTGCTCGCGTTGGTCGAGATCCAATGACTGTTGGCAGAATATGGAATCGGTGGGTTCAGGAGGGTAATACGGAACGCCGTGCTGGATCCCAACGGCCTCGTATCACTAGCAGTCGAGATGACAGGCATCTTATCCGCATGGGTGTAACGGATCGTGCAGCCACGTCTCGATCTCTGAGTCAACAGATGGGGACGTTTGCAAGACAACAATCATCTGCACGAACAGTTCGACGACGTTTGCAGCAGCATGGACTATCAGCTCGGAGACCATGGCTGCGGTTACCCTTGACGCTGCATCACAGACAGGAGCGCCTGCGATGGTGTACTCAACGACGAACCTGGGTGCACGAATGGCAAAACGTCATTTTTTCGGATGAATCCAGGTTCTGTTTACAGCATCATGATGGTCGCATCCGTGTTTGGCGACATCGCGGTGAACACACATTGGAATCGTGTATTCGTCATCGCAATACTGGCGTATCACCCGGCGTGATGGTATGGGGTGCCATTGGTTTCACGTCTGGGTCACCTCTTGTTCCCAATGACGCCACTTTGAACAGTGGACGTTACATTTCAGATGTGTTACGACCCGTGGCTCTATCCCTGATTCGATCCCTGCGAAACCCTACATTTCAGCAGGATAATGCACGACCGAATGTTGCAGGTCCTGTACGGGCCTTTCTGGATACAGAGAATGTTCGACTGCTGCCCTGGCCAGCACATTCTCCAGATGTCGCACCAACTGAAAACGTCTGGTCACTGGTGGTCGAGCAACTGGCTCGTCACAATACGCCAGTCACTACTCTTGATTAACTGTGGTATCTTGTTGAAGCTGCATGGGGAGCTGTACCTGTACACGCCATCCAAGCTCTGTTTGACTCAGTGCCCAGGCGTATCAAGGCCGTTATTACGGCCAGAGGTGGTTGTTCTGGGTACTGATTTCTCAGGATCTATGCACCCAAATTGAGTATAATTGAGTATAATCTATTTGTCCAATGAATACCCGTTTATCATCTGCATTTCTTCTTGGTGTAGCAATTTTAATGACCAGTAGTGTATATAGTGCCAATTAACTTTCAGTTTCAGGTGATTAAATGGGTGTGTGTGTGTTGGGAGGATAGAGCGGCTGTAAGCTGTCTCACCATCTCCGCTTGCCGGCCAGTTTCGTCCTGACTCAGTGAGCTTCCGTGCGCGTAAAAGTGGAACAGCCGTCTTTTAACACGGCACGACGCCCCGGGGGCCTCAACGGGAGACCCTGAGCTGCTAATGAGACTCCCGTTGTTCCGGCGCCGTCGCGACAACGGTACTGCGGCAGAACGGTCTCGCGCGCCTCTGTCCGTCCGGTATTTTCCTCCGCACCTCTCTCCGTCCGTATGTAGGCGTATGCCACGCCGATGTTAACGCACGACTGCCACGCCCGCAAGTGCGCCACTCACTTTGACTGTGCATTCCTGTTCAGACACCAGCTTCCTCTCAGCGCACCGTGATGATGGACGGCTGGAAGGTAGCCGAGGAAAGGCACAACAGACATAACAAGACCAACATCAGCATGTGATGCCGGGTGGAGACACAAACGGAAAAGTGAACTGTTCGATACCGCTGAGCCAACTCGTTGCCTAGCTATTACTTTCCGTACTGTAATACGGAAACAAAGGAAGTAGGTAACAGTACACTTGTTCGCCCACTGCTTGAATATTGCTCACCAGTGTGGGATCCGTACCTGATAGTGTTGATTGAAGAGAGAGAGAAGATCCAACGGAGAGCAGCGTGCTTCGTTACAGGATCATACAGTAATCGCGAAAGCGTTACGGAAATGATATACCCCAGTGGAAGACTCTGCAGGACAGACGCTCAGTAGCTCGGTACGGGCCTTGGTTGAAGTTTCGAGAACATACCTTCACTGAGGAGTCGAGCAATATATTGCTCCCTCCTACGTATATCTCGCAAAGAGACCATGAGGATAAAATCAGAAAGTTTACAGACCACACAGAGACATACCGACAATCTTTCTTTCCAAGAACAATACGAGACTGGAATAGAAGGCAGAAACAATAGAGGTACTCAAGGTACCATTCGCCACACACAGTCAGGTGGCTTGCGGAGTTTGGATGTAGATGTAGAATATTTCTGCCGGCCGGGGTGGCCGACCGGTTCTAGGCGCTACAGTCTGGAGCCGCGTGACCGGTACGGTCGCAGGTTCGAATCCTGCCTCGGGCAAGGATGTGTGCGATGTCCTTAGGTTACTTAGGTTTAAGTAGTTCTAAGTTCTAGGGGACTGATGACCTCAGAACTTTGAGTCCCATAGTGCTCAGAGCCATTTGAACCATTTTTGAACCTTTCTTGCCGCATTACGTATCTAGACCTCGGGCTACGCAGCGCAATAGTATGTCACGAAATCTGTGGTTTCGCATTCACATTCTTTGGAATGCCAACTCACACGCAGACTGTCACCTGTCAACCTAAACTAGACCTCGGACTAGGCTGCAGATCGGTATGTTAACCGAATCTGAGATTTTGTACTCATATTGCCTGCCGGATGGCCGAGCACGTTAACGTGCCACTTCCGGGATTGGGGGTGGGGGGGGAGGGAGGGGGGCAAGCCTGAACTGTATCGAATCCGCACCGCGGATTAACGACGATGACTGATGAACTGTCCGTCCTAGATACGGTTCTCAAGCTCTTTCCTTCATCCCACTAGGCAATACTGGTGTACTCCCTCCCGTCCCCCCTCAGATACTCGTTAAGCATACATTTAGGAAACGTTCTCATACTTGCACATGGGAATTTGCACTACATGCGAACAGATGGGATTCATATATTACGTCCTGGGGTGTGAGTAAGGTGACCATAGACGTTCAGTCAGTTTAAACCCATCGTATGATTGTCATGTTCACATTCGATGGAATGCCAACTCTTAACCAGTCAGCTGCAACCTAACTTATACGAAGGTCGACGCTAATAACCGATGTGTCATCACATCTAAGCTTTCGTTTCCTGAGGTACTTTCTTCCGTCATTACAACTACAACAAAAATGTGTTTTTCCTCACCAAACGTTTTTCGCTTTATCGAAATAAGGCATTATCAGTCGCCTGTAATTGAAGATAATTACAATCTGATTTGTGTACTACATCGAAAAACAGTACATTAACGAATTCTTGGTTTTTACGTTCGCTAATTTCTGCTTGGTTTTTGCCTCTGTTACAAAATGCAATCTGCTAGCACGTTTTTGACTCCTTTCTTCAATTGGCGTTGCTAATTGTGGTTTAATTTTACGCTGCTTTGCAGAAATATGCGTTTTTAGCGTATAACACAGCACAATTTCGTACACCACTGTTCACTGTTTGTTTGTATACCGGGTGATCAAAAAGTCAGTATGAATCTGAAAACTTAATAAACCACGGAATAATGTAGATAAAGAGGTAAAAATTGACACACATGCTTGGAATGACATGGGGTTTTATCAGAACTAAAAAAGAAAAAAAAATCCTGCTAGACGCATGAAAGATCTCTTGTGCGCGTCGTTTGGTGATGATCGTGTGCTCAGCCGCCACTTTCGTCATGCTTGGCCTCCCAGGTCCCCAGACCTCAGTCCGTGCGATTATTGGCTTTGGGGTTACCTGAAGTCGCAAGTGTATCGTGATCGACCGTATATCTCTAGGGATGCTGAAAGACAACATCCTACGCCAATGCCTCACCATAACTCCGGACATGCTTTACAGTGCTGTTCACAACATTATTCCTCGACCACAGCTATTGTTGAGGAATGATGGTGGACATGTTGAGCATTTCCTATAAAGAACATCATCTTTATTTAGTCTTACTTTGTTATGCTAATTATTGCTATTCTGATCAGATGAAGCGCCATCTGTCGGACATTTTTTGAACGTTTGTATTTTTTTTTGTTCTAATAAAACCCCATGTCATTCCAAGCATGTGTGTCAATTTGTACCTTTCTATCTACATTATTCCCTGATTTCTTCAGTTTTCAAATTTGTACTGACTTTTTCCTCACCCAGTACTTCTGAGTATCTTATTTTATACTGTTACCAACACTGCCACCAGTTTTTCTTTGATATCTATCTTTTTTTCCTCCTCTGTCTGTAGTTCATTATATGTGTGTTATTCTTTTCAATTATGTTCCTGTGTATTTGTATACTGTGTAAGAGAAATGGAGCAGTGATGGAATTTAAATATTTAAATTTTGTGTGGCGAGTAGAGGATTGGCGGGGGTTGGGGGGGTAGCAGAGATGGGGTGGACAGTAAGTGCATAGTAGTGTGAGATGGAGAGTGAGTTGGAGGAAAAAGAGGTGAGGGGGAAGAAGTGAAATGAAATGGAGGGTTTGGGGGAGGGGGGGGGGGGGAGAATTGAGAGGGGCTGACGGATGATGGGAAAGGCGTTTTCTATGTGATTTCTTCCACCTTTTTATACAGTGTCTGGTTTTAATGTTTATTTTGTCGTTGAGCAACTGTTTATTTTGTGTTAATGATTTTTCTATATGGAAGTTTCCTTGGAAAGTCACGACGTGTCTGTCCTTACTGATTCGTATGATGTCCATATGCTTTTCAGTAGTGCTGTAATACCACAGACCACCTGCCGAATCCGCATCCATTGCCGTAACCACTGCCCTACCTCGCTCGGCAACTGACAAGAGAGACACGTCATCGTTTGGGACTTGAAAAACTACAAAAAATGGTTCAAATGGCTCTGAGCACTATGGGACCTAACTTCTGAGGTCATCAGTCCCCTAGAACTTAGAACTACTGAAACGTATCTAACCTAACCACACATCCATGCCCGAGGCAGGATTCGAACCTGCGACCGTAGCGCTCGCGTGGTTTCAGACTGTAGCGCCTAGAACCGCTCGGCCACTCCGGCCAGCTGAAAAACTACACCTGAACCTTGGAAATGATGCCGGACAACTGAGGTCCATTTACAATATGCATACCTTTTGGAACTGGAGAGGTCTGCGACTAGAAGGCTCCCAAAAAAAGCCGCCGACATTCTGGTTGGTTGACAAGGTAGCGTCAAGTTCTGCAGGGGCGATTTACGGCTGACTGCCGGCGCGCACAGCTGGGTCGAGGCATCTTTCTTGTTAAGACGAGCTTTCTCGCTAAGTGGGTCTCTTGTTGGAGACAAAGACGTCGCGAATACTCGACTTGCAGCTGCAGTTTCCCTCCA
The DNA here is from genome assembly GCF_023898315.1 of Schistocerca nitens. Taxonomy (NCBI): domain Eukaryota; kingdom Metazoa; phylum Arthropoda; class Insecta; order Orthoptera; family Acrididae; genus Schistocerca; species Schistocerca nitens. Next base: position 47,684,229 of record NC_064622.1, on the reverse strand, counting down.
CCGGAAAACGACCGGCTCTCTCTCCGTAGCTGGTGCCAAGATTCACAGGCGGACGCAAATTGCAGACCCACAAAGGCAGCGTTCCCCATCGAGTCCCATGTTAACCCTGAACTACAGACATCCTTGAAAAGGCGTACAGGAAGTTGGTGTAATCAGGTACGGCCTGAAAATTTTTTTCTCGTCCTTCATAGAAAAAGATGTGTTGTATACGGCGTGTCCCAGGAGGGATACGACGGCAACAATCACCCAAAGCAAAAAAAGTCTAGTAAATATGGGGTCTGAGGGGCATACCTTAAGAGCGATTAGCACTTTATCTTCGATAAACCTGTGCTTACCTCCATCGGTAACACAAGAATACTTTATACTCACTTCAGTAGAAACGTGAGATTACTTACACACACTGCGCGTCTACATCAAACTATGTGTCTGTCGAGTGTAAAATCCTTGACGATGATTAAAAATGATTTTCTAGAAAATATAGAAACTATGAGATAATTAAAATCTAGTTATAGCTCTGTACATTGACATTCCTCTACGATAACAGTAGGGTCTGTTGTCTCGTGGTAAAAACAGTGTCTTACCTCTGCAGTATACAGATTCTCCCGTGCACCTTTTATAAAACTGTAAAGTACCAAATAGAATGAGAATGGCTGTATCTTTAAAATACGTTTAAAGATGATCAGCGAACAATTACTTATTTCAGTTATGTCTGAAGTGCAATGTCAACATTCGCAGCCACACTTGTCTTTCGTTTCGGACACTGAAGTCGTAGTAGGAAAATGCGCAACTGCTTGTCAGAACAAAGTGTCTCGTAGTACAGTTCTCCTGTTATCTCTGAGACCATACTTAGATAGATCTGTGGCATATACTCACTATGTACATTCAATTCCGTTTATAGACGTACATTAGATACAGGGAGAATATACAAAAATTGATGCCAAGTATTACGAACAACACAGTGAGCAAAATGAACGTGAATGTTTTAAAACCCGTGTCGACTTCTTAAAGATCTAGCCAACCCCGACCTTGCTGTAAGAGCGTAATAACATATGTTGTCAATGTTGAGTCAATTTATATTCATGAAAACCGAGAAAACTCAAACTTACCTGATTAAAACACTGGTAAAACTCTGTATATAAATTACAGCTTACTGTGTAACTGTACATGTTCGTTAAGGACGTATGATACAGATACACGCTCTCGTAACTTTCCCATCAGAGTAATTTTTTTAGGAGAGAGGCGAACGGAAGGTAAGAGTTTGACGCGGCCCACTACGGCATCTTCTCGCCTGCCAGTTTCTTCATCTGGGAACAGCAATTTAATCCAGTGTCTTCAGTTAGTTATTGGTTGTGTTCCACCCTCTGTATCCCCTGCAGTTTTTCCGCTCCACAGCTCGCTCTAGTATCATGGTAATTATTCCCTTGATGCCTTAAAGATGCACTATCATCTTGTCGCTTCATGTACACTACTGGCCATTAAAATTGCTACACCAAGAAGAAATGCAGATGATAAACGAGTATTCGTTGGACAAATATATTATACTAGAACTGACATGTAATTACATTTTCACGCAATTTGGGTGCATAATCCTGAGAAATCAGTACCCAGAACAACCACCTCTGGCCGTAATAACGGCCTTGATACGCCTGGGCATTGAGTCAAACAGAGCTTGGATGGCGTGTACAAGTACAGCTGCCCATGCAGCTTCAACACGATACCACAGTTCATTAAGAGCACTGACTGGCGTATTCGGACGAGCCAGTTGCACGGTCACCATTGACCAGATGTTTTCAATTGGTGAGAGATCTGGAGAAGGTGCTGGCGAGGGTAGCAATCGAACATTTTCTGTATCCAGAAAGGCTCGTACAGGACCTGCAACATGCGGTCGAGCATTATCCTGCTGAAATGTAGGGTTTCGCAGGGATCGAATGAAGGGTAGAGCCACGGGTCGTAACACATCTGAAATGTAACGTCCACTGTTCAAAGTGCCGTCAATGCGAACAAGAGGTGACAGAGACGTGTAACCAATGGCACCCCATACCATCACGCCGGATTATAAGCCAGTGTGGCGATGACGAATACACGCTTCCAATGTGCGTTCACAGCGATGTCGCCAAACACGGATGCGACGATCATGATGCTGTAAACAGAACCTGGATTCATCCGAAAAAATGACGTTTTGCCATTCGTGCACCCAGGTTCGTCGTTGAGTACACCATCGCAGGCGCTCCTGTCTGTGATGGCAGCGTCAGGGGTAACCGCAGCCATGGTCTCCGAGCTGATAGTCCATGCTGCTGCAAACGTCGTCGAACTGTTCGTGCAGATGGTTGTTGTCTTGCAGACGTCCACATCTGTTGACTCGAGACGTGGCTGCACGATCCGTTACAGCCATGCGGGTAAGATGCCTGTCATCTCGACTGCTAGTGATACGAGGCCGTTAGGATCCAGCACGGCGTTCCGTATTACCCTCCTGAACCCACCGATTCCATATTTTGCTAACAGTCATTGGACCTCGACCAACGCGAGCAACAATGTCGCGATACGGTAAACCGCAATCGCGATAGGCTACAATCCGACCTTTATCAAAGTCGGAAACGTGATGCTACGCATTTCTCCTCCTTACACGAGGCATCACGACAACGTTTCACCAGGCAACGCCGGTCAACTGCTGTTTGTGTATGAGAAATCGGTCGGAAATTTTCCTCGTGTCAGCACGTTGTAGGTGTTGCCACCGGCGCCAACCTTGTGTGAATGCTCTGAAAAGCTAATCATTTGCATATCGCAGTATCTTCTTCCTGTCGGTTAAATTTCGCGTCTGTAGCAAGTCACCTTCGTGCAAATTTAATGGCCAAAAATTAAAATTGCTGTGCGTGTAATGTAATGTGCAGTAGTGACTGGTTAGCTAATTACGCTGAATATTACAAAAATGATAAATAATGCAATGCATTTTATCTAAACGAATTAATGCAGTATTTACATACAGGATGTACATAAAGTCCGGAAACGCTCTCATTTATTGCACAAGAACCAAACATCGTACATATATCACGTATGTCATTTTGAAGAGAAACCCTAATAGATTTTTTTTAATGTATACCGCCACAGCGTAGTTTCGTAATTTGCCGATAGTCAACGCTAGTCGAAAACATGGCGAGTTCAGGTGCCGAGCGAGCTTTCTGTGCGACGGTCGCAGGTTCGAATCCTGTCTCGGGCATGGGTGTGTGTGACGTCCGTAGGTTAGTTAGGTTTAAGTAGTTCTAGGTTCTAGGGGACTGATGACCTCAGCAGTAAAGTCCCATAGTGCTCAGAGCCATTTAGAGCCTAGCTTTCTGTGTGTTGTAGTTCGACAAAAACAAGTATGCCACAGCTGTTTAACGGATGTTTAGAACCACGTGCGGTAAGAAGGCCCCAACAAGGAAGGCCATACACCACTGGCACAACAAATTCGTTACGACGTGTTGCTTGTGCCCCGCAAAGAGAGGCGGACGTCCCAGGGTGAGTGAAGTGAATGTGGAGGCCGAACTAGAGATAGCTGTTTGATGAAATGGCCTCCCCGATCACCAAATCTCACTCCGTGTGACTTCCTTTTGTGGGGACACTTTAAACATCTGGTGTATGTACCGCCTCTACTACGTAATGTCGCAAATGGTTCAAATGGCTCTGAGCACTATGGGACTGCTGAGGTCACCAGTCCCCTAGAACTTAGAACTACTTAAACCTAACTAACCTAAGGACATCACACACATCCATGCCCGAGGCAGGATTTGAACCTGCGACCGTAGCGGTCGCGCGGTTCCAGACTGTAGCGCCTAGAACCGCTCGGCCTCTCCGGCCGGCAGTAATGTAGCAGAGCTCTGGGAGAGATTACGGGAAGCGACTGCCACGGTCAACGATTCCATGCCGGGACAGGTATGGCAAGAATTCGATTATCATATTGACGTCTGCCGAGTCTCTCGTGTTTCGCATATCGAATGTATGTAACAAAAAAAAAAAAAAAAAACAAAAAAAACTTTCTTAGTTTATCTTCCGAATGCAAGACGTATGACATCTGTACAATGTTTAGTTCTTGTGCAATAAATAACTGAGATTGTTCCCCGACTTTACGTACACCCTGTATTTTAAGCACGGTTAATAATTTGACATTCTAAATGTCACTCCAAAACGTCAAAGTTTATTGACTTTGGGTATAATAGAATATTGGCGAAACCCCAAAACGCACATTGGTGTGAATAAAAATACATAAAACGTAGCTGATTGCTGAATTTCGTAAATTAATTTTCGTTTCAAATGTGTCCTCGGTTTCCTTACTACCTGCTCAGTGTACGGATTAAATGACATTGGGGATGTGCTACAACCTCCTTTTCAACGACTGCATCCTGTTGATGTCGTTCGATTTCTACAACTACAGTCTCATTTGTTTCTGCAGATAATCTTGCGCTGTCCGTGTTTTATTTCTGATAACTTCAGAATTCCGAAGGCTATATTCCAGTCGATTCAGTGCCACCAAGTTGCGGACTCGTAATCGGTCTGATGAGACTTCTAGTGGCACTCGCTGCTGGCTGCGGTTCTTCAGAGGGCATTCCAGTAGTCCCCCGCGCAGGCAGCTTCGCATCGCCTGGTGAATAATTCACGTCGGCCGTCGCTAATGCCGTGATGGCTCTCTAGCCCCACCTAGCGGACCGCCACTGGCGGAAAACCACCTGTTGCTGCGGTCGCCACCGCACAGGGGGCGATCGCCCCGGATTCGAACCCAGGACTGTACGGGAAGCGTAGCCTGTAAATAGTAGGGATAGTGGTTATCACTGAAATAACCGGTTTTTTTTCTTCAGCGCCAGTTTAATCTGAGTGTTAAAACCGTTCAAATTAACCGGTTTCTGAAAGAACTATTTTCGTTTTTATCCTGTAATAAACGTAGAAATCGAACAAAGATCGAAAACTTTTGACTTCCTTAATTTCAGGATACATAGAATGAAAACATGAAATTAAATAGAAAATAAAAGAAAACTGCCGTGAGCGCTACTGCGCTGCTTCGCCGGCCGCGGTGGTCTCGCGGTTCTAGGCGCGCAGTCCCGAACCGTGGGACCGCTACGGTCGCAGGTTCGAATCCTGCCTCGGGCATGGATGTGTGTGATGTCCTTAGGTTAGGTTTAAATAGTTCTAAGTTCTAGGGGACTGATAACCACAGCAGTTGAGTCCCATAGTGCTCAGAGCCATTTGAACCATTTTTTTTGCGCTGCTTCCTGGACTCGGGTAGGCCCACCGGCCCCGGATCGAATCCGCCCGGCGGGTTACGGACGTCGGTTGGCGTCCCGGCCAGCCTGAATGTGGTTTTTAGGCGGTTTTCCACATCCCGCTAGGTGAATACCGGGCTGGTCCCCACGTTCCGCCTCAGTTACACTACTCGCAGACATCTGAACACGTTCGCACTATTCCATGAATTACCCTAGACGCAGACAGCAGGGGTACACTAATTGCATCCTGGGGGGTACGGGGTGGCGGCACGAAGGGCATCCGGCCACCCCTTTCCACTAACCTTGCCATATCCGTTCCTAAAAATGTCGACCCTGCGCAGCACAGGACATGGCACCAGTGAAAGAAAGAAAGAAAGAAAGGAAACTTAGTCCGTCCACAATTCGCTGCTTTTCTTGAAAAGTGATAAGTAGCTGAATACCAGAAAAACCATCAGTATTCTCCTACTGATTCAAATTTTTTGAAACTATGTTCAAAAATCATGTAGTCGAAGATCAGGTACCACATTTTAGGCCTTACAAATATCAGTTATAAAGGAAAAAAACTGATGTTGGAGGAGTCAATTTTTGTGTTAAATTGTCCGTTTTCAAGGACTACAAAGCAGATAAAGGCATATACCGTAGACACAGGCAGCAAATCTGCTATACTTATAATTGCATACTATCAAAGATGTGTTTGGTTTTAAGTTTTCTCCTTATATGATGTTGCAATTTTGTTGCGGCTCCTCCCGTACTTACAGACCAGATACGGCAAATCTCGCACACTGGATGTACTTGCGTACCATCCAATAGGTCACGTCACGTTGTAAAGGATACATAATTCTTTCAGGAAAAGCTTACCAACTCTTACACCACGTGTTTGTTGCTCGTTTCTGTCGGCATTATTATTAAAATAGCACTGATCGCGTTTCCTATTTTCTGTAGGCACATAGTATTCCAAAGCAATGGAAGTTCTACGAAAGAAAAATTAATCGTTTTTTAAAAAAGATTTATTTAAAAACCAAAAATTCTAGCACTGCTGTTATGGTTAATTGATGTTCCTGCATTTTTAACTGGTTATATGTAAAAAATAAAAAAAACCTGTTTTAACGGAGACGAAACAAATACCGAATAATACCGGTTATTCAGAACTAAAATACCGGTATCGGTTTTAACCGCTCGGTTCTTCCCTCGCCACCACTTCCCACCCCCGAGTCTCTCTCTCTCTCTCTCTCTTTCTCTCTCTCTCTTTTTTTTCTCTCTCTCTCTTTTTTTCTCTCTCTCTGTCTCTGTCTCTCTCTCTGTCTCTCTCTCTCTCTCTCTCTCTCTCTCTCTCTCTCTCTCTCACACACACACACACACACACACACACACACACGCGCGCGCGCGCGCAAGTGGTCCGGCAGCGTAATAAAATTCATCGACATGCATGTTCCCTCTGGGGAGAAGAGCTGCCACGTCATTTTCTTGACGGAATCCATTAAAATTCAGAGGCTTGACAATAGTTGTAACGAGAAAGAAGGAATTCTCAAGATGAGGGAGCCTGTTTCCTGTGCTGCAGCGAACGACCGTTGCGAGTAACGAGGTGAGAAACCACAGCGTTAATGGCCGGGGAAAGGGCCGTCATACGTTCATACGGCAAGTACATATGAAGAGTGGAAATGTCAGATGTTTTAAGTGGCCTTTTTTTAACTACAAAAGGCGTTTTCAGTGATACGTGTATTCTCGGTACTCTGTTGCATCTCCCTAAATTTGTTCCAAGCGACAAATCATGGAGAAAACACATAAGGCAAGTAATAAATGTGGCCAAGGCAGAAAGGATCTGCGTGTTAAGGCGCTACAGCCCCGACAACCACCCCAAGTGCCAGAGAGGATAAGAAAAATAATGAGATTTTTCGAAGGCATTTAAGTTTGTTTTCCTGCTCTTGTTTTTTCCTCATCGAAACTGAATAAGTCCCGAGAGCCAAAACATCATCCTCGCCTAGTTGCACATTTTGTGACTGAACATATCTCGCACACGGTATGTTATGTGGGAATGCACACGACGCTACGCGACAGCAGCACAGCTCAAACACAGTCGGAACACAGTGCCCTATGTGGAAACCGCCCCTAAATGTGCTCTATCTCAGATACCTTTCGGAATAGGGCATATGTTCATCAGAAATTTTTTTTTTTTTATTTTTTGCTTCAAATAATCCTGTCATATTCCTGAACATTGACCATTCCCCCTGAGACAACCTGTCTATTTGTGGCCTTATAGTCAGTCTGTAAACTCAAGAGCGAGCAGCGCTTTTGGTAGAAGTGACCTTTCCTGGAAGGCCTACAGGGGCACCCAAAATCAATTGCCCGTTACCTGTCCAGCGGTATACACTCAGTCGCAAAAGTATTCGGACAGTGGGAAGTTTCACAATGAGTACTCGAGAAACACTGACTGAAACCCAAACATATTTATTAGCAATATATATGCGTAACAACATTAATTACAAAAGAATTATTGTATTATTTCGTTTCCAAAACATAAATAACAGAACAATTAACAACAAAAATGAAACATCCTGCACACCCTCCTGCTACAAAAGTATTCGGACACTGTCCAATAAATGTTCATAAGTTGTACGACGAAAATGTCAATACCTTGTGGGTCTACCTGTCATTTTCAATACCTCCTACAATCTACTAGGCATACTTTCCACGAGATTTTTCGTGAAATCTGGGCCTATATTTGCCCATTCTTGGCGCAGTTTCTCTTTCAAGGTCTCCTTCGTATAGATGTCGTTCGCGCGGAGGGTCCGTTTCAATTTATCCTACAAATGTTCGATTGGGTTAAGGTCTGGTGACTGGGAAGGGGAGTGCAATACTTTCGGGCAATTGAAGAGCAACCACATTTGTAAAATATGCGCGGTATGCTTGGGATCATTATCCTGATAAAAAGGAAAGTTGTTCGCAATACCTAGATGTCGTGCACTCTGCCTCAAATGTCCTCGCAGTATATTCAGATACGCTTCCTTGTTCTTCGTATCATCACACACACCATGATGCTCCCACTTCCAAACTTTACTGTTGGTTTTAGGTTCCTGGGATTCAGCTCTTCATTGGTCTTTCGCCACACGTTTGCCTTTCCGTCGCTTTGCCATAATGTAAATTTACATTCGTCGCAAAATATCACCCGATTCCACCAAGCCTGATCGTATTCGGCGTATTCCCTCGCAAACTGCATACGTTTCTTCTGGTTCACTGCATTTATGAATGGCTTTCGCCGTACCACTCGACCATGGTACTGCGATCGTCGTAGTACTCTCCTCACGGTTTCGGGATGAACTTTTATACCAAGGTCTCCCTCCACTTTACATGTAATTCGTTTGGCAGATATTTTCGGATTCAGTTGTACCTTTCGCACAATCACACGTTCATCTCTCTGTGAAAATATCCGTGGCCGTCCTGTACTGCAGCGGAATTCCAATCGGTCTTCTTTCTCGAAACGTTTAATAATGTCGCGAACTGTACTTAGCTTCATGTTCACTATTGCGGCAATTTCCCTGCAGGTTTTCCCCTTCGCGTGATGATAAACGACAAGTTGCCTTTGCTCGAACGTAGAACACTTCCCTCTGCGTCCCATCGTCGACCTGCACAGGCTCGTGATACGTGTTTACTAATCATCGCTATCGTCTCGCGGAAATGTAGGACACACTGCAGTCGCTTCACCCTCTGTGCGTCTCTGAATGAACTATTCTCTCACGTTGTCCGCCTTTGTCCGAATACTTTTGTTGCACCTTCCCATGCCGTTTCCAGGAAATATTTTTTCAATCCCGCGTCCGGCCATCCTGATTTAGGTTTTCCGTGATTTCCCTAAATCGCTCCAGGCAAATGCCGGGATGGTTCCTCTGAAAGGGCACGGCCGACTTCCTTCCCTAATCCGATGAGACCGATGACCTCGCTGTTTGGTCTCTTCCCCCAAAAACAAACAAACCAACCAACCAATCAGGAAATGTTACGTAACACACACATGTCCAACAACAATTGTTCGTATTTGACGCGTGTTTCGTGTTGCGACATCGTACCCAGAGTCCCAAATACATTACAAAGTGCAGTTTCTGTATTTGTTAATGCGGCAAACTGCAAAATTATGCGCCGTTATGTGCTGTCCGAATACTTTTGCGACTGAGTGTAGATTGGCGTGCAGCGATACACGTTGTTTCTGTTCGGGGATCGTAGTTTCCAGTGTCAGTCAGTTAACTCTGTATACTCACTGGTACACTTAGGTATCCGGAAGTGATGGCTAATCGCCCTGCATTGCAAGAAAATGTGCAGAATACGAAGAGGAGGTATCTGCGGAGTAACGAGCGTTCAGTCGTCTCTAATGTTACAACAGCGTGTGTTAAGGAGGCGACACAGAAAGAACTGTTTGCTAATTTTACCAGTCCCAATCAAAGGGCTGCCATTTATGAAAACGTCAGCCTCGCCACATAAGGAAGGAACGCAAAAATAAGCCGCATGGTTTACTGGAATCGCCACGGAAGAAAACTACTAATCTCGGGAGGAAATCCATCGTTATAGCCAGGGGCATATGTGTAGCTCTGCTGATACTCCGTTTTTGACGTGCAAGTATGCAGAAGGTCGGGCCCCGCCACTTGGAAGTCGTCGCGCAGTCGGTGTTAACGGTCTGGCAGCACAGACGCAGACCGTTGGCCATGGCGGCGAGCCCCGTTCAAACAGTTCTGTGCCGCGGCGTGACGTCACGCCATTGGCCGGGCGCGTCCACATACTTCGGCGGCCGTCTGTCGTACCAATCGCTCGGTCGGAACCGCGCCGTCGCCTGTGTACCTGGCTGGCAAGTGCAGCTCCGGAAGCACTGAGCCTGTATGCCACGTGAGCAGCAAATGCGGGATGATTCAGAAAGAAGAAAGAATTTTATCCATAGTGGATGCTGTCGAACTCCGTGACTGTTCCTTTATGGGGTTGTAGAAAGATATCCGCTACCAGTCACAATAAAAGGTTGTTTATTCGTCACACGACCGGTTTCGGGCTTGCGCCCATCTTCAGGTGTTTATACATTCATGTATATGTTTGTACTGTTGGACATCACTGTATAAATACAAAAAAAAAATTATTTGATGGTGACTACACAGATACAAGTGGGACAATTGTAAGTGGTAAGGCAGCATTTGACGAAAGCTGGCCGGCGTGGTCGTGCGGTTCTAGGCGCTACAGTCTGGAACCGCGAGACCGCTACGGTCGCAGGTTCGTATCCTGCCTCGGGCATGGATGTATGTGTTGTCCTTAGGTTAGTTAGGTTTAAGTAGTTCTAAGTTCTAGGGGACTGATGACCTCAGAAGTTAAGTCCCATAGTGCTCAGAGCCATTTGACGAAAATATATCTGTACTTACAAAAAGATGAAGCACCATTATTACAGTTATGTTGTGGTGATAGTTTTGCCAGTTAGCTACACACCTATGGCGCTAGATCTAAGTTTTCCGTCAAATATGTGAATCAAAAAAAATTTCATGTGTGTCAAGAAACGTCGCAGTCTATAATAGCTTTTTAAATTTCTATATATGCAACACCTTTGCACTTCCTGTGGCTAAGTTCTTTGACCAGAACCTACAAGTTTCTGTGTGAGTAACATCTTTACATCTGCTACATCTAAATTCTTTGACCACAGCCCACATGTTTGTATGTAAACTTAGTGTATTTCACGAGTGCACATCATCATAGTGTAATATGGAGCTATACTTGGTAAAACTGATATATGGACGCGAAAATGACCATAAGTGTGTAACTAAGTGGCAAAACTATCACCACAGCATAACTGTAATAATGATGCTTCATCTTTTTGTAAGGACAGATATATTGTCATCAAATGCTGCCTTACCACTTAGAATTGTTACACTTGTATGTGTGTAGTCACGAGCAAATAATTGTTTTGTATTTATACAGTGATCTCAAACCGTACAAACATGTACATGAATGTATAAACACCTGAAGATGGGCGCAAGCCCGAAACCGGTCGTGTGACGAATAAACAACCTTTTATTGTGACTGGTAGCGGATATTTTTCTACAACCCCTCAAAAAGAAGAACCGGTTTCAGTTGTTTATTACACACTAACTATGAAAGATAGAATCTCATTGCGCATGTCACTGGATAGAGGAAGACTCAGAGTTTTGTGCACGCTCGGACACAGATCATGCACTTAACATGGGCACCATGCGATGTTCAAGAAACATCAAAAAGGTAGTCCATTTCATTCCACGCACAAATCAACAAGTCCCTGTTTTATTGAATCTACAGATTCAACAATTCGATTTCTCAGCTCTTGAAGAGTAACTGCGATATGTGGGACCACAGAAAAAGATCGCGAGGGAGGCCGAAAGTAATGATGGAGTCTTATCCTCCACCTGTTCCAGTCCACCGTTGTAGGGTCGTGGTGTTAAGATAACGCCGCACCTCAAAGTGGAAGTAATGCGGGCGCCGTCATCCGTAGAAATGAAATCATTGCAATCTTCGTGAAGTTAACAGCCAGTTTTGCAGCATGCCCAGGTATGACATTCCTGTCACAGTTTCCTCCGCAGGAAAGAAAGGTCCATAAACTTTGTGGGCAAAAACGACAGCCGGCCGGTGTGGCCGTGCGGTTAAAGGCGCTTTAGTCTGGAACCGCGTGGCCGCTACGGTCGCAGGTTCGAATTCTGCCTCGGGCATGGATGTGTGTGATGTCCTTAGGTTAGTTAGGTTTAAGTAGTTCTAAGTTCTAGGCGACTGATGACCTCAGAAGTTAAGTCGCATAGTGCACAGAGCCATTTGAACCATTTTTTGCAAAAACGACACCAACACACATTCAGTTTCGGTGAGTCTGTTTCATGTACGATGACGGGGCCAGTATTTTATGACCCCCAAATTCTTACATTATGCCGATTTACCTTTGTAAGTAGGCTGTTCAGGTTTTTATGTTAGTAGCGCTCCATATGAAAATCACTGGCTCTGCTGTGTGCAGTCTGTGGCTGGTTGGCGTTCTTGGAATATTCGCTATTGTAGTGTTGGGCAGTTGGATGTGAACAGCGCGTAGCGTTGTGCAGTTGGAGGTGAGCCGCCAGCAGGGGTGGATGTGGGGAGAGAGGTAGTTTTGAGAGCGGATGATCTGGACATGTGTCCGTCAGAAAACGAAATTTGTAAGACCGGGTGTCATGAACTGATATATATATATATATATATATATATATATATATATATATATATATATATATATATGACTTTGGACACTGTTAAGGTAAATACATTGTTTGTTCTCCATCAAAATCTTTGATTTGCTAACTATGCCTATCAGTAGTTAGTGCCTTCAGTAGTTAGAATCTTTCATTTAGCTGGCAGTAGTGGCGCTGGCTGTATTGTAGTAGTTCGAGTAACGAAGATTTTTGTGAGGTAAGTATAGATTTTTGAAAGTCAGATTGCGTTGCACTAAAAACATTGTGTGTCAGTTTAGTGTTCATCGGAATAAATAAAGAGAGAAATGTCTGAGTACGTTCAGTTTTGCTCAGCTGTTTGAAAATCAAATAACGTAAGAGGTTTACCAGTACAGTGATACATAATTTTCTAAGGGGATGTTTCACCTTACCTGCTGGATGCAACGTCGCTTCGTCCGAACAGATAAGGTGTTCCGAAAAAGTGCCCTCAGCTATATCTGTAAGATTCAATTCAGGCCTCTTCTCAGAACACACCACACCGTTCTCTGAGGAAGCTGAAGTTCGTGGGCTTCCCGTCTTGTGGACTACCGAGGGCTCCGTGTGAACTCATCTCGGATACCCTCGACATCTTTATCAGATGTGTATCGTCGACAAGTCTCTTCCCTTTGCATATGCAACCAACTTCAAAGAATTTTGAATGCCAGTCAAATATCTGCTTGTGCAGAAGCGGCTTCTTGCTGATTCGACCGCGGAACGCACGTTGCACTTGCAAAGTGCAACAAACACACAACGATTTCTCTTGCGACGTAGTAGCCATATTGCTGCAAACAACAACAACAGCGCAGCTGTGTGAGAACTTTGAAACTTCCTCTATCTCGTGACATGGGCAATATGTTTCTATCGTTTACAGTTTGTCTACAATGAACAACTGAAATCTGTTCTTTTCTAATCGCCCCAGTATAAGCACCACCACATCTGACAAGCCGTTGTGAGTCGATAAGATGGGTCGACCTGACGCGATCGCTTTCTGGAGTTCCCGTGACAACACCGTGAAAGAAGTTGCCCGATTTGACAGTGTAACATCGCAGACTGTACAACGTGTCTGCAAGGGCTGGTGTACTACTAGCAGCCGTATAAAACGGCGAAGGAACACTGACCGTTAAGAGATTCTAGCAGAGGCAGAGGCCTTGTCAATGACGGCATGTACAGGGTGTTTCAAAAACGACCGGTAGATTTGAAACGGCAATAAAAACTAAACGAGCAGCGATAGAAATACACCGTTTGTTGCAATATGCTTGGGACAACAGTACATTTTCAGGCGGACAAACTTTCGAAATTACAGTAGTTACAATTTTCAACAACAGATGGCGCTGCAAGTGATGTGAAAGATATAGAAGACAACGCAGTCTGTGGGTGCGCCATTCTGTACGTCGTCTTTCTGCTGTAAGCGTGTGCTGTTCACAACGTGCAAGTGTGCTGTAGACAACATGGTTTATTCCTTAGAACAGAGGATTTTTCTGGTGTTGGAATTCCACCGCCTAGAACACAGTGTTGTTGCAACAAGACGAAGTTTTCAACGGAGGTTTAATGTAACCAAAGGACCGAAAAGCGATACAATAAAGGATCTGTTTGAAAAATTTCAACGGACTGGGAACGTGACGGATGAACGTGCTGGAAAGGTAGGGCGACCGCGTACGGCAACCACAGAGGGCAACGCGCAGCTAGTGCAGCAGGTGATCCAACAGCGGCCTCGGGTTTCCGTTCGCCGTGTTGCAGCTGCGGTCCAAATGACGCCAACGTCCACGTATCGTCTCATGCGCCAGAGTTTACACCTCTATCCATACAAAATTCAAACGCGGCAACCCCTCAGCGCCGCTACCATTGCTGCACGAGAGACATTCGCTAACGATATAGTGCACAGGATTGATGACGGCGATATGCATGTGGGCAGCATTTGGTTTACTGACTAAGCTTATTTTTACCTGGACGGCTTCGTCAATAAACAGAACTGGCGCATATGGGGAACCGAAAAGCCCCATGTTGCAGTCCCATCGTCCCTGCATCCTCAAAAAGTACTGGTCTGGGCCGCCATTTCTTCCAAAGGAATCATTGGCCCATTTTTCAGATCCGAAACGATTACTGCATCACGCTATCTGGACATTCTTCGTGAATTTGTGGCGGTACAAACTGCCTTAGACGACACTGCGAACACCTCGTGGTTTATGCAAGATGGTGCCCGACCACATCGCACGGCCGACGTCTTTAATTTCCTGAATGAATATTTCGATGATCGTGTGATTGCTTTGGGCTATCCGAAACATACAGGAGGCGGCGTGGATTGGCCTCCCTATTCGCCAGACAAGAACCCCTGTGACTTCTTTCTGTGGGGACACTTGAAAGACCAGGTGTACCGCCGGAATCCAGAAACAATTGAACAGCTGAAGCAGTACATCTCATCTGCATGTGAAGCCATTCCGCCAGACACGTTGTCAAAGGTTTCGGGTAATTTCATTCAGATACTACGCCATATAATTGCTACGCATGGTGGATATGTGGAAAATATCGTACTATAGAGTTTCCCAGACCGCAGCGCCATCTGTTGTTGAAAATTGTAACTACTGTAATTTCGAAAGTTTGTCTGCCTGAAAATGTACTGTTGTCCCAAGCATATTGCAACAAACGGTGTATTTCTATCGCTGCTCGTTTAGTTTTTATTGCCGTTTCAAATCTACCGGTCGTTTTTGAAACACCCTGTATGAAACTCGAAGGAAACTGTAGGTGTCACTGAATGCAGGCCCATTACAGTTTGTGATAACATCGAGAAGTTGCATAAAATATCGGAGATATCTACATCGATATACGTACTCCGCAAGCCAACGCACGGTACGCAGCTGAGGGTACCCTGTACCGCTACCAGTCATTTCTCTTCCTGTTCCACTCGCAAACAGAGCGAGGGAAAACGACCGTCTGTAGGTGTCCGTACGAGCCCTAATTTCTCTTATCTTCCTGGGCGTTACGCGAAGTGTACGTTGGCGGCAGTAGAACTGTTCTGAAGTCAGCTTCAAATGACTGTTCTCTAAATTTTCTCAGTAGTGCCCCTCGAATAAACGTTGCCGTCCCTCCGGGGATTCCCATTTGCGTTCCCAAAGCATCTCCGTAACACCAGAGAGTTGTTCGGACCTACCTGTAACCCTCTTGCTTCGGTGTCTTCCTGTAATCCGATCTGGTGCGGATCCCAAAAACTGGAGCAGTGCTCAAAAATGGGTCGCACTAGTGTCCTATGTGCGGTCTCGATTACAAATGAACCACACTTACCTAACTTCTTTAAAGTCAGTACCGCCATTAGACTTTTTTTATTTGCAGTGTTACATTTACACGATCATGATTTCGGCTTAAAATGCCATTATCAAGTGTTTTAATGTTATACAGTGCCTAAGATGGCATACTGTCGTATTTAAAATACATTATTAGACACATTGTCTAAGGGTCAATATTTCTGGTAAAATCCTACTGCTATGTTCTATCACTGAGTATACCATCTTGACTCAGATTGGCTCTGAGCACTATGGGACTCAACTGCTGTGGTCATAAGTCCCCTAGAATTTAGAACTACTTAAACCTAACTAACCTAAGGACATCACACACATCCATGCCCGAGGCAGGATTCGAACCTGCGACCGTAGCGGTCGCGCGGTTCCAGACTGTAGCGCCTTTAACCGCTCGGCCACTCCGGCCGGCATCTTGACTCAGAGAAGTTCCTGAAAGTGGACATGTACGTCCAGGTTACTGCACTGTGTGGGCGTCGAAACATTGGTCGCCTGAATTCTAGAGTGGAAGCATTTGAAATTTGGCGATATCAGTGAAAGTTCGAGAACAGATGCAGCGAAGAGCGGCGCGTTCGGTCACGGGATCGCGTAGTCTACGCGTGGGTGTAACGTAAGGACTCAACAAACTGCGGTGGGAGACTCTGCTAGAGAGAGACGGTGTACATCACGGAAAAGTTTAATGTCGTAATTCCGAGAGCGTACGACCCGGTAAGATTGCAGCTGCATATCACTTCTTCCCGTGCACTTCTTACGAGCCGCGCGGGATTAGCCGAGCGCTCTGAGGCGCTGCAGTCACGGACTGTGCGGATGGTCCCGGCGGAGGTTCGAATCCTCCCTCGGGCATGGGTGTGTGTGTTTGCCCTTAGGATAATTTAGGTTAAGTAGTGTGTAAGCTTATGGACTGATGACCTTAGCAGTTAAGTCCCGTAAGATTTCACACACATTAACTTCTTACGAAGTGACCACAACAAAGAAATTAAAGGTCTTACCGGAGTTTACCGACAACTGCTCCCCACTCGATACTCCTGAGAGGAACCGAGGAGGCAAGCAGGGTGCGATTTGTGCTTTTACCAGGAGGGGGGGGGGGATGTCTTAGGGGTTTAGTAGAATTATATATGTTAATATTTTAGCTTGGACCGTGGCGTTACGCATGGTTAAACAGCTATTTATAAATACATGTTAATGCCGAAACTCACTATTCACGCGGATGCACTATCAGAAAAGCCATCGCTTGTTATATCTTAAAAAGTACATTATAGGTAAAGCTTATTTACAAAATCATCTACATACAGGTAAACGAGAGGAATTCAAAAAGTAGAGGCACATTTGTGAAGAGCTGAAAAGCTGTACTTATTCTGATGTTAGAAAACTGAAACATATTAATAGCATTAATAGTAAGACTTATTAAAAACTTTCAGTGTTCGGCTCCACAAATTTAAATTATATGTAAAGTTTTACTCCAGTGCGTGGGAAATAAACATCCCAGGTTGGGATGCATAAACTAAAACCAGAGAACGGGATGGTCTGATGCAGAGAAGGGGAAATCCCCCCCCCCCATCCCCCCCCCCCCCCCCTGGAGGCAAGAAAGTGAATTTGTGCCAGAAGTACCCTTGCCCACACATCGTGAAATGTAGATGCAGAAGATAGGAAACAATGTCGGACAGCATCGAAACGGATGGGTGGATTGTTAACTGAAAAAGAAAGGAAACATGTACATCTACATCTACATGGATACTCTGCAAATCACATTAAGTGCCTGGCAGTGGGTTCATCGGATCACCTTCACAATTCTCTATTATTACAATCTCGTATAGCATGTAGGAAGAATGAACACCTATATCTTTCCGTACGAGCTCTGATTTCCCTTATTTTATCATGGTGACTGTTCCTCCCTATGTAGGTGTCAACAAAATATTTTCGCATTCGGAGGAAAAAGTTGGCGATTGGAATTTCGTGAGAAGATTCCGTCGCAACGAAAAACGCCTTTGTTTTAATGATTTTCAGCCCAAATCCTGAATAATTTTTGTGACACACTCTCCCATATTTCGCAACAATACAAAACGTGCTGCCTTTCTTTGAACTTTTTTGATGTACTCCGTCAGTCCTATCTGGTAAGGATCCCACACCGCGCAGCAGTATTGTAGAAGAGGACGGACAAGCGTATTGTAGGCAGTCTCCTTAGTAGGTCTGTTACATTTTCTAAGTGTCCTGCCAATAAAACGCAGTCTTTGGTTAGCCTTCCCCACAACATTTTTTGTGTGTCCTTTCCAATTTAAGTTGTTCGTAATTGTAATACCTAGGTATTTAGTTGAATTTATGACTTTTAGATTAGACTGATTTATCGTGTAACCGAAGTTTAACAAGTTCCTTTTAGCACTCATGTGGATGACCTCACACTTTTCGTTATTTAGGGTCAACTGCCACTTTTCGCACCATTCAGATATTTTTTCTAAATCGTTTTTCAGTTTGTTTTGATCTTCCGATGACTTTATTAGTCGATAAACGACAGTGTCATGTGCAAACAACCGAAGACGGCTGCTCAGATTGTCTCCCAAATCGTTTATACAGGGTGTTACAAAAAGGTACGGCCAAACTTTCAGGAAACATTCCTCACAACAAATAAATAAAAGATGTTATGTGGACATGTGTCCGGAAACGCCTAATTTCCACGTTAGAGCTCATTTTAGTATCGTCAGTATGTACTGTACTTCGTCGATTCACCGCCAGTTGGCCCAATTGAAGGAAGGTAATGTTGACTTCGGTGCTTGTGTTGACATGCGACTCATTGCTCTACAGTACTAGCATCAAGCACATCAGTACGTAGCATCAACAGGATAGTGTTCATCACGAACGTGGTATTGCAGTCAGTGCAATGTTTACAAATGCGGAGTTGGCAGATGGCCATTTGATGTATGGATTAGCACGGGGCGATAGCCGTGGCGCGGTACGTTTAATCGAGACAGATTTCCAGAACGAAGGTGTCCCGACAGGAAGACGTTCGAAGTAATTGATCGGCGTCTTAGGGAGCACGGAACATTCCAGCCTATGACTCGCGACTGGGCAAGACCTAGAACGACGAGGACACCTGCAATGGACGAGGCAATTCTTCGTGCAGTTGACGATAACCCTAATGTCAGCGTCAGAGAAGTTGCTGCTGTACAAGGTAACGTTAACTACGTAACTGTATGGAGAGTGCTACGGGAGAACCAGTTGTTTCCATACCATGTACAGCTTGTGCAGGCACTATCAGCAATTGATTGGCCTCCACGGGTACACTTCTGCGGATGGTTCATCCAACAATATGTCAATCCTCATGTCAGTGCACATGTTCTCTTTACGGATGATGCTTCTTTCCAACGTGATCAAATCGTAAATTTTCACAATAAACGTGTGTGGGCTGACGAGAATCCGCACGCAATTGTGCAATCACGTCATCAACACAGATTTTCTGTGAACGTTTGGGCAGGCATTGTTGGTGATGTCTTGATTGGGCCCCATGTTCTTCCACCTACGCTCAATGGAGCACGTTATCATGATTTCATACGGGATACTCTACCTGTGCTGCAAGAACATGTGCCTTTACAAGTACGACACAACATGTGGTTCATGCACTATGGAGCTCCTGCACATTTCAGTCGAAGTGTTCGTACGCTTCTCAACAACAGATTCGGTGACCGATGGATTGGTAGAGGCGAACCAATTCCATGGCCTCCACGCTCTCCTGACCTCAATCCTCTTGACTTTAATTTATGGGGGCATTTGAAAGCTCTTGTCTACGCAACCCTGGTACCAAATGTAAAGACTCTTCGTGCTCGTATTGTGGACGGCTGTGATACAATACGCCATTCTCCAGGGCTGCATCAGCGCATCAGGGATTCCGTGCGACGGAGGGAGGATGCATGTATCCTCGCTAACGGAGGACGTTTTGAACATTTCCTGTAACAAAGTGTTTGAAGTCACGCTGGTACGTTCTGTTGCTGTGTGTTTCCATTCCATGATTAATGTGATTTGAAGAAAAGTAATAAAATGAGCTCTAACGTGGAAAGTAAGCGTTTCCGGACACATGTCCACATAACATGTTTTCTTTCTTTGTGTGTGAGGAACGTTTCCTGAAAGTTTGGCCGTACCTTTTTGTAACACCCTGTATAGATAAAAAAAAAACAGCAAACGGGCCTATAACACTACCTTGGGGAATGTCAGAAATGACGTTCGTTTTACTCGATGACTTTCTGTCAATCACTACGAACTGTGACCTCTTTGACAGTAAATCAGTAAAATGATCTGAAACGCCAGTTAGGAGTGCTAAGTTATCGGCGTGAGACAGCTCCGAACAGGTAGCTCCCGACCCGACTGCTGCTACTTAGCGCCGGTCTCCCGAGGCGCAAAGTGGCGAAGGCGGCTGGTGGCGTGAGAATGTCGGACAGAAGTTGGCCCTGTTGTCGGACAGGGCGTGTGCTCGTCGGACACGGCACTCGCGTCGCCCGCTGCCCCCCTGGTAGGGCTTTCCCAGGCGACGCCCTCTTCACACACGGGCTGGCGCGGGAGGTCCTCCGTCTTCTGCGACAGACAGGCCGGGAGCGCTGGGTAGCGCCGCGCGGAACAGATTACCTCAGCGCGGTAATTGTTCCGTAGCCGTCCACAATAGAGCACTTGACGGCGCACCGATTGCACACTTCCGGCCGTAATTCGACCAAGTTTTTGTGTGTTACGCGTCCTTCTCACGGTTGAATAATACTGAAAGTAGTCTTTCCTGGATGAGGACTCAGCTACTCATTCTTCTTGTTTCCTTAACCAGTTGGTGACTTGTTTCCTTGTTAATTATTACATGCTACGGTCACATGTTCGAATCCTGCCTCGGGCACAGATGTGTGTGATGTCCTTAGGTTAGTTAGGTTTCAGTAGTGCTAAGTTCTAGGGGACAGATGACCTCAGATGTTAAGAAGCATGCTGATGAATAGGAAAAAGAATCCTGTAATGTTTGAATACTCCATTAATAGTGTAGCGCTTGACACAGTCACGTCGATTAAATATTTGGGCGTAACATTGCAGAGCGATATGAAGAGGGACAAGCATTTAATGGCAGTTGTGGGTAAGGCGGATAGTCGTCTATCGGTTCATTGGTAGAGTTTTGGGAAGATGTGGTTCAGCTGTAAAGGAGACCGCTTATAAAACACTAATACGACCTATTCTTGAGTACTGCTCGAGCGTTTGGGATCCCTATCAGGTCGGTTTGAGGGAGGACATACACTCCTGGAAATTGAAATAAGAACACCGTGAATTCATTGTCCCAGGAAGGGGAAACTTTATTGACACATTGCTGGGGTCAGATACATCACATGATCACACTGACAGAACCACAGGCACATAGACACAGGCAACAGAGCATGCACAATGTCGGCACTAGTACAGTGTATATCCACCTTTCGCAGCAATGCAGGCTGCTATTCTCCCATGGAGACGATCGTAGAGATGCTGGATGTAGTCCTGTGGAACGGCTTGCCATGCCATTTCCACCTGGCGCCTCAGTTGGACCAGCGTTCGTGCTGGACGTGCAGACCGCGTGAGACGACGCTTCATCCAGTCCCAAACATGCTCAATGGGGGACAGATCCGGAGATCTTGCTGGCCAGGGTAGTTGACTTACACCTTCTAGAGCACGTTGGGTGGCACGGGATACATGCGGACGTGCATTGTCCTGTTGGAACAGCAAGTTCCCTTGCCGGTCTAGGAATGGTAGAACGATGGGTTCGATGACGGTTTGGATGTACTGTGCACTATTCAGTGTCCCCTCGACGATCACCAGTGGTGTACGGCCAGTGTAGGAGATCGCTCCCCACACCATGATGCCGGGTGTTGGCCCTGTGTGCCTCGGTCGTATGCAGTCCTGATTGTGGCGCTCACCTGCACAGCGCCAAACACGCATACGACCATCATTGGCACCAAGGCAGAAGCGAAGCGACTCTCATCGCTGAAGACGACACGTCTCCATTCGTCCCTCCATTCACGCCTGTCGCGACACCACTGGAGGCGGCCTGCACGATGTTGGGGCGTGAGCGGAAGACGGCCTAACGGTGTGCGGGACCGTAGCCCAGCTTCATGGAGACGGTTGCGAATGGTCCTCGCCGATACCCCAGGAGCAACAGTGTCCCTAATTTGCTGGGAAGTGGCGGTGCGGTCCCCTACGGCACTGCGTAGGATCCTACGGTCTTGGCGTGCATCCGTGCGTCGCTGCGGTCCGGTCCCAGGTCGACGGGCACGTGCACCTTCCGCCGACCACTGGCGACAACATCGATGTACTGTGGAGACCTCACGCCCCACGTGTTGAGCAATTCGGCGGTACGTCCACCCGGCCTCCCGCATGCCCACTATACGCCCTCGCTCAAAGTCCGTCAACTGCACATACGGTTCACGTCCACGCTGTCGCGGCATGCTACCAGTGTTAAAGACCGCGATGGAGCTCCGTATGCCACGGCAAACTGGCTGACACTGACGGCGGCGGTGCACAAATGCTGCGCAGCTAGCGCCATTCGACGGCCAACACCGCGGTTCCTGGTGTGTCCGCTGTGCCGTGCGTGTGATCATTGCTTGTACAGCCCTCTCGCAGTGTCCGGAGCAAGTATGGTGGGTCTGACACACCGGTGTCAATGTGTTCTTTTTTCCATTTCCAGGAGTGTAGAAGCAATTCAGAGGCGGGTTCCTGGATTTGTTACTGGTAGGTTTGATCATCACGCGAGTGTTACGGAAATGCTTCAGGAACTCGGGTGGGAGTCTCTAGAGGAAAGGAGGCGTTCTTTTCGTTAATCGCTACTGAGGAAATTTAGAGAACCAGCATTTGAGGCTGACTGCAGTACAATTTTACTGCCGCCAACTTATATTTCGCGGAAAGACCACAAAGATAAGAGAGATTAGGGCTCATACAGAGGCATATAGGCAGTCATTTTTCCCTCGTTCTGTTTGTGAGTGGAACAGGGAGAGAAGATGCTAGTTGTGGTACGAGGTACCCTCCGCCACGCACCGTATGGTGGATTGCGGAGTGTGTATGTAGATGTAGATGTAGTTCAGAGCCATTTGAACCATTTGTTAACGATTCCACTAAAAGTTTATTGCTGAGGAACTCCAGAACGATAAATTTATTTCCAGCAAACTACTGCTTCCTGCTACAACTACAGTTGCTACTACTATTACTAGGTGATCAAAAATCATCACACCAGAAAACTTCAGTCCCGGAGAAATAAAGTATGTACACCACTGTCGCTGTGAAATATTTCACCACATCCAAGCAGCACGCTGAACGACTGAAGATAGTGCAGGTGTTTTAAACAGGCTGTTCCGACAGTCAGGAAGATCAGAAGGTTCCTCAGTGCCCTGCCGGCCCATCTGGCGGTTCACAGAGAGCGACAAAGCTCTGCGGAGCTGGGCGAGCTGGAACAGCCAGGCTTATTCTGTCGTCTGACTCTCTATTGGCTTTCACGCATGCAAACAAACCAGTTATCGTTCAATTACTGTTTACTAAGTAGCCGGGAAGACCAGTAATTTCAATCATACAAATTTTATTTGACTGGATTTTTAAAAATTAGATACAGTCAGGTTCTAACATGAAATTAGGAATTTTCAGGATTTTTAAAAATGAGGAACAATCGCAGGAGAGCTTCTGTGAAGTTTGGAAGATAAGAGACGACGTAATGGCGCAATTAGAGCTGTGAGGACGGGGCGTGAGTCGTTCTTGGGTAGCTCAGTTGGCACAGCACTTGCCCGCGAAAGGCAAAGGTCCCAAGTTCGAGTCTCGGTCAGGCATACAGTTTTAATCTGCCAGGAAGTTTGCTATCAGTGCACACTCCGCTGTAGAGTGAAAATTTCATTCTAAGGAACAATCAGGTTCTAACATGATGGAAGTAGGTATTTTAGCTACTATAAAATAACAGATTTCGATAAAATATTTGCGTAATTCTTAGCTGGGAAGACCACGAGAGAGTGTTACTCACAAACAATTTTATCTAATTGGGTTTTTAAAATTTGTGTGCAATCCTGTACTAACCTGAAATTAGGTTTTTTTAGGTGCTATAAAACAAGCGTTTTCGATCATAAATTGGTGTAATTCGTGTATGTACAATGTTTATTACCTATACAATGCTTTTTTATTTCAGTCTCTGATCACAATATGAATTCTTTAGACGATGACAGGTTTCAGTCTGTATTGACCATCCTCAGATCCTTTTTACACCATGTCCTAAAGTGATAAGGCCATAATGGCATCGTCAAAACATATTAATATCAGCATAGCATCACACAATTATTACCTACAGGGCTATTACAAATGATTGAAGCGATTTCATAAATTCACTGTAGCTCCATTCATTGACATATGGTCACGACACACTACAGATACGTAGAAAAACTCATAAAGTTTTGTTCGGCTGAAGCCGCACTTCAGGTTTCTGTCGTCAGAGCGCTCGAGAGCGCAGTGAGACAAAATGGCGACAGGAGCCGAGAAAGCGTATGTCGTGCTTGAAATGCACTCGCATCAGTCATTCATAACAGTGCAACGACACTTCAGGACGAAGTTCAACAAAGATCCACCAACTGCTAACTCCATTCGGCGATGGTATGCGCAGTTTAAAGCTTCTGGATGCCTCTGTAAGGGGAAATCAACGGGTCGACCTGCAGTGAGCGAAGAAACGGTTGAACGCGTGCGGGCAAGTTTCACGCGTAGCCCGCGGAAGTAGACGAATAAAGCAAGCAGGGAGCTAAACGTACCACAGCCGACGGTTTGGAAAATTTTACGGAAAAGGCTAAAGCAGAAGCCTTACCGTTTACAATTGCTACAAGCCCTGATACCGGATGACAAAGTCAAACGCTTTGAATTTTCGGCGCGGTTGCAACAGCTCATGGAAGAGGATGCGTTCAATGTGAAACTTGTTTTCAGTGATGAAGCAACATTTTTTCTTAATGGTGAAGTGAACAGACACAATGTGCGAATCTGGGCGGTAGAGAATCCTCACGCATTCGTGCAGCAAATTCGCAATTCACCAAAAGTTAACGTGTTTTGTGCAATCTCACGGTTTAAAGTTTACGGCCCCTTTTTCTTCTGCAAAAAAAAAAAAAGTTACAGGACACGTGTATCTGGACATGCTGGAAAATTGGCTCATGCCACAAATGGAGACCGACAGCGCCGACTTCATCTTTCAACAGGATGGTGCTCCACCGCACTTCCATCATGATGTTCGGCATTTCTTAAACAGGAGATTGGAAAACCGATGGATCGGTTGTGGTGGAGATCATGATAAGCAATTCATGTCATGGCCTCCACGCTCTCCCGACGTAACCCCATGCGATTTCTTTCTGTGGGGTTATGTGAAAGATTCAGTGTTTAAACCTCCTCTACCAAGAAACGTGCCAGAACTGCGAGCTCGCATCAACGATGCTTTCGAACTCATTGATGGGGACATGCTGCGCTGAGTGTGGGAGGGCCGGCCGGAGTGGCCGTGCGGTTCTGGGCGCTACAGTCTGGAAACGGGCGACCGCTACGGTCGCAGGTTCGAATCCTGCCTCGGGCATGGATGTGTGTGATGTCCCTTGGTTAGTTAGGTTTAATTAGTTCTAAGTTCTAGGCGACTGATGACTTTAGAAGTTAAGTCGCATAGTGCTCAGAGCCATTTGAGTGTGGGAGGAACTTGTTTATCGGCTTGATGTCTGCCGAATCACTAAAGGGGCACATATCGAACATTTGTGAATGCCTAAAAAAACTTTTTGAGTTTTTGTGTGTGTGTGTAAAGCATTGTGAAAATAAAGTTATTGTAGAGCTGTGAAATCGCTTCAATCATTTGTAATAACCCTGTATATTTAATGAGGAAGAAAACAGGTTTTCACCAAAAATCCGAGGTCTACTCATAAGATTTATTGCGCGGGTCGGTGATTTGCGAAAACACGTCATTCTTGGAATGATTTATTATAATAATTGCTATAATAAAAGGTCACATAATGATTTATCGATGATTAATGCCTTTGTGTAAGAGTGCTCTCTTAGGAGGGAATTGTTATCGTCAATAATTTAGAAATTACGCGTAAAACATGATTGTTTTGTAATTTTCAGTATGCCGTTTCAAGTTATTGGGACATTAAAAATTTATCAGAACCACGACAACACTGTCACTTAACAACGCATCAACGATACAAGCCTTCAGGAGAGAATATGATGACCAAAACATCAGACAAACATTACTCAAGTAGTGGCTGTTGTAATGGATAACGTCATGGTATCTGGAGTCGAAAGATGGGGTTTCATATCCCATCACACGCAGAGTTTTTCCTGTGTTAGC
The DNA here is from genome assembly GCF_023898315.1 of Schistocerca nitens. Lineage (NCBI taxonomy): Eukaryota > Metazoa > Arthropoda > Insecta > Orthoptera > Acrididae > Schistocerca > Schistocerca nitens. The sequence goes on along the minus strand of NC_064622.1, from coordinate 47,658,185 downwards.
ATTGTTAAACCGTTCTGGGACTTTCTTATGAACGTAATACAAATCTGTTCTTTAATATTGTATGTTATTTACTCTCAGTCTGATTTTAGAACGAAGGAAGAAATAAATATTTAGTGATATCCGAGTGTGTGGTTATGCAGGAAGTTAAGAGGACAGCTTACATCTACATCTACATCTATACTCCGCAAGCCACCCAATGGTGTGTGGCGGAGGGCACTTTACGGGCCACTGTCATTACCTCCCTTTCCTGTTCCAGTCGCGTATGGTTCGCGGGAAGAACGACTGCCGGAAAGCCTCCGTGCGAGCTCGAATCTCTCTAATTTTACATTCGTGATCTCCTTGGGAGGTATAAGTAGGGGGGAAGCAATATATTCGATACCTCATCCAGAAACGTACCCTCTCGAAACCTGGACAGCAAGCTACACCGCGATGCAGAGCGCCTCTCTTGCAGAGTCTGCCTCTTGAGTTTGCTAAACATCTCCGTAACGCTATCACGCTTACCAAATAACCCTGTGACGAAACGCGCCACTCTTCTTTGGATCTTCTCTATCTCCTCCGTCAACCCGACCTGGTACGGATCCCACACTGATGAGCAATACTCAAGTATAGGTCGAACGAGTGTTTTGTAAGCCACCTCCTTTGTTGATGGACTACATTTTCTAAGGACTCTCCCAATGAATCTCAACCTGTCACTCGCCTTACCAACAATTAATTTTATGTGATCATTCCACTTCAAATCGTTCCGTACGCATGCTCCCAGATATTTTACAGAAGTAAGTGCTACCAGTGTTTGTTCTGCTATCATATAATCATACAATAAAGGATCCTTCTTTCTATGTATTCGCAATACATTACAGTTGTCTATGTTAAGGGACAGTTGCCACTCCCTGCACCAAGTGCCTATCCGCTGCAGATCTTCCTGCATTTCTCTGCAATTTCCTAATGCTGCAACTTCTGTGTATTCTACAGCATCATCCGCGAAAAGCCGCATGGAACTTCCGACACTATCTACTAGGTCATTTATATATATTGTGAAAAGCAATGGTCCCATTACACGCCCCTGTGGCACACCAGAGGTTACTTTAAACGGCTGAGACGTCTGTCCATTGAGAACAACATGCTTGTCCTGTTTGCTAAAAACTCTTCAGTCCAGCCACACAGCTGGTCTGATATTCCGTAGGCTCTTACTTTATCAGGCGACAGTGCTTTGCTGCGAGTGAAACGAGCATCAATAAAATTCATATTCTTCCTTCTCACAAAGGTTTGGCTCTTTATTTCCGAATATGTGCCGATTTCGGAGTGTACGTTGAAGCCAAGGACCTTAGATGACAGTTTAAAATGCTGCGAATGAATCGAAGGGCAATGATATTCATATTCTTCCGTGTGACAAAGTCCAATAGCTTGTCATGCAGTCGTCGGTATTGCGCGACTTCAAAGTGACGTCTCATTTGCAGCAGGAAGTGGTGTGAAACGAGTGTTAGCCTGGCTATTTAATACAATGGGCGTGTCCGAATGCCAAGCGAACACCGCTGCCGAGAGAAATGCAAGCGGCCGCTTCCCGCCACAACCGTTGCTGTGGTGCGGGCTGTCACGTGACCTCGGAGGCGGCGCGACCTTGCAGCGGCCAACCGCGGCCCGCGCGCAGGGCAGCCACCTGCCAGCGACTGCAGTTCTGTATTTATATATTCCGCCCAAGCTGGCGACCCGCCAGGCCACCAACTTCGCGCCGGGGGCGACGCCGCTCGCGATCAGATACGGCAGCGGCGTACTCTCCGAACACGCTTATGAATTGCGCAATAAAGTACGGCCGACAAATTGCGTCGCGACGTGCCCGGCGCACAATGCGAGTTTCATTGCCGAGCGGCGGCAGTTTTGGGTGGGGGGGGGGGGGCGACAACTGCTGCCGGCGCCGCCTCCGCCGCCCCCACCCACCCACACCACTGCACCCTCTCTCGTTCGCGTCAACCCCCCCCCCCCTCGAGCCTGGTCCGTACAAGTTCCTTTATTGTCGGCGACGGTGATAAATACAGCACTAAACAGAAATTGTGTCGCCCGGCTCGAAAGCTTTCCCTTGTTCTCCAGTGACGTAAGCCGCCGAGTCTCAGAACAAATGGAGCTTCTCTACTTGTGGATGGTGATGTACGAGATGCGACTTGACCGGTTCTGTACGCAGCTCAGATCTTCGCTATATCATTCCACACGTTTCATCGGATGGCATCTGTAGATGGCTTATTTAAGGCCCATTCACTCTTGACGGAACCGAACGTCAAAATATTCCACAATTCATTTCAAATGACGGCATTCACGTAGACTGCCAACGGAACAGGACCGGGACTAGACGTCGATCAAGGTCAAATATTCTCTGTAAGAACGTCTACTGATATCGAAAGTTAACCCATTATCACGTAGACATTTCTGATGCGGTCAGCCGCAGTCTTTAAACTTTATAATGATTGGAAGTAAAATGAACAGCAAGTCAGCTGTAATTGGTAATTTCTTTGTCACAGCCGGTTTCGCTGCATTAAAACAGCATCTTCACATTAGAGCAACTTTCGTAGTCAAAAATCAAACCCCAGAAGAAGGGAAGTCGTGAAAATAAATGAAACAGAACAAGGCCCGAATAGTGCGGTGGCGCACCTGTGGTGGTTGCAGAGTTATCCCTCTTCGGGGGTTTCATTTTTTACTACGAACGTTGGGAGCGTCTTGGTATGCTAATGTGACAGTGTTTTCACCTGAGGATGCCGTTTTAATGCAGCGAAACCGGTTGTGACAATAAGGAAATCACCAATTACCCTCGCTTACGGTTCATTTTACTGCCATAAATATAATCTATTTTTACCCTGCTCATAGATGTTATAGTTACGGATTTCATGCTTTTCCGTCTTCTCCGTCTTTCTTTTATTATTTTGCTTTGTTTTCGTGACACACTGCAAATGTCCCATGACAAAATACCTTTTTTTCCATCGAGCGTTCTTCCTCTAAAGAGACCAGATATCTGATATCGAAAAATGATTTTGGTTTTTCAACAATTACAGATTGATTCTTGCAAAGAAGAAAACAGCAAATGTCGGCCAGTGTGGCCGAGCGGTTCTAGGCGCTTCTGTCTGGAACCGCGCGACCGCAACGTCGCAGGTTCGAATCGTGCCTCGGGCATGGATGTGTGTGATGTCCGTGGGATAGTTACGTTTTAGTAGTTCTAAGTTCTGGGGGACTGATGACCTCAGATTTTAAGTGCCATAGTTCTCAGAGCCATTTGAACCATTCTGAAAACAGCAATGAATCACTTAATGGCTCTATTTTTTTCACAGAAATAGAACCCTTACCGGTTTCGAACTGACAGGGTGTTCATTTTTTGATGCGATGTTCACACTAGGTTCAGCTCTTTATTCAAATGGTTCAAACGGCTCTGAGCACTATGGGACTCAACATCTTAGGTCATAAGTCCCCTAAAACTTAGAACTACTTAAACCTAACTAACCTAAGGCCATCACACACACCCATGCCCGAGGCAGGATTCGAACCTGCGACCGTAGCAGTCCCGCGGTTCCGGACTGCAGCGCCAGAACCGCACGGCCACCGCGGCCGGCGCTCTTTATTCCCTCTTACGATAAAAGTTCCTTGGGTTGGTCGTACCTTAAAGCAAACAACGGCCTATCTAACTATAACTGTACGTAATGACTGAAACCAAATAAACAAATCTTGAAAGTAGAATTGTTTTAGTTTGGCGGCGCAGTCCCTGGCCAGCCAATTGAATTTGCTCATGCACCGGCCTGATTGGCTACTTTCAGTGCTATTTTACTCGGAAAGTGCTAATTTACTCGGAAACTTTTAGCCTGAAACTGCTTCATTTCCGAGTTATGGTTCCTAATGTCATTTGTGGTAGACTTTACAGGTACAGCTTTTTGGCGTGTCGCGTTCGCCTGCATATCTACTGATGTAGCTTTGTCGACGGAGCCCCTGCATATTTCAGTCAGGAGACAACAGAGTATCTCGAAGTTGCTTATCCCCATATAAGTGGACAGGTCATGCAGGATTGGTTGTTTGGCCCCTCAGATCTCCGGACCTTGACCGCTTAACTTCTCTCTTTTGGACTGTCTCAAAGAGCTCGTGCATGGTTTTGCAATTGCAATTGAGAATGTAGCACAACTTCAGTAGCGAATTGGAAATGCTGTGCAAGTGTGCAGAATGAGATTCCGAAAGCGGTAAGCAGTAAAGCCCGTCACTGTTTTCGTCTACATGGACGTCATTTTAAACATTTGAATTGAATTTCGGGTCTCCTCGTGTCGTTGCTTCCTGAGAAGATTTAATTTTGTGTTTTTCGTGTTGCACTTGTGATCCCTGCTATGCTGTATAACTCTGAAATAAAGCAATTTCACATACAACTTTACTTGACGTTTTATGCTGATGCATACATTACACCCACGAAGTATGTACAGTTATTTTAGAATCACCCTGTATATATACTTTGAACCGCGTAATATTAGCCACAGAGCAAATGCTTTAATCTGACCTGATAACCTTCACGTTACGACGTGAAGCCAGTCAGTAATGTAGAATTACTCATCTGGTAACCCATCTACAGTCCACTGCTGTTGGAGGACTGCCTAAAGTACTTATCCTCAAGCAATTCTTTCATTGAACTGCCAACACGCAATTGCCGTTAAACCCGCACAGAACCTGAGGAACCAATAAAATGCGACAAACGAACACCGTTGTTAGTAGTTTTAAACAATTAGTTAATCCTATATATATGCCCGACGACATTGAAATTCAATTAGAGACAGCAAAGGACCTGGAAGAGCAGCTGAGTGGAATGGATAGTGTCTTGAAAGGAAGATATTAGATGAACATCAACAAAAGCAAAACGAGAATACTGGAATGTATTCGAATTAAATCAGGCGATGCTGAGGGAATTAGATTAGGAAATGAGACATTAAAAGTAGTAGATGAGTTTTGCGATCAAAACAACTGATTATGGTCGAAATAGAGAGGCCATGACAAGGAAAGCGTTTCTGAAAAAGAAATTTGTTAACATGGAGTATAGATTTAAGTGTCAGGAAGTCTTTTCTGAAACTATTTGTATGGAGTGTACCCATGTATGGAAGTGAAACATGGACGATAAATAGTTTAGACAAGGACAGAATAGAAGCTTTCGAAATGTAGTGCTACAGAAGAATGCTGAAGATTAAATGGGTAGACCACGTAACTAATGAAGTACTGAATAGAACTGGGGAGAAGAGGAATTTGTGGCACAACTTGCCTAGAAGAAGAGATTGGTTGGTAGGACACGTTCTTAGGCATCAAGGGATCACAAATTTAACATTGGAGTGCAGCGTGGAGAGTAAAAATCGTAGAGGGAAACAAAGAGATGAATACATTAAGCAGATTAAGAGGAATGCAGGTTGCAGTACTTATTCGGAAACGAAGAGGCTTGCAGAGGATAGAGAAGCATGGAGAGCTGCATCAAACCAGTCACTGGACTGAAGACCACACTAAGAACATATATATCTGGACGGTATAGTATCGTCCAGAAGGCCATCTCCATATATGCAATATCTGTACGGACAAGGAACTCTGGACAAGGTGTTGTGTGTTTTTAAATATTTTAGCATTTTTAAATATTTTAGCAATGACAGACGTTTATAACGTGCTGAGTTTAATCCACTTGACATCTTGTGCATGAGTGTGATATTGTGAATTTATCTGCTGTTCCTTATACCATATACGTTAGAAAAATGATTAAATAACCATATAATCACTTAAGTTTCATCCACGCCTGCTACATGAAACTTACATCATTACTTCACCAACGTTTTTGGTACACAGAACAGCAGATAAGTTCACAACACTACGTACATTTGCGTTACACAGCATATCACAGCTTTATATTACTTAGTGGGTTACAACATCCCACGTGTCGAAAATGCAGTAGCAGTAAATAATGCTTTAACAGCCTAAAGCGACTTGGAAGAGCAGTTGAACGGAATGGACATTGTCTTGAAAGGAGGATATAAGAGGAACATCAACAACAAGGAGGATATAAGATGAACATCAACAAAAGCAAAACGAGGATAATGGAATGTAGTCGAATTACATCGGGTGATGCTGAGGGAATTAGATTAGGAAATGAGACACTTAAAGTAGTACAGGACTTTTGCTATTTGGGGAGCAAAATAACTGATGATGGTCGAAGTAGAGAGGATATAAAATGTAGACTGGCAATGGCAAGGAAAGCGTTTCTGAAGAAGAGAAATTTGTTAACATCGAGTATTGATTTAAGTGTTAGGAAGTCGTTTCTAAAAGTATTTGTATGGAGTGTAGCCATGTATGGAAGTGAAACATGGACGATAAATAGTTCGGACAAGAAGAGAATAGAAGCTTTCGAAATGTGGTGCTACAGAAGAATGCTGAAGATTAGATGGGTAGATCACACAACTGAGGAGGAGGTATTGAATAGAATTGGGGAGAAGAGGAGTTTGTGGCACAACTTGTCTAGAAGAAGGGACCAGTTGGTAGGACATGTTCTGAGGCATCAAGCGATCACCAATTTAGCGTTGGAGGGCAACGTGGAGGGTAAAACTCGTAGAGGGAGACCAAGAGATGAATACACTAAGCAGATTCAGAAGGATGTAGGTTGCAGTAGGTACTGGGAGATGATGAAGCTTGCACTGGATAGAGTAGCATGGAGAGCTGCATCAAATCAGTCTCTAGACTGAAGACCACAACAAGAACAACAACAGCCTAAAGCTAAACGATTTCATTTAAAAATTTCACGACGGTTGTGGACCCGGTTATCATCAAACGTCTGGTCACAACATTCCGTCTCGCCATTACAGCTTCCTGTTCTTCCTCCACCACGCCTCCCTGTTGCATTCCGCTGTAGCACCACAACTTCATTCGACTCCGGCCACAGCGGAACAGTGTCCGCGATGAATCACTCCACACACCATGTTTGTCCTGAATAGTTCAATTGTCCCGTTTCCGGCGGCTGCGACCGGCGAAACGCCAAAAAGCGCCGTCGACCGCAGATGCACCGAAACGGATCGCCGAAACGCCTCACTGGGCTGCAGTTCCGCTCGGCTCCCGTTAGCGCCCACTCTGAACGCCGGCCGAAAAACCCAATTACTCGCTCCCGCGGCCGCAAAGGGCCTCCTCTTCCCAGACCTATATGGTAATTACCGACAACATAATGGACTGCCCTGCCCGCATAGTTTCTTTCTGGAAACTCACTCTCTCAATTATCCCGACTTTATTGGAGCAAGTCTGCTTGCTCCTTTCTACGCGCTTCCGCAAAGCAGTCTTTTATTCCTCCACCCTCTGCAAATACTTTCCCCCGCGCGAGACTAATTAAAAAAAATTTTTTTTCAATGAAAATACTGAGAGGATTCCACTCTGGAGTCTGTAATTGTGTAACATCGATGGACAACTGCGCTGATTTAAAACGCAAAGTAGTTTCAGACTTCCTTCCGGTAAAAGGAGAGGGGGAGGGGTGGGGGAGGGGAGGGAAGGATTCTTCGCTGGAAAGCAATAAGTATCGGATTCAAATACAATGGACTGCGAAATTAAATTTTTACTCCCTCTCGAACGTAATGGCAGAAATTTCAGTACGGCGTTTAACTTCTAACGCGGAATCTGCTGCTTGTTGGAAACTGCACGCGGTTTGAGATGAAGAACTTAGCTTCTGTTAATACTGAGTGGTAGGTGCAACAAATAGTATTTGTATCTAATAATGTTGATATAATGGGCAATTGAGCACCTTTACGCGGTATCTGCGTAATTTTATTACATTGCATTATGTGAGGATGGAGGTTAATTGAGGTGAAAGTTAAAAAATGAGTAAGAAAAGGTTGCTCGTTATTTGTTTCACTTTCTAATCGGAAAACTTATGAAGATCTCCAAATGAAAAAACATTTGTAGTTAATACAAATGGAATTCCTATTCACAGCGTAGGATTAGTGAATGACATTGCTCTGATATTTTATAGGAAAAAAAGCTTGGACCATATTTGGTTTCTAAATTGTGCAAGTAACTATTTTAAAAAGGAGAGAAAATTAAAATGAATTTAAAGAATACTGTAATGAATACGTCAGAGATATGTAGGGCGCTTGACATCAAAACTGAAAGAAATACTTATAAAGTAGAAAAATTTGATACATTTTTTTAAAACGGAAAAACTTTTTAAAGATGGTATTTGGGCATCTTAATTACAGAAGACAACTAGAAATGGAAGTAAAAAAAAATCATTGAAGCAGAACAAACATGCTTTCAGTGAAATAGGATAACCTTAAGTAAATAAATCCGGCCGCGGTGGTCTAGCGGTTCTAGGCGCTCAGTCCGGAACCTCTCGACTGCTACGGTCGCAGGTTCGAATCCTGCCTTGGGCATGGATGTGTGTGATGTCCTTAGGTTAGTTAGGTTTAAGTAGTTCTAAGTTCTAGGGGACTGATGACCACAGATGTTAAGTCCCATAGTGCTCAGAGCCATTTGAACCATTTAAGTGAATAAATCATTAATATTGAAGAGGAAAACAATTTTGAAAGTTTCTATCTGGTCTGCGCTACTGAGTGGCGGTGAAGTTGCAAGCTGTTCAGGACAGACCGCAAAATGAAGACATTTTGAAAGAAATCTTTAAGGGAAGAAAACTCATAGTTATTCGAAAAGGGGAAAAACATTTCTACGGTATTATTTTGGAGTAGTAACTTTTTAGTAAGCATATTGGACGAAAAGACATTTGGAATGAAAGCCAGTGGGATACCAAGAAACAAAATGAGATAATTATCTAGCAATAAAAAAGAGCTATTGTGGTGATGGGTAAATTAAATAAATGACAAATATTTTCTTGCGATAATCTGCTAAGCTAGTTTTTCCAAACCCTGAAAGTAGGACATCAGCATGATGATACTCATTCAAAAAATGGTTCAAATGGCTGTAAGCACTATGGGACTTAACATCTGTGGTCATCAGTCCCCTAAAATTAGAACTACTTAAACCTAACTAACCTAAGGACATCACACACATCCATGCCCGAGGCAGGGTTCGAACCTGCGACCGTAGCAGTCGAGAGGTTCCGGACTGAGCGCCTAGAACCGCTAGACCACCGCGGCCGGATTTATTTACTTAAGGTTATCCTATTTCACTGAAAGCATGTTTGTTCTGCTTCAATGATTTTTTTTTTACTTCCATTTCTAGTTGTCTTCTGTGATTAAGATGCCCAAATACCACCTTTAAAAAGTTTTTCCGTTTTAAAAATGTATCAAATTTTTCTACTTTATAAGTATTTCTTTCAGTTTCGATGTCAAGCGCCCTACATATCTCTGACGTATTCATTACAGTATTCTTTAAATTCATTTTAATTTTCTCTCCTTTTTAAAATAGTTACTTGCACAATTTAGAAACCAAATATGGTCCAAGCTTTTTTTCCTATAAAATATCAGAGCAATGTCGCGGTCGCGCGGTTCCAGACTGTAGCGCCTAGAACCGCTCGGCCGCCGCGGCCGGCGATACTCGTTCCTTGAAGCAATTTTCCCCTGAAGTCTGATAAACTGCTCTGCCACGATACTCCTAAATATAAGAGAAGAAAACAGACGGAATAATCACAGCCCTTCTTAGAAATTTTTCGTTTAGAATTTAATACAAGGTTCAGCACTTTCTCGCAGATGTAACATACTCCCCGAAACCGCTCACTGTTAAGGGCTATTGGACATTTACTTTACCTGCCATGCCACACTGAACGTCATATGAATGCATATGTGCATCTGCTTTTGGACATGAAGCCGTTTTTGTTATACGTCCGTCCCACTGCATTCACTTCCCCTTAGACTCAGTTATTTAGTGTTGGTTTGTTTCATAGCACTTTCCTCACATCTATACAAGATATGGAATCCGAGAGAGCTCTGATGTTACATACCAACTCATTTACATACACCGCAACAGTAGCCGTCCTTGTAATGATTCTCTGGGTGTAGCGTCCCGTAAAATATACTAGCCTAATAATTTTGACGTTGACGGTTTTACGAATAGTTATAATAAATAGTTATTTTTCCATTTTCATGTAATAAATAGTAATTACACTGGAGAGCCAAAGAAAATGGTGTAGAGAGGTGTATTCAAATACAGAGATATGTAAACAGGAAAATACGGCTCTGCGGTCCGCAACACCTGTATAAGAAAAGTGTCTGGCGCAGTTGTTAGATCGGTTGCCGCTGCTACAATGGTAAGTTATCAAGATTTAAGTGAGTTTGAACGTGGTGTCATAGTCGGCGCACGAGCGATGGGACACAGCATCTCCGAGATAACGTACCATTTCACGACTTACCCGGGAATATCAGGAATCCGGTAAAACGTCAAATCTCCGACATCGCTGCGGCCGGCAAAAGATCCTGCGAGAATGGGACCAACAACGAGTGAAGAGAACCGTTCAACGTGACAGAAATTCAACCCTTCCGCAAATTGCCGCAGATTTCAATGCTGGACCGTCAACAAGTGTCACCGTGCGAACCATTCAACGAAACATCATCGATATCGGGTTTCGGTGCCGAAGGCCCGTGTACCCTTGATGACTGCATGACACAAAACTTTACGCCACGCCTGGGCCCGACAACACCGACATTGGACTGCTGATGACTGGAAACATGTTGCCTGGTCGGTCGAGCTGGTGGATTCTCTATAAAGATGTTGGGCGTGTGCAATTGGAGTGATAAGGGACTCCCGATACGTCTAGGTAAGACTCTGATAGATGACGCGTACGCAAGCATCCTGTCTGATCACATGCATCCATTTATGTCCATTGTGCATTCCAACGGACTTGGGCAATTCCAGCAGGACAATGAGACACTGTACACGTCCAGAATTGCTACAGAATAGCTCCAGGAACACTCTTCTCAATTTAAACACTTTCGCTGGTTACCAAACTCGCCAGACATGAAAATTATTGAGCATACCTGGGATGCCTTTCAACATGCTTTTCATGCAGACACATTTCTTACAACAATGCAATTTAGGGAAGACTAAAATTCGTGTACACGTCTTACTTACGCTCTTGCAATTACTTGTCGTGAACATATCGCTGGGGACGCCACCTCAGACTCTCCTTTCTGTCTCACAGTTAAACACAAGAAATATTAGTAATAATATGTGAACAAAGGTTAACTACAAAAAACCTGTTGAGACTTAAGACTGTTTCCTTGTGTATTATCTTCTTGAATTAACGTCGGCGTTACAAGAATAACAGCACACTTCTTGCTAACGATAAATGTGCTGATATTTGCGGAAGTGCAGGCAGTCGGAATTTCTGTTATGCTCCTGTGAAGACTCGGACCAAAAGTGATGAATACTCGATGCGAAACAATTCCCCATCGGGAAAGACAAACTCTTGGCGCTAGGTTAATATCGGCGATATAACATTTGCAATATTAGCTTTGGATCTAATGCGTGCACTTAATGAGAGAAATTTATATACACCCACTTTAAAAAGTAAATATGATAATGGACACTTCATGGGAAACATCCGGTATTACGTTTGCTTTTAACTCCAGTATAATGTAAACTATTTTAGTGAACACCAGAAATTCAGTCAATAATTTGAAGACGGTCCGTAGTTTCTGACATAACAAATGTTCTGTCTCTCCTGTCATTCCATCAACATAAAAAAAAGCAGAATGAAAAAACAACTCAAGCTACCGTTTACAAAATTGCTGTTTATTCAACATACATCAAAATGCACCAGCAGCAGGAGTCTTGAAACATTTACGCCATTTTACGTTTATTGTATCTACTGTGCTTGGTACATTCAAAAATTAAGTTCAGATAACAGTAAAAGCGAGTTAGAAGACCACATTCATCATCTCTCACACTGAAGAAAAACCTGTTCAAAATGTTCAAATGTGAGTGAATTCCTAAATGACCAAACTGCTGAGGTCATCGGTCCGTAGACTTACACACTACTTAACGTGTGTTACTCGGTAATTTACCGATGTAGTCAACGATACTGTTGCCACAGTCTTCTCAGTAGGTCTTCAGTATTGATCCTTCGTTCGAGACAACCATTATTAATCGTAATCGAATTGCGCGCATATGGAGTATCGTTTCAGTTGAGCGACTGGATTCGCAATAAGCAATGAAAAGTGTGAGCTCCTGCACACAAGTACTAAAAGAAATCTGCTGAACTTCGGTTCTACGATAAGTAAAACAAATTTAAAGGTTAATACGGAGGTATAAATACCTAGGGGCACATCTCAAAAAAATTAAATTGGAACAACCACATAGAAAATATTGTGGGGAAGGCGAAACAAAGATTGCGTTTTAGTACCAGAACAATTGGAAGATCCAACAAATCTACTACTCTGCTCCGTCCTATTCTGAAAGTACTGTTGCGCGGTATAGGATCCGTACCGGATAAGATTGATGAAGGACGCTGGAAACATTCAAAGGAAGGCAGCTAGTTTTGTACTATCGCGCATAAAGGGGAAAGAATGTCACGTGTATGATAAACGAGTTGGGGTGACAGTTATTAAAAACACAGGCGATTTTCGTCGCGACGCAATCTTTTCAGAAAATTTTGATCACAAACTTCCTCCACCGAATGCCAAACTCTATTGTTGACTCCGACCTACTTAGGGAGAAGTGGCTACCGTTATCAAACAAGTAATATTCAGGCGTTCATTTTTACTACACGGTATTAGAGAGCGGTCGAAAAGTAGTCTGAAAATACTTTTATGAACCCTGTGCTGAAACTTGTGAATTGCAGAGTAATCGTGTAGATGTAGAATCTCAATTTCCCGCACCGTGAAGTATTTCAGAGTCTCAATTTCAGTGTCATAAACTTACAAAGCATGGCCTCGCATGATCTGAGGAAGACGTAGACTTTCAAAATGAAATCTCAATATACATAGCACAAAATACGGATTAAGAATAAACAAAGCAAAGACAGCGTTGGAGAATATTGAAGAGAAGAATGACGACTTGCTTCAGATAGGGTACAAATCACAATAGCGGACAAAGTGAAAGCATTCATCTACCAAGAAAAGAGGATCTCGCAGGGTGGCCGAAGTGGGAAATGCAACGGAGCGGCACACTGGAGGAAAGGGTTCTTCAGTAAAAGAATTCTGCAGCACCAAATATTGACATGGGAAGCACGAAGAAGTTCCTGCATGGACATGTCTACTTCGGAGTATTCTGTGGAAGTGAAGCGCAGACTGTCGGAAATCCGAAAACAACAAACTGGAAATGATTGAAATGTGCTGCTAACGAAAACTGCTAAAAATTAATGTACGAAATGAAGAATTGCTAAAGAGGGTAGGTGATGAAAAAAGTCCATGAAACGCCTTGGCCAGGGAGGACAGGTTAGTAGGATAGCAGTACAGCTTCCAGTGACGATTAACTCTGCACTGAAGAAATAGCAAAGCACAAAAGTAATAGTGGTAGGCAAAAAATCCACCATTCAAAACATATTGTAGGGAATTTTTGATGTAGTGTCGCCATAGGGATAAAACGATATCACAGATAGGAAATGATGGAGGAGAGAACCATCTGAGTCCCGAAAGCTGGTACCTTACAGAAAAATGTTCCACGATGTCTTTTTTCTTTATTTATTTACGTAGTAGCAGAATGCTAGAAGTTTCTAAACTTAGACATTCATCATTTCGAAGCAAATTATCTGTATCGTTTATTTATTTATTTACTTCAACAGTTCTAATCCATTATATTCAGAACTACGAAGCACATGAGAGTTAAGCACACCGGAGACATAACGCTGATGCCGTGTAACCCCCAACACTACACTTGAGAATGGCCTCAGTTCGCAGAGGAAAACTGTCCACACTTTCCTTCTGGTATGCCATATGAAGCTGAAGCTACTCATTGATGATTAGAGCCCCAGAACTAGCAGGTTGTCGAATGTCAACTGCTACGTTTCAGCCACGGCTTCAGATAGTGTCAAGCAGTTTCCATAGGATTAAAATCTGATGATTAAGCGGAGCAGACGATAGGCGATGTTGTGTCTGAGTGTTCGTCCAACCAGAAACGTATGCGTGCGGCCCTGTTAACGTGGTTGTTCTCATCTTGTAAGGCGGGAGTGCCCATAGCATACTCCTCATGAATCTATACAGTAGAATAAAGTGGAGCACTTGGTCACCGATAAAGCTGAAATAAACACCCTGGTTTATGTTCGAGGTAACTTGCTAGGGTGGATGTAAGTCATGGTACGAAAAGTACCCTCAAGACATCTCAGAACCACCTCCAGCCTGAACTACACTTTCCTAAACTGTGGATGAAAATACCAATGACTCGGCGCCTTACGCCGTTTGAAAAAGAGGCAAAAAAGCGACTCGTTGGATCACAGTACATACCTCCAGTCAGTCTGTGTCCAGATTCTGAGCTGTTTGGCCCACTGAAAACGGGCAGCCTTCAGTGCCGCTGGAAGAAATGGCCTTTCCCGAGGTAAACATCTCCAAGTGTCTGTTGCATGCAGTCCCTTCGCTATAATACATCGAAAACTGGCTGCGATGGACCTACATTGACAGCCAGCAGCAATTCCTGTCGGACTGCAAACCGACTGTCGTCTTCAAGGCGTGACACTCGTTTGGGTTTCCTGTCAGTTAGGATCTTTTTATGTCTACTGTTCTTATGCCGTGTTATATGTCTCCAAGTGGTACCCGATTCCACTCGGGACAGGCCGCGCTGATACAGCAACAAATCCAGCAATTTCATTCAAGTGTGGTCGTTGGTACGTCGAAACACAGTAGCCTCTTTCAGCCGTTCCGTCACGTCTCCATATCGATCCGCCTCACTGCGCTGATACGATACAACCGAATGGCGTATACACGCAGTTTGACGGCCATGTCTTCTATGAAAATGGATCACACGGCCGCATGTTAACAGCTCTACACTATCTTCACCACTCCAAAGCGACCAGTCATTTCTTTTAGTGGAGTTAACTAACGCTTAGTTCCTTAAGTTTTTTTTGTTTTTTTTTTCTTACAAGGGAACCTCCCCATCGCACCCCCCTCAGATTTAATTATAAGTTGGTAGAGTGGATAGGCCTTGAAAAACTGAACACAGATCAATCGAGAAAACAGGAAGAAGTTGTGTGGAACTATGAAATAAATTAGCAAAATATACGAACTGAGTAGTCCACGTGCAAGATATGGAACTTCGTGGGTACTGTGCAGTCAGGAGCGCCGTGGTCCTGTGGTTGGCGTGAGAAGCTGTGGAGTCAGAGGTCCTTGGTTCAAGTCTTCCCTCGACTGAAAATTTTAATTTTTTGTATTCAGATAATTATTATCTGTCCGTCTGTCCGTACGATGCGATCACTTTTTTGGGAGTGATAATCACATCCACAAGAAAAACTATATCGGGCAAGGTAGAAGAATCTTTTTACCCATTCGCCAAGTGTACAAGTTAGGTGGGTCGACAACATATTCCTGTCATGTGAGGCACAAGCCGTCACCAGTGACGTATAGAATATATTGGACGTGTTTTCCTGTGGAGGAATCGGTTGACCTATGACCTTGCGATCAAATGTTTTCGGTTCCCGTTGGAGAGGCACGTCCTTTCGTCTACTAATCGCACGGTTTTGCGGTGCGGTCGCAAAACACAGACACTAAACTTATTACAGTGAACAGAGACGTCAATGAACGAACTGACAGATCATAACTTTGCGAAAATAAAGAAAGTAAATTTTTCGCTCGGGGGAGGACTTGATCCAAGGACCTCTAGCTCCGCAGCTGCTCACGCTAACCACAGGACCACGGCGCTCCTGTTTGCACATCACCCTTGAAGTTGCATATGTTGCACGCGAACTACTCATTTCGTATATTTTGCTGATTTTTTTCATAGTTCCACACAACTTCCTTTTTTCTCGATTGATCTGTGTTCAGTTTTTCAAGGCCTATCCACTCTACCAACTTGTAATTAAATCTGAGGGGGGTGCGATGGGGAGGTTCCCTTGTTAGTACAGAGGGCCGCCCCTGTCAGTTGTCACATTTTTCGTGTACTTTCGTTCACTGTAGTTGTTGAGCGGCTAGTTTTACCTGAGTGCAAAGTGGAGCTTAGGGTCTCATATCCGACAGTTGAAAAGCGGCCAGCGAAGCGAGACGGCTGGGGTGGCCAGTGTGGCGTACTTCCGCGCCATATCTGCGTCTCGTTGTCCCCCTCTGGAGACAGGCTCCCGAGCCGTAGGCACTGTGGCGTAACGACGGCTTCCGCCGCTGGAACGTTGCGTAGGTCAGGGTCAGCTGCACGCCGCACAGTTCTCACAGGAACTAGAGCAGAATAGTTCCAATCCTCTTCTTTTATACGAGGGCCGTTCAGAAAGTAACCTCCGGTTGATTTAAAAAAATACACCAAGTTAAATAAAATATTTTAATATATATATCTTACAACTACATCTTTGCACTATTGTTCTACATAGTCTCCATAGCGATTGAGGCACTTATCGTATCTCTTCACAAGCTTTGAAATTCCTTCTGCATAAAAATCACCCGCTTGTGCCTGGAGCCAGCCTGTGACCGCATCTTTGAGCTCTTCGTCGTCATCAAACCGCTGTGACCCGAGCCATTTCTTCAAATGCATGAAGAGGTGATAATCACTTGGCGCCAGGTCTGGGCTGTAAGGTGGATGGTTGATAACGTCCCACTTGAAGGACTCAAGAAGGGCTGTTGTTCTGCGAGCAGAGTGAGGACGGGCGTTATCGTGCAAAAAAACGATACCGGAAGTCAGCATACCACGGCGTTTGTTCTGTATAGCCCGTCGTAACTTTTTTATTGTTTCACAGTACACGTCTTGATTAATGGTCGTACCACGTTCCATGAATTCAACCAACAACACCCCTTTGGCATCCCAAAACACCGTTGCCATCAGTTTTCTGGCAGAAAAATCTTGCGAGGCTTTTCTTGGTTTGGTAGGCGAATTTGAATGTGCCCACATCTTTGATTGTTCTTTTTTCTCAGGGTTCACGTACTTAATCCAGGTTTCGTCACCGGTCACGATTCTGTTTAACAATGGTTCTCCTTCGTCCTCATAACGTGACAGAAAGTCTAATGCAGAGGCCATTCTTTGAGTTTTGTGGTGGTCGGTAAGAATTTTGGGCACCCTTCGTGCACAGAACTTACGGTAACCCAATCTTGCTGTCACTATCTCGTACAAGAGAGTCTTAGAAATCTGTGGAAAACCAGTAGACAACTCAGACATTGAGAAACGTCGATTTTCACGAACTTTTGCATCAACTGTCTGAACGAGTTCATCAGTCACCAATCATGGTCTACCACTCCTCTCTTCATCATGAACGTTTTCTCGTCCACTTTTAAATAAACGTACCCATTCACGGACAACTCCTTCACTCGTAACTCTTGGTCCGTACACGGCACAAAGCTCACGATGAATAGCTGCTGCAGAATATCCTTTGGCTGTAAAAAATCTTATGACAGCACGCACTTCACATTTGGCGGGGTTTTCTATTGCAGCACACATTTCAAACTGCCACAAAAACTAAACTAGCGCAGGTACGACGTTCACTCGACCACGGCTTGATGCCGACTGACCTGTTGAGTGCGTGAACGCACAGATGGCGTCGCTACTCCCTCCACAACCCGCACTGTGACCAATCGGAGGTTACTTTCTGAACCGCCCTCGTATTTTCTTCCGTTCTGTGATAGTGACTTCGCGGAGTCGCTGTTGATAAAACGCGTACCACAAACCAAAACCACTACGCCTTTCCGGCGAAAGTACACTAATGTGACAGAGTCACGGGATAGCAATATGCACATGTAAAAACGGCTGTAGTAGCGTGTACAATACGTATAAAAGTGCAGTGCATTGAAGTAAGTGGATCGAAACAGCATATCCAGACACTCTGGGATGATGATGGCATTGAAACAGAGGATGACACGCGTAAAGCTGAAATATTAAACACCTTTTTCCAAAGCTGTTTCACAGAGGAAGAGCAAACGAAAAAATGGCTGACATCGAAATAAGCGTCCAAGGAATAGAAAAGCAACTGAAATCACTCAAGAGAGGAAAGTCCACTGGACCTGACGGGATACCAATTCGATTCTACACAGAGTACGTGAAAGAACTTGCCCCCCCCCCCCCCTTCTAACAGCCGTGTACCACAAGTCTCTAGAGGAACGGAAGGTTCCAAATGATTGGAAAAAGAGCACAGGTCGTCCCAGTCTTCAAGAAGGGTCGTCGAGCAGATGCGCAAAACTATAGGCCTATATCTCTGACATCGATCTGTTGTAGAATTTTAGAACATGTTTTTTGCTAGCGTATCATGTCATTTCTGCAAACCCAGAATCTACTCTGTAGGAATCAACATGGAATCCGGAAACAGCGATCGTGTGAGACCCAGAAAATATTAGATACAGTCTCCCAGGTAGATGCCATTTTCCTTGACTTCCGGAAGGCGTTCGATACAGTTCCGCACTGTCGCCTGATAAACAAAATAAGAGCCTACGGAATATCAGCCCAGCTGTGTGGCTGGATTGAAGAGTGTTTAGCAAACAGAACACAGCATGCTGTTCTCAATGGAGAGACGTCTACAGACGTTAAAGTAACCTCTGGCGTGCGACAGGGAAGTGTTACAGGACCATTGCTTTTCACAATATATACAGGGTGAGTCACCTAACGTTACCGCTATATATGTTTCGTAAACCACATCAAATACTGACGAACCGATTCCACAGACCGAACGTGAGGAGAGCGGCTAGTGTAATTGTTTAATACAAACCATACAAAAATGCACGGAAGTATGTTTTTTAACACAAACCTACGTTTTTTTTAAGTGGAACCACGTTAGTTTTGTTAGCACATCTGAACATATAAACAAATAAGTAATCAGTGCCGTTTGTTGCATTGTAAAATGTTAATTACATCCGGAGATATTGTAACCTAAAGTTAACGCTTGAAACCCCCGATGTTCAGTTGCGTGTTGTAACAAACACGGGCGCTCAGTCCGGAACCGCGGGACTGCTACGGTCGCAGGTTCGAATCCTGCCTCGGGCATGGATGTGTGTGATGTCCTTAGGTTAGTTAGGTTTAAGTAGTTCTAAGTTCTAGGGGACTGATGACCACAGATGTTAAGTCCCATAGTGCTCAGAGCCATTTGACCCATTTTTTGAACAAACACGGGCCACGGTCGGCGAGCAGCATCTGCAGGGACATGTTTACGATGACGACCGTGTTTACGAGTGTGGCTGCAGTGCACTGTTGTGGTTTGTTCTAGCTGTCGCAGTGTCCGCATGTAGCGCTTGCTGCTATTGTTATTCTGCATTCGTCTCCGCACGCAGACCAACTGTAGTACACCGTGTTACCAGACGTCTGTGATAGTGTAGTGTTGTAGGAACTGTAACCATGGTGTATTCGAACTCTGAAAAGGCGGAGATGATACTCATCTATGGCGAGTGTCGACGAAATGCAGCTGAAGCCTGCAGGGTGTATGCAGAACGGTACCCGGACAGAGAGCATCCAACGTGCCACACATTGCAAAACATCTACCGCCAACTGTATGCAACAGGTATGGTCATAGCACGCAAACGGGTCCGTAACAGGCCCGTCACATGAGAAGCGGGTGCAGTTGGTGTGTTAGCTGCTGTTGCAATGAACCCACATATGAGTACACGGGACATTGCGAGAGCCGGTGGACTGAGTCAAAGTAGTGTCATGCGCATACTGCATCGTCACCGCTTTCACCCGTTTCATGTGTCGCTACATCAGCAATTACATGGTGAGTACTTTAATCATCGAGTGCAATTCTGTCAATGGGCATTAACAGAGAATGCGTTGCAGTGCTACCTGTTAACCGATGAAGCGGGTTTCACAAACCACGGGGCAGTGAATCTACGGAACATGCATTACTGGTCCGTGGACAATCCTCGCTGGCTCAGACAGGTAGAGCGACAGCGACCGTCGACTGTAAATATATGGTGCGGAATCATTGGCGACCACCTCATTGGTCCTCACTTCATTGCAGGGGCCCAAACAGCTGCAACATACATCGCGTTTCTACAGAATGATCTGCCAACGTTGCTCGAAAATGTCCCACTGGAAACGCGTCGACGTATGTGGTATCAGCATGATGGTGCACCTCCACATTCCGCAATTAACACTAGGCTGACCCTTGGCAGGATGTTCGACGGGCGTTTCATAGGACGTGGAGGACGCATAAATTGGCCAGCCCGTTCTCCATATCTTACACCTCTGGACTTCTTTCTGTGGGGTACGTTAAAGGAGAATGTGTACCGTGATGTGCCTACAACCCCAGAGGATATGAAACAACGTATTGTGGCAGCCTGCGGCGACATTACCCCGGATGTACCGCGGCGTGTACGACATTCATTACACCAGAGATTGCAATTGTGTGCAGCAGATGATGGCCATCACATTGAACATCTATTGGCCTGACATGTCGGGACACACTCTATTCCACTCCGTAATTGAAAACGGAAACCACGTGTGTACGTGTACCTCACCCCTCACGGTAACGTACGAGGTGTGGCTAGAAAAAAACCGGACTAGTACTGGTGAAACAATAAAACGAATGCAATAAGGCTGAAAGTCGCGTGGCCTGTCACGTGACTCTCGCTCCGCCTACTGCTCGAGTTTCATCTGCCTCCTGCACTCAGTCTGCCCGTGGCGTCTGTTTTAAGTAGTTGACGTTTTGTCTGTGCGTCGGAAAATGTTGCGTGTTAACATCAAATTTTGTTTCAAAGTAGGAAAATCTGCAAGTGAAACGTTTGTAATGTTACAACAAGTGTACGGCGATGATTGTTTATCGCGAACACAAGTGTTTGAGTGGTTTAAACGATTTAAAGATGGCCGCGAAGACACCAGTGATGACACTCGCGCTGGCAGACCATTGTCAGCAAAAACTGATGCAAACATTGAAAAAAATCGGTAAACTTGTTCGACACTTTCCTTGTCAACTCCTGTTAACTCAGACACTGCTCTGATTGTTAAACGGCGATCTTGTCGAACAAGTTTACCGATTTTTTCAATGTTTGCATCAGTTTTTGCTGACAATGGTCTGCCAGTGCGAGTGTCATCACTGGTGTCTTCGCGGCCATCTTTAAATCGTTTAAACCACTCAAACACTTGTGTTCGCGATAAACAATCATCGCCGTACACCTGTTGTAACATTACAAACGTTTCACTTGCAGATTTTCCTAGTTTGAAACAAAATTTGATGTTAACACGCTGTTCTTTCTGTACACTTAACATTTTCCGACGCACAGACAAAACGTCAACTACTTAAAACAGACGCCACGGGCAGACTGAGTGCAGGAGGCAGATGAAACTCTAGCAGTAGGCGGAGCGAGAGTCACGTGACAGGCCACGCGACTTTCAGCCTTATTGCATTCGTTTTATTGTTTCACCAGTTCTAGTCCGGTTTTTTCTAGCCACACCTCGTACATGTGCGTCAGTGAAAAAGACCAATAAAAAGGTGTTAGCATGTGGACGTAATGTGCTGCTCCAGTCTCTTCTGTACCTAAGGTCCATCACCGTTCCCTTTGGATCCCTATGTAATTCGGCGCTCTCCGATACACACGATCGAACAGCGGAGGAGTGGTACTCAAGCGTCAACTTTAGGTTACAATATCTTCGGATGTAATTAACATTTTACAATGCAACAAACGGCAGTGATTACGTATTTGTTTATATGTTCAGATGTGCTAACAAAACTAACGGGGTTCCATTTAAAAAAACGTAGGTTTGTGTTAAAAAACATACTTCCGTGCATTTTTGTATGGTTTGTATTAACCAATTACACTAGCCCCTCTCCTCACGTTCGGTCTGTGGAATCGATTCGTCAGTATTTGATGTGGTTTACGAAATATATTCAGCGGTAATGTTAGGTGAATCACCCTGTATAAATGACCTAGTAGATAGTGTCGGAAGTTCCATGCAGCTTTTTGCGGTTGATGCTGTAGTATACTGAGAAGTTGCAGCATTAGAAAATTGCAGCGAAATGCAGGAAGAAAAAAATGGATCTGAGCACTATCGGACTTACCTGCTGAGGTCATCAGTCCCCTAGAACTTCGAACTACTTGAACCTAACCAACCTAAGGACATCACACACATCCATGACCGAGGCAGGATGCGAACCTGCGGTTCCAGACTGTAGCGCCTAGAACCGCTCGGCTACTCCGGCCGGCCATGCAGGAAGATCTGCAACGGATAGGCACTTGGTGCAGGGAGTGGCAACTGACCATTAACATAAACAAACGTAATGTATTGCGAATACATAGAAAGATGGATCCTTTATTGTATGATTATATGATAGCGGAACAAACACTGGTAGCAGTTACTTTTGTAAAATATCTGGGTGTAAGCGTACGGAACAATTTGAAGTGGAATGGTCATATAAAATTAATTGTTGGTAAGGCGGGTTCAGGTTGAGATTCATTAGGAGAGTCCTTAGAAAATGTAGTCCATCAATAAAGGAGGTGGCTTACAAAACACTCGTTCGACCTATACTTGAGTATTGCTCATCAGTGTGGGATGCGTACCAGGTCGGGTTGACAGAGGAGATAGAGAAGGTCCAAAGAAGAGCTGCGCATTTCGTCGCAGGGTCTTTCGTAAGCGTGATAGCGTAACGGAGATGTTTAGCAAACTCAAGTGGCAGACTCTGCAAGAGAGGCGCTCTGCATCGCGGTGTAGCTTGCTGTCCAGGTTTCGAGAGCGTGCGTTTCTGGATGAGGTATCGAATATACTGCTTCCCCCTACTTACACCTCCAGAGGAGATCACGAATGTAAAATCAGAGAGATTCGAGTGCGCACGGAGGCTTTCCGGCAGTCGTTCTTCCCGCGAACCATACGCGACTGGAACAGGAAAGGGAGGTAATGACTGTGGCCCGTAAAGTGCCCTCCGCCACACACCGTTGGGTGGCTTGCGGAGTATAAATGTAGATGTAGATCTGTCATTTGCACTCGGGTGAATGTGAAAAAGGTATACGAAGTGATTATGGCCGCACGACGCGGAATGGTAGTTAAAGCTGGACACATGGGACATTCTATTTCAGAAATCGTTAGGGAATTCAATATTCAGAGGATCCGCAGTGTGAAAGAGTGCAGAGGATACCGTATCTCAAACATTATGTCTCACCACGGACAATGTAGTGAGCGACGACCTTCACTTAACGATCGAGAGCAGCGGCGTTTGCGTTTGACTTGTCAGTTGCAAGAGACACTGAACAGTGCGTGAAATAACAACGTAAATCAATGTGGGATGTACGACGAACGTATCTGTTAGGAGACGTGGCGAAATTTGGCGTTAATGGGCTATGCCAGCAGACGATTGACGAGAGAGCCTTTGCTAACAGCTCGACATCTCCAACAGCGCCTCTCCTGGGCTGTTGAGCATATCTTTTGGACCCTAGATGGTTGGAATATGTGGCCTGCTCAGATGATTCCACATATCAGTTGGCAAGAGCCGATGGTAGGGTTTGAGTGTGGCGTAGACCCAAGTTGTCAACAGGACACTGTGCAAGCTGGTGGTAGCTTCGTAGTTGTGTGGGCTGTGTTTTCATGGAATCGGCTGGGTCGTCTGGTCCAACTGAACCGATCATTGACTGGAAATGGCTATGTTCGGCTACGTGGAGACCATTTACAGACATTCATGGATTTCATGTTCCGAAACAACGATGTCATGGCACGGAGCCACAATTGTTCGCGACTGGTTTGAAAAACAGTCAGGACAACTCGAACGAATGATTTGGCCACCCAGATCAATCGACATGAATCCTATCAAACATTTATGGGGCATAGCCGAGAGGTCAAGTCGAGCATAAAATCCTGCACCGGCAACATTTTGCAGTTATGCACCACTATAGAGGCAGCATAGCTTAGTATTTCAGTGGGGGCTTCGAACGAATTTTTGAGTCCATGCTACATCGAGATACTGCACTACGCGGGACAAAGGAGGTCCAACACGATATTAGCAGGTATCCCAGGAGTTTTGTCACCTTCTAAGTAGGTTGTTTAGGTTTTTATGTTGGTAACGTCACGTAGCGCTCTGTATGAAAATCACTGGCTGTGCTGTGTGCAGTCTGTGGCTGGTTGGCATTGCTGGAATATTTGTAGTTAGTGCCTTCAGTAGTTAGAATCTTTTATTTAGCTGGCAGTAGTGGCGCTCGCTGTATTGCAGTAGTTCGAGTAACGAAGATTTTTGTGAGGAAGTATTGATTTTTGAAAGTCAGATTGCGTTGCACTAAAAACATTGTGTGTCAGTTTAGTGTTCGTCGGAATAAATAAAGAGAGAAATGTCTGAGTACGTTCAGTTCTGCTCAGCTGTTTGAAAATCAAATAACGTAAGGGGCTTATCAGCACAGTAATTCATAAATTTCTCTAAGGGGACGTGTCAACCTCAGTATATGAAGTTACTTTCCTTCTCCTGAATTCACTGTTAAAACTAACCGCGCCCAGTTTCCGTTTACTCTATTGGTACTATTTCATATTCATCTCCCACTATTCAAAATTTTTAATTATTAGTCGCCCATCCACTCTCACTCGAATAAGCAACCTGAATCTTTAGTCACTTGTAGATATCTAAACTCTGTTTGTTGAAAACATACTGCTGGCAATCTGGGAAAAAAGTACATTTTTCAAAAAAATTAAGCCGAAGTGGAATTGGTAAAACATAGATCTGTTGGATCTTGAACTTTTTCTAATAAAACAAGCCTTTCTACAAACAGGCTTCACCTGGCGAATTCCCGACTTGAAAATCTGGTGCTGTTCCATTTTTCTCAACTCTCTCAGATTAAGTAATTTTTGGCGATCAGTTCACAAGTAAATATGTTCCCCATAAAAGTGGAAATTTCTTATACTCCACTTGCTACTCGGTATTTTATGCAGTCTGCCCAGGAAAACAGTTATGAGAGGCCCTAATTTCCAAGTTAATTTAAGTATAAAGAAAGATACTCGACACAGTAAAATTTATAACGAACTGCAAGACATAAAGGTTGTTCTCTCCACATTACATTTCACAAAAGCTGCCATTCGAGGCACACGTTAATGACTTTTGTACTGATACTTTCGCATGAGCTAAACTAGCACGCACTGACTACACTCACTGTTAGCCTCCGGCTTCTCGCACAGACAGGTCATAGACTTATCCAATGCTCCAGAATTATTTGAACTCGTTCACGGCCGCAGGCGTCTGAGTAACTGTTCAACTTTTCGCAACAAGCCCTCTGTTTGGAGGCAAGAAAGGCTGCTCGGGTAAAAAAAAAAAAAAATAAATAAATAATTGTAACAGGTTTCCTCATCAGCAATTTGCTTTAAGCCAAAATTTTGGTGTAGGCGAGGGATGGTCCCTTGATATGATGAAATTCATTCGAATTCTATAAACACGAAAGCTATAATTTTTCATAAGGAGCTGTTGCAGGCTTTCACCTTAGATAGTGCCCAGTCAAAACGCTCTTAACCTTGGTTGCTTATAACCAGAAACATGAAAACTGATGTACTGTTATACAGCGTATTTGGGATATAAGTGCAGATACTTTTATTGGTCACTGGGTACAGTTTCCTGAACAATGTTAAAACAGTATGAATTTTTCTATTTTATTTGCAGACTAATAATTATAGTAATTACGAGTAATAAGTTTTTGGCTGATTCGTACCTCCAAATACACAGTGGCAAGAGTAAACCGTTAATGCTTATTTTTCCCCAGCCAGCAGATCAGGTGTTAATATGTGGACTGTAACCTCCCCGCAGAAATTAATGAATGAAAATTGACCATAAACCACACAAGAATATTAATTAAATAATGAACCATGAACGAAATGTAACCTCCCAACAGAAATAATAATGTCTGGTAAATTTTATAAGGACAGCAGCGCTGACCTTCGGCCCTGTATTCTGAATAAAAAAAGCAAACATTCCTACCTCAATAAAACTGCAATTATATCTGCGCTTTATGTAAGACGTATGCTTTGCCGGCGATGGGCGAGGCATGACAGAATCTCTGACCAGAGAGTAGTTTATCGTTAGTTGTTGCTTGTCGCGAGTCTGCGCGAGTCGACAGTAGCGTGTCAGTAGTTGTAGTCGGTCGGCTTTAGTAGCGAGTGGACAGTAGTAGTCAGCGGGAGTCGGCAATACATATATATAGGTGCAGAACATGAAATAAAATATAATAATGCACATGCACTGTAGTACAGACCATACCAGGGAGTCACAAAATGTATACGTAATGAGTACAAATGGCATAAAGTGCACACGCACTGTAAAACTCTTTAGCATTTTTACAACAAATAAACATAATAAGTACAAATCATATTGACAAATGACAAAAGTGCACACGCACTGTATAAGTCTGTAGCATTTTTACATAACATATCATGGAATGAAATAAAGTGCACACGCACTGTATAAGTCTTTGTATTTTTACAAGAATTAGGAAAGGAATGGGAAGGATTGCGTCATGGTTGTAGCACTTTAGGTTGCAAGCAGCTGCACTGAAAGTCCATATCTTTCTACAGAAGCACAACACCAAGTGAGACAATCTGAAGCTCTTTTCCTTGAAGTATTAACCAGTGTAGCCAAGACACTGAAATGTCGTAATAATATTCCATGCTATCATTTTGGTAGTACACTAGGTACACCAAACAGTGGGACCATAATAACATTTCCATCGCTCAAGGTGGTGGACAGCATGTCGTGTCAACACCATGTTCTTGTAAAGTACACCAACGTAGAATTAGTGCAAAAACCAAATATAGTGCTCCATGATCATGAGGATAGGCAGGACAAACGGATATTGCAGTAATTTCTGGTAATTAGGTCAGAAGGTGAAGGACATTAAGTCACATAGTAGTCTTCATTGAGAATTACACTAGTCTAACAACTGATTTGAGTAATTGGTGGCACTCATCGCCCAGTTACTGAACATTTCTGTACCATGTATGTAGTATTACAGAATAATGTTCATAAATTATCTGAATATAGTAATTATTGGCACTCATTGGCCAGATACAAAGCATTGTTTTATGCATTACTCAGAAGTCATCATTCAAAATGAGTTAATTATTGGCATAGCATTTATAGATAATTAATCTAATTATAGTAATCATTGGCATCATAGGTCATCTTATTACAGTAATCAGTGGCATTCATTGGCCTTTTTTTTTGTGCTAGCAATGCATTGCGTTTGGATCGATAATTAATTACTGGGGCATAACAATATTTGCTTTTGAGTTATTGCTGCAAATGAAGATGTGTAACGTCATTAGTCATGAGTCAGCTGTAGCAAGGTTATGAAACAAGTAGAGTATATGTGATCACAATCATAAACGACATAGGTTTAATGAACAACTGCTTATAGCACATTAATTTCATGAATAATTTCTCCTGCAAAATATACAAAATGGATTATT
The DNA here is from genome assembly GCF_023898315.1 of Schistocerca nitens. Classification (NCBI taxonomy): domain Eukaryota; kingdom Metazoa; phylum Arthropoda; class Insecta; order Orthoptera; family Acrididae; genus Schistocerca; species Schistocerca nitens. The sequence continues at coordinate 47,630,819 of NC_064622.1, read as the reverse complement.
AAACTGAAAGAAGAAACGCATATTATGCTGAAAAGTAGTGAACTTCGAATTAACAGGTAGTGAAATGTGTATAAAAAATACATGTTCTCTAGCTGTCCCTTCCAAAACCTTCAGTCATCATACCATGCGATATAAGACACACTGTCAAAACGAACTGCAACAAATACTTAAAAAACTACATAGCATCTCTTAACTAACAGTAAATATACAAACTTCATCATTATCCTCATCTGTAAAGAAAAAGTTAATTATTCATATTACCATAACTCCATTATCATCATCACCTGTAAAGAAAAACTTCATTATCCATAGTAGCATATTCTTCATCATTATTCATCATCATTCATTATCATCTGCAAAAAAATCACTTCATTATTCATTATACAATTATTCCTTATTTCTAGCATATTTCATCACTAAAACTAAGATGTGTAGTTCTGTCTGACAGCCTGCATCAATTGCCTCGTATTCTGAAAGAAAAATTAGTTAAGACTGCTATCATACGATGTGTATAGTATATTCTTGTTAATGCTTGTTAATTCTGATCCATTTACTCTTCGTCACGAAGTATTGCATCTTCTTTCTTTCATTCCGAAGGTGAAATTCCCATTTCTGTTTAATTTATTTCGTTTATACGTTATTTCTTTCTGAAAATGATGAACAAAGATTGTCTTGCATTTAAATCATATACCCACTAAATAAAAACTGGTTTATAGTAACATAATTGAGCATACAGCATAGCATGACAGAAAACGTAATATGTCAAAAACATCGACAGTGTTCACAAGCAAAAATGTACACAGTGTATCACAATGTAGCAGCACAAAAAAGTAAAGTAGTTGTTATATCTTAAATATTTCATAGTGCATACAAACAAAACAGGAAAACAATCATACATACATGAAAAATGGAAAATATGCACGGTCATATATATATATATATATATACTCCTGGAAATGGAAAAAAGAACACATTGACACCGGTGTGTCAGACCCACCATACTTGCTCCTGACACTGCGAGAGGGCTGTACAAGCAATGATCACACGCACGGCACAGCGGACACACCAGGAACCGCGGTGTTGGCCGTCGAATGGCGCTAGCTGCGCAGCATTTGTGCACCGCCGCCGTCAGTGTCAGCCAGTTTGCCGTGGCATACGGAGCTCCATCGCAGTCTTTAACACTGGTAGCATGCCGCGACAGCGTGGACGTGAACCGTATGTGCTGTTGACGGACTTTGAGCGAGGGCGTATAGTGGGCATGCGGGAGGCCGGGTGGACGTACCGCCGAATTGCTCAACACGTGGGGCGTGAGGTCTCCACAGTACATCGATGTTGTCGCCAGTGGTCGGCGGAAGGTGCACGTGCCCGTCGACCTGGGACCGGACCGCAGCGACGCACGGATGCACGCCAAGACCGTAGGATCCTACGCAGTGCCGTAGGGGACCGCACCGCCACTTCCCAGCAAATTAGGGACACTGTTGCTCCTGGGGTATCGGCGAGGACCATTCGCAACCGTCTCCATGAAGCTGGGCTACGGTCCCGCACACCGTTAGGCCGTCTTCCGCTCACGCCCCAACATCGTGCAGCCCGCCTCCAGTGGTGTCACGACAGGCGTGAATGGAGGGACGAATGGAGATGTGTCGTCTTCAGCGATGAGAGTCGCTTCTGCCTTGGTGCCAATGATGGTCGTATGCGTGTTTGGCGCCGTGCAGGTGAGCGCCACAATCAGGACTGCATACGACCGAGGCACACAGGGCCAACACCCGGCATCATGGTGTGGGGAGCGATCTCCTACACTGGCCGTACACCACTGGTGATCGTCGAGGGGACACTGAATAGTGCACGGTACATCCAAACCGTCATCGAACCCATCGTTCTACCATTCCTAGACCGGCAAGGGAACTTGCTGTTCCAACAGGACAATGCACGTCCGCATGTATCCCGTGCCACCCAACGTGCTCTAGAAGGTGTAAGTCAACTACCCTGGCCAGCAAGATCTCCGGATCTGTCCCCCATTGAGCATGTTTGGGACTGGATGAAGCGTCGTCTCACGCGGTCTGCACGTCCAGCACGAACGCTGGTCCAACTGAGGCGCCAGGTGGAAATGGCATGGCAAGCCGTTCCACAGGACTACATCCAGCATCTCTACGATCGTCTCCATGGGAGAATAGCAGCCTGCATTGCTGCGAAAGGTGGATATACACTGTACTAGTGCCGACATTGTGCATGCTCTGTTGCCTGTGTCTATGTGCCTGTGGTTCTGTCAGTGTGATCATGTGATGTATCTGACCCCAGGAATGTGTCAATAAAGTTTCCCCTTCCTGGGACAATGAATTCACGGTGTTCTTATTTCAATTTCCAGGAGTGTATATATATGACAAGAAAAGCGACCTGCTCACCTTACCTTGCCGGGCACTTCCCAAGAAAAAAATACGATAATCATCAGTAGGTGTTCATGTGAATATAATTGCATAAGTGGTCATAAAAAAATTAGGAAATGGCATTACAGTGTGATAAATCATAAAGTATCTTCATTCAATAAAACGTTTGATGTTGGATATGTGGTGGTTCCCTTTGGTTTTTCTGGTTCTCAAAGTTTCGACGTGTACTACATTGGGGTGAGGAATGCTGCGAATCCGATATGGACCTGCGTGTAGAAGCTCAAATTTACTGCACCTACTCTTTCCTTTGTTCGATAAATAGTGTGTACGTACTAATATCTTCTGTCCAATGTGAAAGTCAGGGCGTGTACAAAACTTGTTTATGCTGTCTTCTCCGGCGCTCTGCGGCACGTTTGATGTTGTTCAGCGCAATGTCAATTATTTCATGGTGTCGTAGTCGACGAGATGTAGGAAAGGTTACTAATTCTTTAATTTTGTTAGGTAGTTCAACATTTTTCAGTATAACAGACGGAGATTGCATAGTAGATTCATTTGGTATGGAATTAATTACATCTTGGAATGACAGTATGTGTGTGTCCCAATCAATATGTTTTTTATGGCAGTATATTCTACACAGTTTACCAATTTCTTTCATTAATCGTTCACAAGGGTTCGAAGAAGCATGGTACCTGGATATATATATCGGAGAAATGTTTCTAGCTCGTAACATACTTGTCCATATAGCAGATCGAAACTGTGATCCATTTCGGAAATTACTTTCAACACATGCCCTACATGAAATAGAAAATGTTTTACAAATGCTTTCGAGACAGTTTTAGCAGTAGCTTTGCGTAATGGAGTGAAGGTAACAAATTTTGAAGTGAGTTCAACAGCGACAAAGATGTAGCAAAAACCTCTTAGTTATGGGAATCGGACCAAAAATGTCTACAGCGGCCATAAGTCTCAATTTAACAGGTACAATGGGATGTAATGGAGGAATATGTGAAGTCGTGTCTGATTTAGCTTTCTGGCGGATTTTACATGACGCTAAAACTCGTCGTATACGTTTCTCCATGTTGGTAAAATAACAGTTCTGTCTCAGTATAAGAAAACATTTTCTGGCTCCGTAATGTGCGTAACTTAAATGAGTATACCAGATTAATTTGTTAACAAGTTCGTCAGGAATGCATGATAACCAATTGTTGCTGTGAGGATGAGAGCGGCGAAACAGAATATTATTGCGTACAGTGTAATGGTTTCTAATGGTAACATTATTCCTATCTTGCCAAAGGTGTTTAATTTCTTTCCATACGTTGTCTTTACTCTGTTCTTGTGCTATGTCTTGTAATGACGACGAAATGAAATTTTCAAATGCAACTTGTTGAATGTACATGACGCTGAAATTTGCTTTGCAGAAGTTGGTTGCGATGTCTTGCTGATTGTTGCCGAGAGAACGGGATAGTGCGTCTGCTACAATATTTTGTGTGCCGGGAATGTGAACAATTGTGAAATTAAATTCCTGTAAATAAAGTTTCCATCTGCTTAACCTGTCATGTGTAAATTGTGCTGAAAGTAAAAACTGGATAGCTCTATGATCTGTGTAAACGGTCGTATGTCTTCCATAAATAAAATGCCTAAATCTGGTAAAAGCCCATACAACACATAATGTTTCAAGTTCTGTAACAGAATAATTTCGTTCAGAAGGTGACAGAATGCGACTTGCAAAAGCGATGTTTTTAATTACTGTACAACCATCTTCTTCAATTTCCTGAAAAATATGTACGCCTAAAGCGGTGTTAGAACTGTCGGTGGCAATGGAAAAATTTCTGGTAAGATCTGGGTGTGATAAAAGTGGTGCATTCAACAAGGCTTCTTTCAGGTTCATAAATTCAGAATGTGCTTGCCTATCCCAGGACCAAATAGTGTTTTTACCTGTCAATTGACATAATCTAGGGGTGTCTAAAGCAGAGTAATGAATAAATTTACGAAAAAAGTTAATTAAACCCAAAAAACTGCATAGTTGTTTCTTCGTCGTAGGAACAGTAATGTCACGTAAAGCTTGAAGTTTTTCCGGGTCAGGCGTAATGCCCTTTGCTGAAATTACATGTCCAAGAAATTTTATAGAAGTTTTACCAAAGTGCGATTTACTGAGATCAACTGTGAGTCCTTGTGCACGAAAAGTTTGCAACAGTCGTTCAAGAATCAGATTGTGTTCAGACCAGTTAGCTTCTGCAATGAGAATGTATGTTGTGATTCTGTCTTTAAGTTCTGTCGGAAGTATTGTATTCAAACCGCGAATAAAAGCTGCTGAAGAAATAGTTAAACGGAACGGTAATTTACAAAATTGATAAGTCACCAAAACAGAGAAATGCTGTGTACTTTCTGCAGTTCGGATGGAGCTGAATTTGGCAAAATCCCGATTTCAAATCTAATGTGGGGTAAATAGCAGTACCATGAAATTTCTGTAGAAGTTCTTCTAGTGTCTGTGGGCGATCTGTTTCATTAATAATAATGTCATTGATGTGACGCGAATCAAGTACGAAGCGAAGTGAACCATCTTTTTTCTTAACAATATGGAGCGGGTTTATGTACGGACTAACTGCCTGTTGAATAATTCCTTGGTCAAGCATAGCTTGCAATTCTTTCTTAACTTGTTCTCTATGAATATGCGGAATGGGATAATGCTTGGCTTTAAATGTGTCGTGCTGTTTAACTTGAAATTCATACATAAAACCGGACATAGTACCAGGAACGTTGTCAAAAACTGGAGCTTGCTGTAAAAGAATTTTGTGTAGTTGCGTGCGTTCGTCGTCTGTATTTGCACTGCTCTGTTTAACTTTATCAGAAATCGTCTGTATAACGTCATACTCGGCTTCGTCTGGAGTATTATAGTTGTGTACGTACGTATCTGTGAACAATGTGGAATTACAGTCTATGTTACGTGATGCGGAAATGACCTCTGTACGATTAATTGTTTGTTCTTCTGCAGCTAAAGAATGCTGAAAATCTAAAGCCAGTTGTACATTTTCATCCTTTAACATTAAATAGGAATTTTGAAAATCAATAATTGCGTCGTGTTGTACCAGAAAATTCGTACCTAAAATAACGTCTGTTGTCAATAAGGGAACAATCCAAAAATTTGAGTGAAATGTATGATCTGCAATACAAAATGATAAATGTGTCTGTAATTTTACATCTACTCCTTTACTAGATACTGCTCCTTTTACTTTCGTTTTGCCTAATGGTAACGTAGGATAGGTATTCTCTTTGTTACACTCGTTGAAAGTTTCTTCATTGATAACTGACATAGGTGATCCAGAATCGATTACTGCTGAAAATTTCGATGATCCAATTTTAATTTCGATGACAGGGTGTGAGATGGTTTTTTGAACAACTGGTCTTTCCTGCAAAAGAGTGTCTCGGATGTCGTCAAAAGTAATAACATTTTCGTGAACAATATTCTGTGTATCTGACGTATTGCTTACATTGCTGGAAGATGCAACCTGTACTGTATCTAGTCAAATTCTATCTGACGTGTTATTATTTTCAGGAGGATGCTGTGGCATTTCCACTATTTGTACTGTTCTATTATTTCTTCCTGACGTATAACGTTCGGGATGATATCTACTGTCTGGTTCATTCATGATTATATGTTGTGGCGGATGTTCTTGCTGCTGATAAGACCGACTGTTATTAAATGTACGCTGAAAATTGTGCTCATTATTTTTACGTATGTCATGATAGTCATTTCTATACGGTGCATTCCGATAGGAATTGAAAGTGTGTTTTATGTACGTACTGATTCCCTTGTTGCTGTGCATTACTATTTGTTGGGGCCGACGCTATACGTGTACGCGGCGAAACATTAAAGCTTGGTTGACCTTGTGCATTACATTGTTGGTTAGGTATGCTAACCGGTTGGTTTTGTTGCTGTTGCGGAGAGAAACCTCTATTGTTACCAAAATGTGGTTCCTGTTGCTGATAATTTTGACGATACTGATAATTAAAATTTTGCCTGTTATTAAAGTTCTGGTGGTTGTCGTTCCTGAAGCGTCTATTACCTTTGCTATCGAAATTGCGTGGCTGATCATAATTGCTGTATGTTTGTTGGCCTTGGTTATTATATGAAAAATTTTTGTTTATAAAGGAATAATCCGATTGCTGCACTTCCAAAAGCTGTAACAGATCTCTGAATGCCGAAATATTTTCTTTCTGCTGACCTGTTAAAAGTGACACTCTTAATTATCGTGGTAATTTAGAAATACATAATTGAATAAGTGCAGATTCACTGTATGGTTCAGTTAAGTACTGGTTTTGTTGGACCATGTGCTCAAAAAATTGCGTGACCGTGGAAAAATTTGAGTTCTCATAATTCGGTAAACTAATTAGTTGATCCTTAATTCCGCGCTATGTCGTCTTTGACCAATATGCTGACAGAAAAGCATTCTGAAATTCTTCTACCGAGTAGCATTGCCTCGCGATCGGTCTCATACGAGTTGCCGGTTCGCCTTCCAAAAAAACTGCAAATAAATTCAAGTTTGTGCGTTACAGGCCAAGTCGGTGAAAAAGCAAAGCTAAATTGTTGTATCCAATCCAATGGGTGAATCTGTGTTCTGTCATTTCTAAATACTTTAAATTTTCTCACTGATAGAAAATGTTTGTAATCAAAATTATCGTCTCTGTATGTCTGAACAGGTTCACGATTGTATGAGAATCTATTTGTCTGTCACTGTTCGGAATCTAACTCACGTACTCTCTGTAAATTACCTAAATTATACTGGCTGTGTGAGTGTGACAAATGTTCGCAAAGTGGCGTCTGCTGTGATGTATTAAACGCTGAAACATTTTTCATCTCTGTTACCTCTTGCTGTAAAGTTGACAATTTTCTGCGTAATGTATTATTAGACGAATCTATCTCACTGATTGTCTGCTGTAGATTTTGGAATTCAGGTGTTTGATTAAACGAAATCGGTGAAGTGTCGTCTGATTTGCTGTCATTATTACTTCCAATAACGTCAATACGACTGGCTAATTCATCATATTTTTCAGTCAGTATTTTTACCAGATCATCGTTTTTAGTGTCAGAAGCATTAATTTGTTTTTGTATGTTACGTGTGGTTTCGTTCAATTTTTTTAACGTCAGCTTTGATGACATCGGAATCCTGTGATAGTTCTAATTGTTCGAGTCTGTCTGTCACTGTCTGAAAGTCTGCTGTGTGTGTGTCTGTTTTTGTTTTAAGATCGGAAATTTCATCACGCAATTCGGTGTTCAACTGTTTGATTGTATTAATTTCGTCTGATACAGTAGCAATATTGTTGTCTACGTATGTTTTTGCTTTCGTAAACAATTTGCGTTTATCTTCCTGTCTCTGTGCGGTAATTGTTTCCATGACTTGTCGATTTACTTTATTCTGTTCCTGTATAAATTTACGGAAACGCGTTTCACTGTTTTGTAGGTGGTGATTAAGACGTTCGTCAATTTGACTGTTCTGTTGGTCGAATTTCGCGTCTACTTTTGCATCCAGCGTGCGCGAAAGTTCTGCTGTCATTAATTTAAACTCGTCGCGTAACTGTGTTGCTTTTTCAGAGCATTGTTTACCGACTGCACTAATTTCGTCTCTAAGTGATTCTGTGGTAGCTGTTTGCATATCCCTTAATTCTTGAGCAACAGATCTAATTTCTTCACTACTCCTCCTAGCACAAGCCTCAATTTCCTCACGTAATTATTCTTTAGTATCATGACATTGCGCGGCAACGGCTGTAACCTGTTCACTAAGCTGTTTGGAATTGTTATCTAGTTTTTCATTAAGTTGTTTGTTCTGTTCACTAAGTTGTTTGAAATTTTCATTAAGTTGTTTGAGATTTTCACTATTTTGTTTGTTTGATTCATGAAGTTGTAGCAATAATGCCATAATTTGATCCATCCCAATATTGCCTACTCTATTCTCTGTACTGTTTGATGGCGTATCTGCTTTTGTCGCGTTTTGTGTATCCATTTGGTTATTCTGTGATTCTTGAAAATGTTTGCTAATCGGATGTGCACTGTTAGTCACTACCTCGGAATCAAATAAATCTGTCGTACTTTGAGTACACTGTTCATTGTCGTTAAAAAAAATTATCTGTTCATTACGTAAATTTTGCAAACCGGATGTGTCAAGCTGGGCAGCGTTCATTGTAACAGAACGTGCCGCGTCATCCATTGTCGTTAAATTAACAGACGACACAATTGAACTTATTTGCTTATCACTAGGATCAAAATCAATATTAGTGGTCGGTACGCACTGATTGTCTACAATTAGGGGATTATCATCATTACATTGAGTGTCGCAAATACTATCGGTCAAATTATTCTAGTCGGTTATTTCACTCATTACACATAGCGATGTGCTGTTAACAGTTTTTCGCGGCATTTTTCACAAAACAAAATTAAGCACAAATGAAACAAGCACAATGCAAAAATGCAACAAACACAAATACAACAAAGAGCAACAAATTGCCGATGATCTGTGGAAGAAAGAGTGACAAATTAGTAAATGCGTTGCGCCAGATGCAAACTACATTTAAGTAAATAAGAGCAGATATATGACTCCTTCTCAGAAGATTCACAAAGAATGTCGCCAAGTGTAACCCCCCCGTAGAAATTAATGAATGAAAATTGCCCATAAACCACACAATAATATTAATTAAATAATGAACCATGAACGAAATGTAACCTCCCAACAGAAATAATAATGTCTGGTAAATTTTATAAGGACAGCAGCGCTGACCTTCGGCCCTGTATTCTGAATAAAAAAAGCAAAAATTCCTACCTCAATAAAACTGCAATTATATCTGCTCTTAATTAGTCATTTTTCGACACAGCTTCGTGCAATGCTGGCGAAAATTTTTTTTTTGATTCTTGGAAGCAATGATAATGCATTGGAAATTGAAATGAATGCTTTTCTTTAAAAGAGTTACTTTATATTATAAAAATTATTATTGGGCCATTTTTTGAACAAATTAAATTACAATTAACATACATTATTAAATATGCGCAAGGTGCTTCTTTACCTTCTACAACAATACACATCCTCTAGAGTCCTGACCAGAGTCGCGAGCAGAGCACACAGCCGACGCATGCCGACTCCCACCGACTACTACTACTGTCCACTCGCTACTGTCGACTCGCGCAGACAAGCGACAAGCAACAACTAACGATAAACTACTCTCTGGTCAGAGATTCTGTCATGCCTCGCCCATCACCGGCAAAGCATACGTCTTACAGGACAGACCGGCCGGAGTGGCCGAGCGGTTCTAGGCGCTACAGTCTGGAACCGCGCGACCGCTACGGTCGCAGGTTCGAATCCTGCCTCGGGAATTGATGTGTGTGATGTCCTTAGATTAGTTAGGTTTAAGTACTTCAAAGCTCTAGGGGACTGATGACCATAGATGTTAAGTCCCATAATGCTCGGAGCCATTTTAACAATTTTGATATGTGGACACATGGGAACAAGGTGGTTAGTTTGTACTGACAAGCGTAGTTCACTTCGCAACGCGTTTACGACTGTGCAGAAAACATTAGGTAGTAAATTATGTGATGTGTTTGCAGGAAGCTTGTTAATCACAACTACCACACTGTTGTACGATCCACCACACTGTTCCCGTACACTTCTCTTAAAGCGCCGTAAATTTCCGTTTGGTTCTTTCCACATAGGGATTAGATTTTGATGTAGTAACGCTGGTCACTATATGTAATACGACCTGATTCGGTTTCAGCTCTCATTTTAAAGGTGAATTACTCAAGACACAGCCACACGAACCAGCAAACACATATATGACTTTGATGCCTAAAGTATTGCTCACGACTGACATGAATTTCAACTTGATCATGCCATCATAACCGTCACGCATCCACAGTGTGTAGGACTTTCGAAGCGACCCTTGTATATGGTACTAACAAGGGAACCTCCCCATCGCACCCCCTTCAGAGTTAATTGTAAGTTGGCACAGTGGATAGGCCTTGAAAAACTGAACACACATCAATCGAGAAAACAGGAAGACGTGTGGAACTATGAAAAAAATGAGCAAAATATACAAACTGAGTATTCCATGCGCAACAAAGGCAACATCAAGGATAGCGTGGGCTAAGGAGCGCCGTGGTCCCGTGGTTAGCGTGAGCAACTGCGGGATGAGAGGTCCTTGGTTCAAGTCTTCCCTCGAGTCAAAAGATTAATTTTTTATGTAATCAACTACACTCTCCAAAATTCCAGGACATGTTCAGATTTGCTTGGACATACGCAGGATTTGACGGTCTACGCACGGAAAAATTTGAAAACGTTAAAAACATATGTTTTGACAGAGCACAGGGAAAACCGTGGAACTGTGAAACTGTTGAATTCATTCGTTGCACGTTATGTGACAAACTCTTATGTTTCCATCACTTTTTGGGAGTGATTATCACATCGACAAGAAAACCTAAATCGGGCAAGGTAGAAGAATCTTTTTACCCATTCGCCAAGTGTACAAGTTAGGTGGGTCGACAACATATTCCTGTCATGTGACGCACATGCCGTCACCAGTGTCGTATAGAATATATTGGACGTGTTTTCCTGTGGAGGAATCGGTTGACCTATGACCTTGCGATCAAATGTTTTCGGTTCCCATTGGAGAGGCACGTCCTTTCGTCTACTAATCGCACGGTTTTGCGGAGCGGTCGCAAAACACAGACACCAAACTTATTACAGTGAACAGAGACGTCACTGAACGAACGGACAGATCATAACTTTGCGAAAATAAAAAAGTAAACTTTTCACTCGAGGGAAGACTTTAACCGCGGACCTCTCGTTCCGCTCACGCTAACCACGGGACCACGGCGCTCCTGAGCTCAAACTATCCCTGATGATGCCTATCTTGCTCATGGACTACCCAGTTTGTATATTTTGTTATTTTTTTTCGTAGTTCCACGCAACTACTTCCTGTTTTCTCGATTGGTCTGTGTTCAGTTTTTCAAGACCTATCCACTGTGCCAACTTATAACTAAATCTGAGGGGGGGTGCGATGGGGAGGTTCCCTTGTAAGATCGTTTGTAATGTGCCATACATGTTTTGTGTAGAACGAATTGAAAATGGAAGCCAAGTCTGAACCATGTTCAGTACTTGAAAGTAAAAAATTAAGAAACTTCAGCAGAGATGTTACAGTGGTGTCAAGAATGAATCGGAGCAGTACAGATCTGTCAGTCATGTTGGAAAAAAGATTTTTTGCTGTTCCCCACTCTTCTACCTCATCCTCCTCCACGCCCCTTCAAGTTAGGAAGTGTGTCTCCCTTCCCCCCCCCCCCCCCCCCCCGCCCCCGGCGACGTCGCTAGCGCCCCGGCAATATGGCGGACGTGTCTCTCACTGCTGCTCCCTCGTCGGCCGAAGAGCGCGCCGCTCGGCCCTTCCCGACGCGATGACGAAACGATGACCGCCTGCCCGGATTGTGTCCGCCGCTGCTGCTTATGAGAAAATTCCGGCCAGCGGGTGCGACTCGGGGCAGCAAGTACCCCCACTCCACACCACGCCTTCCCGAACTACGGTACGGCCGAGGCGTCCGCGCGGCGATTGCGCTCTGGATAGCGGCTCTCGGCTCGCGAGGGGCGCTGGCGCCGCAGGGCCGGGCTCTTCGCTGCAGGCGATCCGCTGCCCGCTATGGCCGCGGCAATTCCGCCAGCACAGCTGAGGATGGGGAGTGACCCCGAAACGTTTCTGCCTTCTTCCACCCCGCACCTCGGTGACCGGCGTTCAACAACCGACTACAAAGCCCTTCTGCAAGAAACACGCTAACGTTTGTGTATACCGCAACCTCTTGTAGAAACTGAAGCGTACCAGATATAATCTTTCCGTTTGACAATATTTTAAGATTTTTTCATCGACTTTGTACAGCTATGTGTACACCACCACTCCATTAAATGTTAAAAAATGACGAAATTCCTCCAGCTGTATTAAGGTGTTGGTTTTATTGGCAGCTAGTTTCGATGTTGTTACGTCATCATCTTCGGGCCCATACTTGTTCACAGCAACCGTATGTGTCTAATACTAGTAGTCAGTGGTAAGATAGGCGTGTCGGTGGAACACGCCTATCTCACCTCTGACTACTAGTGTTAGACACATACGGTTCCTGTCAGCAAGTATGGGCCCGAAGATGATGACGTAACAACATCGAAACTAGTTGCCAATAAAACCAACACCTTAATACAGCTGGAGGAATTTCGTCATTTTTTTAACATAAATTATACTAGCTGACGTCCCAAGTCGTCCGTTTCAATGATGGATATACGAAGACTATTTTAAATGTATTTGCTACTTTTTTGCAGGTTCGTCGTTTTCAGAATGAATAGTGGCGCTATCGTATTACCGCTCGCTATACCAAGGGGATGGTGGTGGAGGGGGGGGGGGGACTTTAAGCCCAGCTATTGTAAATATTGTAATCTAGTCAGTTACTTTATATTTTAAAATTTTGAAAATAAGAATTATTCTTTCTTAATGAGTTTTCCTTCCAGAATCTATGTGTGTTTCAAATTTTTCAGTCAAACTTACCCTCAAAATTTAAGTCTCATGTCGTAATCAGTATTTCAAAAATATATGTTCAAAGTAAAAGTCAGCAACATTGAACGAAATTTCCACTTTTTAAAAAATTTTTGTAATGATTGTAAAGTCGGTAGTACACGTTATTTACAGTGCGTTGATATTGCTAAGAATGTGCTGTAACATATTTTCAAGTTCTCAGCCCTACTTATCCAGCAATATCCCTTTCAAATGTATGTTGTTAATATAATTCAACAGCAGTTGACGAATTATGTTTTTTTTATTTGCTTTTATTTTTTATTTTGAGGGTGAGCGTAAAGTACCTCCCCCTTCGTTGGTGGCGCACGTTATAGAAAATGCCTTTGTATTGCTAGGATTGAGTTCTTGGTAGAAATTTGCCTGCAGGTTCGCGTAATACAGTTGTCGACTGCCGCGTTGCTCATGGATTGAGCAGTTATCTTTAGTAGAGTACTCACTTTAATACATCAGATCTCTGGACTTTGTCAGATTGAATTTAAATTATTTCAGCATTAATGTAAATCGTAATTAGTTTCAGTTAAGTGCAGGTTAAATAGTTTTCACTCGCTCCTCATTAATGCTAAAGCCCTTCTTTTTTTAAAAAAAATCGCTTATTACTTAGTTAAAAACGTATTCAGTCGATCTACACGGGTGTGCAGAATTTAAGTACAAAAATAACGTTCGCATGACGTCGCACTTCCAAGTAACATAGCGCGATGAAACTTGGACCATACACAGAAAATCTGCTGCAGTGTAGTAGAGAAGGTATCTGAAAGAAATACTCAATGAGATGAAAAAAATGGCTCTCTTTGTTTTCTAACTTGTGTTAGGGCGTTCTACTCCTCCACCAGCGTATTTAACAACCGCTGGCTGGTCGCTGGTGTGAATAATCTGCATCACGTCTCCCGAATGCATCGCACAGGTGCCCTGTGGGATTTAAATCGGGGGAACTATCCGCGGAACATTCTTCCGTTCTAATAGCTGCTCCACCTGCGGTGTTCGATGCGGTCGCGGACTATCATCCGTAAAAAGGAAGGCAGGGCCGAAAGCATGCCTGTGTGTGTGGATGGAGTACCGTGTCACAACACCTGTACAAAGGTCTGGAGGTCAGTAGGACCACGTGTCCTTAAGATGCCCTATCGTTTGCCCACTTTATTAGCGGCGGACAAATGCAGTCAGAGTTTTGACCTGTTGTTTGCTGCCAGATTGATTCGCCATCGGACTATTTCTACACAGCATCAGCGGACGATTTACTCTTCAAGTTTAGCGTGGCCTACTACGATTAAAAGCATTCATGACTATATCAAGTCCGTGATGGAGGTAGATACAGAGGGGGCAATGGGTAGTCTTGTCCAGTGCCATCGATGCTGTCCCCGGATGGATATTCCTTCGCAAGAGAGAATTGGCTGATACGGTATGAGGGTATCTTAATCTAACTTTGCCTGTACCTGAGTGTTGACATGTTAACACTTGTCTGTGAGTGAGCAAACAGCCAGATCCAAACAATAGAGCTACCCCCTGTAAGTAAAAGACAAGAGCCAGGAGTTGAATATGATGTCTTCACATGCAGTCCTAAATGTGATTCTCTTGACCATATAAGTCTTTCCCATATCTCCACGGACCACTGTGCAGTCTTTTCAAATAACCATGGAGTCGCCAAGAATCTCCCTTCTGCACTATTGCACCAAATATCCAAGCTGTAATGCAGTAGGCCTCGATAAATCGCTTCGAAACAGAACAGATTGTTGATGTACAAAAATGTCTGCATCGTTTCCCTATTTTGATGAATAATCTTGGATGGTAATTCTAATTTCAATTCCTGTAGGCCGGATTTTCGGTCACTGCTGGTAAACACACCGTGGGTCAGATGCAATACATTAGTGAACTCTATTACTTGTAAGACAGAATAATGTTTTCAAAGAAAAAAAACTCGAAAGTATTTTCCACTTTTTAGTTCCATATTATTAGTATTTCAAAATATCAGAGCTCCGCGTTCTGGTCCTGATGGTCAACGGGAACAGACCGACCGCCGTCTCATCCTCTGCGAATAACATAATTGGATGCTGTATGGAGCGAAGGAGGATCAGGACTCCACGCTATTGACCATAGTCGGCTTTCTTCACCTTGAAGCCGCTACTTCTCATTCAGCTAATTCGCCGATTGGTATACGAGGCTGAGTGCATCCCGTTACAGTGCTTCCACCAAGGAAACATCCCTGGCAGTACCGGGAATCGAACAGCGTTCCACCACATAAAGCACGCTGAGCATTGAGCGGTGGAGGTGGACTTACTAGTATTTAACCTTATGTTAAACAGGTATAGAAAATTGGTACAGACAGTGCACTGTCTCGGATGTGATAAACGCAGAACTACCCACTTTCAGTTCGTTCCACGCCTTACGCAACGCCTGAAGATAGCTTCGCCATGCCAGGTGACAATTATTTTTTCGAATAATTTAAGGGTCTGATTAATGTTACCCTATGGGAATAAAAAAATATAACCTCCTGCACACTAGTATACGAGTATTAGAAAGATGCAGGGAAATACTAATACCCCACGCAACTTTGGGTGACATCTATCACTGAGGGGAAGTTGCCACCCGCCCCGCTCAGGTGGAACGGTATTTCATTCCGGCTAAGCCATGCAGCGCAGCTCAACTGACTGCTCCAACTACGCTCCGGTATACTACTGTGTGCAGTGCTGCCACCGCAACCCGCGTATTAATGTCCGCGTGCTAAGCGGAGGCGCACACTTAATTAAGTTGGCGCACCTGCGCTTCGAGCATTATTTGCCCTTCCCCTCCGCTGCCCGGCGAACTTCAGCGTTTCCGGGTCCCAGGACCAATATCATTACCACTGTGCAGCAGGGCTGCCAACAGTTCCGAGTGTAGGGGGAGGGGGGGATTCCCGAATTTGCTGTCTCATGGTTTGTCCTGAGTTTGCGTCTTATGTAGCACACGTCAGACGATGTGTGCTCCGTGTTAAGCAATTCAGTTAATTTCAAATGGAATGGGTTTCCGTATCTGTGTTATAATCTCTCTTGTCTACGTCGACTGTTACATTATGGCATAGTTCTTAGCATTTCCCTTGCTTTTTAAGAATCAGTGGTCAGGAGTAGAGTATACACCGCTAAACCATTAGTTTATCTACGCATTGCAGATACGTGAACCATTCAACATCTTGAAGTCGAGCTGTGCAGATGCCCAGATCTGATCTTTAAAGCACAACAGAAGCTGCGAGACTTTCTGGGAACGTTATTTTAGCATACAGTAAAAGAAAGTATCCTACTTCAACAGAAAGTAAGAAGAGCGTCATTCTTTAGCACTTCAAGAACATATGTTTACTATAATCGTTGCTGCCGGCCGCGGTGGTCTAGAGGTTCAGGCGCTCAGTCCGGAACCGCGCGACTGCTACGGTCGCAGGTTCGAATCCTGCCTCGGGCATGGATGTGCGTGGTGTCCTTAGGTTAGTTAGGTTTAAGTAGTTCTAAGTTCTAGGGGAGTGATGACCACAGACGTTAAGTCCCGTAGTGCTCAGAGCCATTTGAGCCATATAATCGTTGCTACCTCAAACAGATATTGTGTAAACTTGTATACAAAGATATGTAACTTAAAGGAGAATCATGCTAAAGTAAAAATCAATAATACTGAAAGGGAGACATTGCTAGGAAAGAGGCTAAGAACAGAAGCTGGCCCTCAACGTAAATAAATATAGCATATGTACCATTCCTGAGTAGGAGGATAAACCCACAATTGCTAGGCTAAACAGTTGGTGTTAAAACTAGTTGTAGAAAAAGATATATATGCCAGGCTGAGACCATTGCGGTAAGCCAGAAAAAATGTAGGTTCACTACGAGAAAAGTAGCTTAAGGAGTACTTGTTCGACTGATTTTTCAATATTGTTCGTTCATTGGGGAGCCTTGCTATCTAGAATTAATATAGGAGATTGTGAAGATGCAAAGGAGAGCATAACGTTGTGTTACGGGGTCGCTTAGCAAGCGCGAGGGCGTTACATAGACTCTCGGACAAAACCCAGTAGTACAAACTATGAATGTAGTGGTACCCTCCTCGACGCACCTTACGGTGACCCGTGGAGTATTTATGTTGGTTGGATATGTTCTGAGGCATCAAGGGATCATCAATTTAGTATTGGAGGGCAGCGTGGAGGGTAAAAATCGTAGAGGGAGACCAAGAGATGAAGACACTAAGCAGATTCAGAAGGATGCAGGTTGCAGTTAGTACTGGGAGATGAAGCAGCTTGCACAGGATAGAGTAGCATGGAGAGCCGCATCAGAAGAGTCTCAGGACTGAAGACCACAACAACACAGGTATTGTGTAGTACATTAATTTCAGAAGGATTGTGTGGTGTGTATGAAACCAGCAAGCAATCACCAATGTTGTGTTATTATAAATATGTCTCGTGTATATATATATATATATATATATATATATATATATATATATATATATATATACGAGGGCTATTCCGAAAGTAAGGTCCGATAGGTCGCGAAATGGAAACGACGGTAAATATCAAAAATGTTTTATTTGCAACAGTTAGATACACCTTGCAGCTACTTATCTCCATAGTCGCCGACCCGAGTTAGACGTGTATCGTAGCGTTGTACCAACTTTCCCATACCCTCGCTATAGAAGGCAGCCGCCAGTGCTCTCCGCCAATTCTCTACGCTGGCCTACGGCTCGTTGTCTTGTGCCGAAATGTTGTCTTCATAACCAGCGGTTCATGTGACCTGAGCTGAAACTCAGAGGGAGACAATTACGGGCTGTATTGTGGGTAATCTCACATTTCCATTTGAAAACGATGCAGGAGCATCTTCATTGCCCCTGCAGAATGCGGCTGAGAATTGTCTTGAAGACGAAACAGCACGACAGTTATGTAATGTTAGCTGCATAGCTTCAGGGGAAATTTCTCACCAGGCCCCCGTACTTGGCGGCAGACACTATTTTCTAGACATCTTTCCGCACTCACTGCGAGCTCGGAAATGAGAAGAGCGACGTGATGCTAACTGGGGTTATACTAGAGACACTACCCAACACATCTGTGCAAAGCTTTATTGGATTTTCATAGTCGTTTCCATTTCGTGACCGATCGGACCTTACTTTCGGAATAGCCCTCGTATATATATAGTTTCGGTTAGGGTCATAGTCTTTTGGCAAGTATCACGACCAACGTTGCTTCCGTAATCGATAATCTGTTGTTAAATTTTGTCTCAGATTTCGTAGATTTTTTTTACCTTCATTTAAGAAAATGCTTTTTCTGTTTAGCTTCATCACATGCCTTTTTCGTAATTGTCAATGGCAGTGCCGTGCTTGTTGACAAACTGGTTCCGTGGGCGGCCGTTCCCAAGTTTTTGTTCCGCCGCGCACTTGGCTCCAGTGCGCAGGTGCCGTGCGTGATTCCGCAGTTTAGATAATCGCGCTTCGAATGCACGGCCGCTATAACACCCACGCTCTGCGCTGTGTACCACCCCTCCCCTCCGCCGCCCTCGAGTATTTCTGCGGCCACCTGCCATTGGCGAGCCTCGGTGGTACGTTCGGTCGCCCGGGCCATTATCTGCAACTGGCAGGCGCGATACGCCCGGGGCGGTTTTCAGTATTGAAAGCTAATCACAGGTGCGTGCGGTCCACGGGCAGGTGCATGAACGCATGCAGTATGCATTGCGTGCTCCACGCAACCAGCGTCCACCGCCGGCCTGTACCGTTAGCGACAATAACAGTTCTGCCAGTGTCGGACAGCATTGTCTATTCCGGTCCCGTCCGACGCGACTAATGTCTCGGCCGTACCGTTTCTGACCTGACTAGCGCCACAGTCTGACGACGGTCGCTGGAAGTGGAGTATATTAACGGACACTGTTCTCCTTTACGCTAGCTCACTCCTGCGCGCTCGATTCTCATTGACAATACTGACCTCTTGATCTGCATATTAGGAAGGATTAAAATTTTGGAACATCATTATCCCTCGTTGCGTGACTGAACGTGACAATGACACCGGTCAACAACATTTTTGTTGCATTACTATCAGCAGCTGTTATCACCTAATTCAAGGGTGCTGATTTCAGATGTCAGGTCTTTTTTTCTGAAAGATCCAGTTTTCTTGCAGTCGCCGAATGACGATGAATCATGTTCTTATCATTAAATCATAATGTTGGTGGACAAACTTGTACGTTTCTTCAACTTAACTCATAATAGAAATTCAGTTTAATGCAAATTAAATAGAAACACAGTCTAAAGCTATTCAGTGGAACGAATTGAAACTTACAGGGCGACAATTATTGAACTATATGAAATAAAATCGTCATAACTCCTGAACGGTTTGCGTTCGGCCGCACGGCATGAGGGGAATTAGTATTTGGTTTAGCAACGAAGCCCACATTCATTAGGATGGGTTCGTCAGTAAGCACAATTGTGCCATCGGGGGGATTGAGAATCCGTATTTCGCGATCGAGAAGTCTCTTCACCTCAACGGGTGTATGCGTGTTGTCCAATTTCCAGTCACGGAATAATCGGAGCGATTTTCCTTGATGGCACGGTGAATATTGAAAGGAACGTGAAGATTCTCAAAGATGATTTCATTCCCATTACCCAAAGTGACCCTGATTTCGCCCATATGTGGTTCATGCAAATCGGAGCTCAACGCCATCGAAGCTGGAGAGTGTTTGATGTCCTGGAGGAGCACTTTGGGGACCACATTTTGGTTGTGGGGTACCCAGAGGACACTGGCATGGGCCTCGATTGACCGCCGTATTCTTCTGATCCGAACACATGCGACTCCTTAAAGTTTTGAACATCGCTGCGTGATTTGCGACCGTGTGAAAAGTAAAATTAAAATGATAGCAGCCCTCGGTCGTAAAAAAAGAAGTCTTGTGACCAAGGTTTCGGCACTGCTATGAGTGTCTTCATCAGAAGTAAAACACTGAAACTGGCATGTCACGTATAAAAATAAATCTCAAGCGATAAAGCTGTATTCACAAAATATTTTGAAATAAAATACGTAGTGGCTTGCTTTCTATGTATTCTATTTCAAAAAATTTTGTGACTAAAGGACTTCTTTTTTGTGACCGAGGGCTGCTATTACTTTAATTTTACATGCCACTCCTTTTTGTAGGGCTACATTAAAGCAATGTGTACAGCAATAACCCGAAAACGAATGCTGAGCTGAAAACAGCCATTCAAGAGGTCATCGACAGCATCGATGTTCCAACACTTTAGCGGGTCATGCAGAATTTCGCTGTTCGTCTGGACCACATCATCACCAGAGATGGCACGCATATCGAACAAAAAAATGGTTCAAATGGCTCTGAGCACTATGGGACTCAACTGCTGAGGTCATTAGTCCCCTAGAACTTAGAACTAGTTCAACCTAACTAACCTAAGGACATCACACACATCCATGCCCGAGGCAGGATTCGAACCTGCGACCGTAGCGGTCTCGCGGTTCCAGACTGCAGCGCCAGAACCGCGCGGCCACTTCGGCCGGCTATATCGAACATATAACCTAAATTCGAATACCTGTAGTGACGTTTACCTGTTGAATAAAGCGTGTGCACGCCGTAGTTTGTAACTAATTTACGTTTTTTTTTCGTATAGTTCGATAATTGTCAATCTGTACCATGGTAAAGAACGTTACAGGTCGATAAACGTGATTTGTGACTAACTTATACGTTCTGTTCAGGCAGAAATTTTTCAAGTTCTCTCGTTTGTGAACTACTGCAGGGAGAAGTCCTTTAATATTACAGAAATAGTCTGCCATCATATATTTGTCCCATCTCCCTTGACAGAGCTCTTCCATAGTGTTGAGGTCCTGATGGAAACGCTCGCCTTGCTGGTCACTGACTTCTCCTAAATTGTCAGGGACTTTATCAAAATGACTGTATAGGAAATGGAATTTGACACGACAATAAATGCTGTAAACATATCAGCTATGAGGCTTCCAAAGTTAGCAGCAGTTTTACTGTTGAGGAAGTCTTCCACTGCCGCCACGAATAAAACTCATGGAGCCCTTTCCTCGATGTTCATCTTTGAGACAAATTATGGTTCAAATGGCTCTGAGCACTATGGGACTC
The DNA here is from genome assembly GCF_023898315.1 of Schistocerca nitens. Lineage (NCBI taxonomy): Eukaryota > Metazoa > Arthropoda > Insecta > Orthoptera > Acrididae > Schistocerca > Schistocerca nitens. Next base: position 47,609,797 of record NC_064622.1, on the reverse strand, counting down.
AACTGCTGAGGTCATAAGTCCCCTAGAACTTAGAACTACTTAAACCTGACTAACCTAAGGACATCACAAACAACCATGCCCGAGGCAGGATTCGAACCTGCGACCGTAGCGGTCCTGCGGTTCCAGACTGCAGCGCCTTTAATCACACGGCCACTTCGGCCGGCGACAAATTATGGATAGATATCATAGAAAACTATGACGTATTGTCCAACACAATTTAACATGTTCAATAAAATAATTAGTACCTTACACTGAGACGTCCCCTTAGAAAAATTGTGAATTACTGTGCTGGTAAACTTCTTACGTTATTGGATTTTCAACAGTAAACGGACACACAATTTTTAGCGCAACGCAATCTGACTTTCAATAATCCCAACAAAAGAATGGCCCTGACTAACAATAACCTATGCCTTTCATGAATCACTTACCTCACAAAAATCTTCGTTACTCAAACTACTGCAATACAGCGTCCGCCAGTACTGCCAGCTAAATAAAAGATTCTAACTACTGAAGGCGCTAACTACTGATAGCCATACTTAGCAAATGAAAGATTTTGATGGAGAACAAACAATGTATTTACCTTAATAATGTTCAAAAGTCATCATATATATATATATATATATATATATATATATATATATATATATATATATAGCAGTTCATGATATCCAGTATTACAAATTTACGCTTTCTGATGGACACGCGTCCAGATTATCCGCTCTCAAGGCTCTGCCATCTCTCTCCCCACATCCACCACTGCTGGCGGCTCACCTCCAACTGCGCAACGCTACGCGCTGTTCACATCCAACTGCCCTACACTACAATAGCAAACACTCCAACAATGCAAATGTGCCACAGACTGCTCTCAGCACAGTCTGTGATTTTCATACAGAGCGCTACGTGGCGTTACCAACATAAAAACCTAAACAGCCTACTTATAACACTACTAAAACATGACTGAGCGAAGCAACAGTTGGTTAATATTCTGAACGCTGCTTGATTTAACAAAAAAAATTAGACATGTGGTCGCGGGTTAGATAATGAGTGGAATTTCTCCTTGCAGAACGTTGCTTATCTCGGCTTAAATGTTAAGCACACCCTCTGTAATAATGCTCGATTTGTAGCTCACTTTATCCACTCACCACTGCGTATATGTTGCTAGGTGCCTGACTTCACCTACTCGCGATGTGGTTGGCGGCTGATTTACGCGCGGTCACCACGAGTGACGACTAGAAAGTTGTTCGTTTAAAGCAGCTCGCATATCTCTGAGGAACGCGTCGCTGTTGGTGTGCGGACATACGCCACGCTGGACATTTGCTACGATTTTACCTGCTCCGAAGGGCTGAGTCCCTTGTGTCCCCCCCACCTCCTCCTCCTCCTCCTCCTCATCATCATCATCATCATCATCATCACTTACTGAGCCTTTCCACTGGTTTGCTTAAGATAGAACCAGAATCTCTTTGGATTTTCCGCCACATTTCTAGAGAGAGTTTCGTTGTTGTAACTATTAAATGCATCTCGCACCAAATTTAGAGCCTCAGTAAAACTTCGCCAATCTTGCAGATTTTGCGTTCGTCTAAATTATACTTGCCTTTTTCGGTGCTCCTGCATCAGCTTTCTGTCGTGTTTTGTGTACCATGGGGGATCAGTTCAGTCTCTTATTAATTTATTTGGTATGAATCTCTCGAGTGCTGTTGATACTATTTCTTTGAACTTAAGTCACATATGGTCTTCACTTACATAGTTTGGAAGGATTGGAAACTGCCTCTTACAAAGACGTCAACTGAATTTAAAAGATATATTTTGCGTTTACTTTTGGTGAATTTCTTTGCTACGGAACTGAGCCTCGCTACGACTGTAATCCCTGTATCCGTCGTGATGCTCAGGATTATTTGTGGCTAAGAGGTCTAGTGTGTTGTAACCATTTACAATTTGAATGGCCTCGTGGACTAATTGTTCAAAATAATTTAAAAAAACATTTAGAACAATTACGGAAGTTGTTTTCTATCCACAATAGGGTCTGAAAATAGGTTTTTGTTAACATAAGGAAGGTAGATTGAAGTCACTGCCAGCTATAATTGTATGAGTGGGGTACCTATTTGTGATGAGACTCAAGTTTTCTTTTGAACTATTCAGCAACTGTTTCATCTGTGACCGGGGGCCGGTAAAAGGAGCCAGTTATTAATTTATTCCGGTTGTCGAATATAACTTCTGCCCATACTAAGTCACAGGAACTACCTGCTTCAATGTCGCTTGTGAGCTGGAACACACATTAAATTATTTTTCTTTAAGTTGTGCTTCTTGTGTCTGTTGTAATGCAGAACATTACAATTACGGCTTTTCCCTCCAAAACCTAGGATGCTTTCTCTGTGCCCCTGTAAATACCAGAGCTAAACAATGTAGAACACCTACGTACGTTACAAGCATACCATTCTGTATTCCTTCATTTCCTTATTTCTAACATTTTAAAATTGTACGTCGACTTTCGATGACATGTCAATCATAGATGATCATATCTCTATATATTGAACGTATTTTCAATCATGTTTTGAACACTGTCCCGTTACACTTTATTAACTAACGCTTCGCCGCAAGGGATATCGCATTTTAGAGAGTAAATTAATATGGAGTATGTCGTTCTTCTTTTCAAACATTCACATACCCACTTCTTCTTTCCTTATTGTGTTTTGGGCATTAAATTGTAGTAATTAAAGTAGGCACAAATGCAGCGATCAAAAAGAAATGATTAGCGTACATTCGCATTCCCTTTACATAGTTCCTTTCTCGTTGCTCTCATGGCGATGGGCTGTTTCTGTGGCAATCAGTAAGCGTGAAAGGAAGCTACCGTACAGACAGAGGGATCTATATTTATATTAGGCAAAACTAATTACATACTGACATAATCGTCGATATTGCTTTCGTTTCCCAAAAGCTATAAATATTTCTATTTCGGAAAAGAAGCTCTGTATTTGGCCAAGATGTCGAAGAAGAAGGTCCCTTACGTACTGGTTGTATCGAGTAAGATGTGGAGACGGCGGTTTGAAAGCGGACGGAAGTAGGAAGGGCGTCCCTTACCTGAAGGAAAGCTACCTGGCGAAGGGGCAAGTGTGGCAAATGTCCGGCATTCGTCGCCGTTATATGTCCTTCAAGTTAAGACAGGTTCAAAAACGTAACAGTCAATGAAGCCAAAACGTAGCGACTGGTGATGCGTTTTTGACCTTAGTAAAGTTGAGACAAGCTGTAGAGTAGACTTGGCCACTGTTTCTATGTTTCGATACAGTGTATCGATACGTGGAACTGTTTCAGTGTTTCGGAACGGCTGTGGTTCACTGTTTCGAAACAGTGGTGTTTCATTCCGCCCCTGTTTCGGATAACCGCACCAGATTCGATCTCGAGCCAGACACAGAAACTGTATCGTTGTTTCAAAATAAGGCTGTTTCAGTCCACCTGCGCTTGGAACGGACTAATTGTATCGAAACAGTGATGTTTCATTCCGCTCTGTGTCGTAGGAGATTCGGGCTCGGCACAGATACTGAAACACAACATAACACTTCATGAAACACTTTCAAGAGTGTCGAATTCTTTTCGACAAGCAATAGAATGAAGCTTAAGATATCCGAAAATAAATCGTCGTTTGTTGCTGACTGTCCTATTACGAAATGGCGTAACATCTGCTTTATAAACACTAACCAGACAATGAAACAACGCATACTATTCACATTCAAAATAATAAATATGTGAAAATCATTCGATTAAATTACACTTTTTTGATAACATACGCTTCTCTTTTCATGTACAGTAATCGTATTAAGAAACGCAAGTAAGCCTACAACATTTTGAATAAAAAAAGGCGTAGAGTGACAGTTCTTAGACACATACATAAATTTGATCTAGGTATAGTTGCAAGCAATCTGTTTGACATATCACTGATAGTGTAATGGTGAACGGGAAGGGTTGGGAAGCATGGTGACTTTATAGTAACGGTTCGAAACACCTTGAAAGAAAAAATTTTTTTCTGTTATATTTTGTTATTTATTCGAATTATTTGGCGTTATTTGTGAGTCTATAGTCACTGTGCCTATTATCCACAATGATTCCCTTCGTGTGCATGGAAATTAGCAGGATGGGTATATTACCCATACTAACGGAATGTGGGAATCCCAGTAGCATATCCGTTGTTTCTGCAGTTTGCTCCTACCTCCAGTTCCTTTCGTGGTGGCTCTTCTGTCTTCAGCTATGGCTGTCCTCAGCCAATTGAAAAGTATGAAAGACACACAACACGAAAGCAGCGCATTTGCAGCAGGAAATACGAAACTGCCAAGACGCCCAGGTGATAGTTTCATACTTTCTGCGAAATGATTAGCGCTCTCGCACCTCATTTGTGTTTATATGGACATACTTATACAGTAGACATTCAAGATGATTAAATGTGTACGTTTATTAGATTAAAAAACACAAACCGTTTCACTGTTTCGAAACAGCGTATCGAAACATTTTATTGTTTCATTTGTTTCGAAACAGTTAAGTGTTTCAGTTTGCCCATCTCTACTGTAGAGACAGCGTGCGAGAAAGAGCCTGAGCAGGCTGGACGTGGGGGGGGGGGGGGGGGGGGAGGGGAAGAGGTACGTGGCGGTAGACGCCCGCCCCCGCCTTCGAGCGCCTTACCTGGAAACTGGTCTGGAGGAGGCTGGTGAGTCACCCAGCCCGGCGCAGCCCAGCCGTTCAAAAACTAGCGGCAACGGTTACGACGCAGCCCGGCTCGCCACGGCACGACAAGGCCAGCGAGGCTGAACCGTTCGGCAGTGGTGGGAGGCGCGGGCGCACACGGTCGCCCAGGCGACTTCCTACTTTCTCCTCTGCCCCTAAATATAATTTACTGTGATTCCAACTCTTCACGCGCCACAGTTGCGAAGGATTTTGAACGTAAAAGCAGCAAAATTCTGAAAGAAACAGCTCTTGACCTCAAAACCACTGCAGCTACACTAGCCAACAAATTTAAACATTTTTCTGCATCTGGTTTGTAAACAGGCCGATTTATCTGATTTTGGGATACTGGATTGACTGGTTAAATCTGTTTTACTCTGTCGCGTCACATTTCCTAAATACATAGGAGAATGAAAAATAGTAGTGGCGAATGTTACCAGAATTAAAACAAGAAATACGAATTCAGAACATAAGAACTCAATACCACTTAATATGTATATATGAGTATGACGCCAGTAGGTCTAAATTACACTGTGTAGTGTAACGACGCGTATGACTCAATGATTTTTGTTTGAAATATGACCATATGCAGACTTCGTCACCTACGTCGTTTACAAAACACTTCAAAAAAATTATTTAAATTCTTTTAAAGTTGTCTAAAAAGATTTTTGAACGAAGTTGTAATTAAAACACGTTCAGTTGAGTCGTTTGTTCAAAATTGTCAATCAGTCCTATTGTTTTGCGCAAACTTTTGAAATTTAGATGTCGTTTGTTTCTTCTTGGAAATTATATTCTTGCAAGTTATCTTATTTTTCCCATATTAAAATCAGACTGTAAAATCTTTAAGATTCAAAAAGTCGAAATCAAACTCTTCTGAAAATTAATATCTTGGAAAAATTCAGTAATAATTCTTCCTCAATATAACTCTTCATAAATAATTCTCGAACACGTATTTAAGCTTTAGAGCATACACTGTTTTATTGTCTTCGTATATGCTACATACAGATGTGAACATCAGACTCGACAAAACAGAACTGAACAAAATACAATATAAGCTAAACATTCTGTGACGTCATTACAATGAAAAATTACAAATTTTTATTTATTTGAATGTTGGGGGTTCGACACAACAACCCGGTCACAGGATCTTCTGCTGCTCTTTGGCCGTTGACCCGCGACGTCTAGTGGCCAGCAATTTTCTTTCTGGTTCTGGCAATGAAGAGGCCGTTTCCGCGAGTTGCGCTGCTCTCTCCAAAGATGAAACATACAAAACAAAAATACAAAACTTTAAATATTTTACAAACATAACAAAATATTACAAATACATAAACAAAACACTAAATTAAACTTAAATTTACGTGCTAACTCAGCTGATCCTTGTGGATGGGTGACGCTTGAATTTCGCGTCCCATTACATCACTGAACAGCGAAAGCAACCGGTGCACATACCTAACATCGTGTAGGGTCCCCTGGAGCACGCAGAAGTGCCGCACCACAACGTGGTATGGACTCTACTTACGTCTGAAGTAGTGCTGGAGGGAACTGACACCATGAATCCTGCAGGGCTGTCCATAAATCCGTAAGAGTACAATGGGGTGGATATCTCTTTTGAACAGTACGTTGCAAGGCATCCCAGATATGCTCAATAATGTTCACGTCTGAGGAGTCTGGTAGCCAACGGAAGGGTTTAAACTCAGAAGCGTGTTCCTGGAGCCACAATGTAGCAATTCTCGACGTGTGGGGTGTCGCATTGTCCTGCTGGAATTGCCCAAGTCTGTCTGAATGCACAATGGACAGGAATGGATGCAGGTGATCAGACAAGATGCTTACGTATGTGTCACCTGTCAGAGTCGTATCTAGATGTATCAGGGGTCCCATATCACTCCGACTGCACACGCCCCATACCATCATAGAGCCTCCACCAGCTTGAATTGTCCCCTGCTGACAAGCAGGGTCTACAGATTCAGAGGGTTGTCTCCATACCTGTACGCGTCCATCCGCTCGATACAATTTGAAACGAGACTCGTCCGACCAGGCAACATGTTTCCAGTCGTCAACAGTCCAATGTCGGCGTTGACGGGCCCAGGCGAGTTTTAAGGCTTTGTGTCGTGCAGTCATCAAGGGTACAAGAATGGGCCGTCGACTCCGAAAGTCCATATCAATGATGTTTCTTTCGATGGTTCGCGCGCTGGCACTTAATAATGGCCCATCATTGAAACCTGCAGTAATCTGCAGAAGGGTTGCACTTCTGTCCCGCTGAGCGCTTATCTTCAGTCGCCGTTCGTCCCGTTTTTGAAATATCTTCGATGTTTCATCAGATTCTTGATATTCACGGTACACTCGTGAAATGGTCGTACGGGAAAATCAAGTCCATCGCTACCTCAGAGATGTGTGTCCCATCGTTCGTGCACCGACTATAACGTCACGTTGATAATCTGCTATTCTAGCAGCAGTAACCGGTGTAACAAGTGCGGCACACTCTTGTCTTACATAGGCGTTGCCGACCGCAGCGCCGTATTATACCTGTTTACATATTTCTGTATTTGAATACGCATGCCTATACCTATTTCTTTGGCAATCGGCATAGTTCATAACATATTTTCAATCTAAATATTCAAATAGGTGTGAATTTCTAAGGGACCAAACACACACACACACGCACACACGCACGCGCGCGCGCGCGCGCGCGCGCCCGAGTGAGGGCTCGAACCTCCGCTGGGAGGGGCGGTGCCTCAAACCGTGCCACTTCAATCTTCTTTGGTGGCAACGATGCTCTTTCTTTTGTCTGCTCTCCCTAAAAATATCCCAACAGTAGCTGTACATCATCGCACGAGGCAGTGACCTTAATAACGGTGTTCCACCGGTCGGATGTGTTGGTGAACGTGTTCACCCTGCTAATCGCTTACAGTTCCCAAATTTTATGGGGAGATATTGAAATGGGAATCTATAAAGTGTATTTTAAGCGACATTCTACACTAATTTTCTTATGGCTGTGTAATGGATCAAATGGTTCAAATGGCTCTGAGCACTATGGGACTCAACTGCTGAGGTCATAAGTCCCCTAGAACTTAGAACTACTTAAACCTAACTAACCTAAGGACAACACACACATCCATCCCCGAGGCAGGATTCGAACCTGCGACCGTAGCGTGTAATGGATCATTCAAAATCGAAACACAGATATCACCTGTGTTGTTCAAAAAGTCCACCAAGCAGCTTAATCGCCGGCCGTGGTGGCCAAGCGGTTCTAGGCGCTACAGTCTGGAACCGCGCGGCCGCTACTGTCGCAGGTTCGAATCCTGCATCGGGCATGGGTGTGTGTGATGTCCTTAGGTTAGTTAGGTTTAATTAGTTTTAAGTTCTAGGGGACTGATGACCTCAGAAGTTAAGTCCCATAGTGCTCAGAGCCACTTGAACCAAGCAGCTTATTCGATATTTGTGAGGAAAGTATCGAAGGTTCCATCATTTATTAATTTTCTTATTTTTGGTCCAACAAATATACATTATTTCAGTTTTGCTTCATTCAATTTGGGAAACTTTTCTACCAATTAATTGAAGGACCGATCTCCCGTATCAGGAATTTCTTAGTAATTCCTTCATAAGGCCCTTAAAAATTCAAAATTTGTACATGCTAGAACATTTTGAAAGGTATATTCGGATTGCACAGGCAAAAATACATATGAATTGATCTCTTACATCCCAAATATGAAGTGGCTGTTCTGTTGTGATTAATAGTGAAACACAGTGATCTGTACCATTTGTTAAAATTGTAACACTCCCGATCGCTATAAAAATATAATTACTTTTGTAATTTATTTTTTAATTTGATTAGGACTATCAGAATTTCTAAATAATTTTTCAAATAAAGTTAAATTTATAATCTGAATTTTATTGAGATTAAGACTATTAAAATTTTTAACAAAATAATAGTAAGACTAGTCTCCATTACATTTCAGCTGTGTCTCGCAAATTTTAATCCAAGAATGGCGAAACCTGAAAGCAGAGCTTAAAACCGGCGAACAAACGAAAATAGGAAATCCAATACTAGAACAAAGTGCTTAGGATTTGTAGACAACCTGATTATTCTATGTCAGGACACTGAAACAGTGCAGAAACAAGTAGAGAAATTCTTAAAGGAACAACACAAAGATCAGGATTCCAAATATCGTTTGGAAAAACAAAATACTTATCTAGAAATTTGCACTTAGCACCCAAAGTTCTAAAAACTATACACAGGAAAAGCTAGAGACTTTTTAGGTTCACATATTTAGGCGAAACCATTCAAGAAACCAACCTGGAAAAGATTGAATAAGAAATTCGTTGTCACAAAATGGAAACAGTTCTAATCCTTACAAAAGACATATTGCACAAAACGTGCATCTCAAAATGCTCCAATCTGGGCACTAATTCACAGTAATCAAACCAGTCTTTATGAGGATGAAAAAATCATTTTAAACAGAAAGTGGGGCATCGAAGCAATCCAAAAGAGAACGAAAAGTAATACGGAAACTTTTACGTCCAAATTACACTGGAGAAGGCTCGTACAGACTAGGAACAAATAAACAAAATGAAAAGTGTTGCTACATTTGTCAATACGTGGAAAAAGCAGGCTAAAATTTTTTGATCATATGAAAAGAATGTAACCAACAAGATTAGCTAGACAGGTTGCGGAATTCTACAAAACTCGCGGTAGAGCAAAAATATAAACAATAAAATGAATCACTCCAGTAAAAGAAGACCTGAAGTGGCTATAACAGAACTTGATGTACCAGACAGAATAGTTTCTGGCACAAAATTCACAACTGGGCAGTTCTCCCGGGAAAAAGGAAAGCACAAGATGGCCAGGAAAGAGAACATTCTGAGACACCACATGGTCCAGTAGGTTCTAAAAATGTATAATAATAATAATAATAATAATAATAATAATAACAGTAATAGTAGTAGTAATAACTCAAAAACATATATATCACAATAAAAATAAGTTGTTTACATTAAGTGTTTGTACATAGCTTCTGATTCAGCAAAATGCATAATGTGAAAAGCTTTCGACCGAAAATAAAAGAGATTCGTGTGTCACGCAACTAATTTAAACACTACTACAGCAACAAACTCTCACAACTGCAACAATGAGTTAATTTAAACAATGTAAACTCGACGTATGCTCTCACGGCAGTGATCACAGGACAACAAATTGTGGCTGTATGACTATCTAAATTGGGGAAATTCTGCTTTTCTTTCAATCCTTTTCACTTCTATTCAGGGGAGTATGGCTGTCTTTCTGTTACTTTTCTTAACGGAGATTCATTCTCTTTCTGCCCTGTTTTACTCAACTTCCTATGCTTGCTACACAGGTCTAGTTGTGGGCCCTTGAACTGTCAGATACACAGGGTGAATCAAATGCTCCTATCTACGTGTTTTATGCAAACTGCGTCGCCTTCAAAAACGACATGTGAGATTTTCATATTCTCTCGATTTCTGCAAACGATTAGTCGTACAGAAAACATGAACAGGATCTATTTGTAGGAAATTTAATGCACTTAAATTTTGTACTGGGATAGGTTTTCGCTGTAGGCAGCAGTTTTCGACTTATTTAAGAAAAGCGTGGATGGAGGTCACTTCTGTACATTTTTTCTTGAATAACTTGAAAATCCTAGCCTACAACGAAAAAGTATCCCAGGACAAACTTTGACTACATTACATTTCCTATAAAAAGATACTGTTTATTTTATTCTGTAGAACTAATAGTTTGCATGCAACTGGCAAGAGAAATGAAAATCTTGAAAGTAGTATTTGAAGGCGTTGCGGGTTGCATAAAACCCGTATGTATGGATAGCTGAAAACATCCTGTACAGCTAACAGCAAGTAGGCTTGGGAATGTGTGTGCGCTTCGGCATAACTTTTACTGCTGGAAGAAAATATACTGCCAGGAAAAGCAAGGATCCAAGTTCGATTCCTGGTCTGGCACATAGTTTTAAATTGTCACGTTCATTGCTCATGTGCCGGCCGTGGTGGTCGAGAGGTTCTAGGCGCTACAGTCTGGAACCGCGCGACCGCTACGGTCGCAGGTTCGAATCCTGCCTCGGGCATGGATGTGTGTGATGTCCTTAGGTTAGTTAGGTTTAAGTAGTTCTAAGTTCTAGGGGACTGATGACCACAGCAGTTAAGTCCCATAGTGCGCAGAGCCATTTTCTTTCATTGCTCATGTAATCACTTTGAAATCACTCCGCCGTGGTAGAGTGGAAGACTCGTTCACCAAACGTAAACGCTTTTGTCAGAAAATATCAAATGTTACCTTCATATAAACTAATGCATTGTTGCTGGTTTAACTGTACAAATGCTACATTATTACTGCCATTGTGCCACCCCTTTATTCGAGTTGTTACCACACTGAGATTTACAGCTACGTTCTGTTTCTTGCAGGTACGTGTTCCCGGGACCGCCGCCGTCGATACGAGCCGCTGGCGACGTGAGTGAAATGCAATATACGCCACATTCCACGCAAATTTCCCGCGGCGGCGGAGTTAACGCTTAATGGCCTTCCGCTCCGGAGGAATTCTCATCTAATTAGTCAAAAGGCGCGCCGAAACGTCAAGTACTAATGTTGGCCCAACTCTGCTACACAGAGACGGCGCCCCAGCTTCGTCACAATTGTTGCAATTTACACACACACACACACACACACACACACACACACACAGAGAGAGAGAGAGAGAGAGAGAGAGAGAGAGAGAGAGAGAGAGAGAGAGAGACTGTAGGCGCCACAAGTGTATTTTAAACTAAACTTTGTAGTGTGACGCTTGCCTCCCTGTGCATACGAATGTTCCCTTCTCCTGAAGTTAAATCTGAGCAGATCCGCCGCTCTTACAGGGGAACCTGACCATCGCAACCCCCCTCAGATTTAGTTATAAGTTGGCACAATGGATAGGCCTTGAAAAACTGAACACAAATCAATCGAGAAAACAGGAAGAAGTTGTGTGGAACTATGAAAAAAAATGAGCAAAATATACAAACTGAGTAGTCCATGTTAAACATAGGCAACATCAAGGACAGTATGAGCTCAGGCGCGCCGTGGTCCCGTGGTTAGCGTGAGCAGCTGCGGAGCGACAGGTTCTCGGTTCAAGTCTTCCCTCGAGTGAAAACTTTGCCTTCTTTATTTTCGCAAAGTTATGATCTGTCCGTTCGTTCATTGACGTCTCTGTTCACTGTAATAAGTTTAGTGTCTGTGTTTTGCGACCGCTCCGCAAAACCGTGCGGTTAGTAGACGAAAGGACGTGCTCTCCAATGGGAACAAAAACATTTGATCGCAAGGTCATAGGTCAACCGATTCCTCCACAGGAAAACACGTCTGATATATTCTATACGACACTGGTGACGGCACGTGCGTCACAAGACAGGAATATGTTGTCGACCCACCTAACTTGTAGACTTGGCGATTGGGTAAAAAGATTCTTCTACCTTGCCCGATTTAGGTTTCAATCGCACACTTTTCCCTTTTAACGTTTTCAAATTTTTCCGTGTGTAGACCGTCAAATCCTACATATATCCAAGCAAATTTGAACATGTCCTGGAATTTTGGAGGGCGAAGTTGATTATGTGTGAGTGCCTGAACTTTGATAATTGGCTGAAAATAAAAAAAATTAAACTTTTCACTCGAGGGAAGAATCTGAACCAAGGACCTCTCGTTCTGCAGCTGCTCACGCTAACCACGGGACCACGGCGCTCATGATTTCAGACTATCCTCGATGTTGCATATGTTGCGCATGGACTACTCAGTTTGTATATTTTGCTTACTTTTTCATAGTTCTACACGACTTATTCCTCTTTTCTTGATTGATCTGTGTTCAGTTTTTCAAGGCCTATCCACTGTGCCAACTTATAACTAAATCTGAGGGGGGTTGCGATGGTGAGGTTCCCTTGTTAGTAAATTCACATTTATCGAAATCAAGTTGCCTTGACAGATTCGTAAAGCAATTAGATTAATGTCGATAAAAGAGGTTGGTGGTTTCATTGTTTATTTCCGACAAATGATCTTAACAGCATCTGATCTCCGACATCTCAGTCACCACCACCACCACCACCAAATACTCATAACTCTACGCGACAACTTGGACACTAAACAGTCTACCGTCATCTTCGAAATTATTAGCTTCCATTCGAGCGCTACCACCAGCGACGTCTTTTGTCAAAGTAATCTTGACTGCTACGCCACTCGCTCGATTAACTTTAGACTAATACAACCATGCCAATAAACCACGATTCTGTAAAAACTCTATCGTGAATGTATGAAACTGCTTCAAACATCTGATTACCTTTACAAATGAGTTAACCTGTTTTCGAGCAAACAAGGGAGAAAAAGTTTAGGAACGCTTTGAGAGTATGCTGAAAATTTGTGGGAAGCCGCCAGACGCTCTTTCTCAAATATTGGAAGAAAAAAAGTCTCGATAATTTGCGCGCAGTCTCAAGCGAAATCTGGTTCTTTCCGTATCTCAGTGGTTATTACGTCATATCTCTTGAGCTATGTGTCGTAAAGGGATGTAATTATAGAGGTACGTTCAGTGATAGATGTGGATACTGTAGGCAAAATCTGTTGTGAATAGAGGTATTAGTAAAGTAGTAAATTAAAAAGTCTTGCCTGAAGCTGAAGTTTTACTTCTTGAACAGCGGAAATGTAGTAAACGATAAACTTTTATCCTTTAATTATTTTGTGGAAGGGTGTCAGTGAGAAAAAGTTTAGAAAAAGATTAAGTTGTGCGTGAAGTCTGTGTGAGTCGCTAAGTGCTTTAATTCTCAGAAACTGGAAGAAAATTGTCTGGGTCATTTGCGCGCCCTGAGTTACGACGCCTCAAGATATACGTATACAGTTTCCAACGTTAGTTATTTGTCTTTTTGTGTTCAAAACTTCAACGTAAAATTATACCGCATAATGAAGTGTTTTAAATGTTTCAAATCGGCCATTAATCACACGAAATACTGAAAATCAAATTTTTGTTGCCCTTCAAAGCCGTTATGTAGGCAACGCGTAATTCGGACTCCGTGCTGGTCTAGAAATTTTGTGATATACGGGGTGTACATAAAGTCTGGGAACACTTTCAATTATTAGAATGAGGTTTTCACTCTGCAGCGGAGTGTGCGCTGATACGAAACTTCCTGGCAGTTTAAAACTGTGTGCCGGACCGAGACTCGAACTCGGGACCTTTGCCTTTGGCGGGCAAGTGCTCTACCAACTGAGCTACCCAAGCACGACTTCACGCCCCGTAGGAGACGAGGTACTGGCAGAAGTAAAGCTGTGAAAACGGGGCGTGAGTCGTGCTTGGGTAGCTCAGTTGATAGAGCACTTGCCCGCGAAAGACGAAGGTCTCGAGTTCGAGTCTCGGTCCGGCACACAGTTTTAATGTGCCAGGAAGTTTCACTTTCAATTATTGATTGCACAAGAACTAAACATTGTACAGATGTCATATATATTGAATTTTGAAGAGAAACTCTGGAAGTTTTTTTTCCCCATGATTCTTAGATGTTCTCCCATCATGATGTGAGCGCTATTATGGCTGAAGCCCAACATGAGCCGAATGTTTTCTACCGTCCGCCGTCGGTCATTTCCAACGGTAGCATTCACCGGAGCAATGATAGAAAGCGTAATGACGCAATAAGCCTGTTCTCGCAGATTGTCATCATTGAATAACGCCCTGCCTTCTCGATATCGTATATTCCACGCAAACACAGGCGTATGTGATATACTGAGTTCGCAACACACAGCGGGCATTCGGGTTGAATTCCACTTCCCGACAATCCTACTGCAGTAAAAACCTGCACACCTCGCTGTTCCTCATTCCCGACCTCCGTAGAGAAGTCGGACGGACACACGACTCTCTAATCTTAACATCTAGCACGTCTACCGGATAAATGGCATAGCGGTGAACATTCGCGATGTTCCTTCATGATTCCCAATAGAGTAAAGGTCACTCCCCCCCCCCCCCCCCCCACACACACACATACACCTACCTGCGTTACCAACGTCCGCGCCATGTACATAAAGTCCGGGACCACTTTCAATTATTTATTGCACAAGAACCAAACATTGTACAGATATCATACATACGGAATTTTGAAGAGAAACCCTGAAAGTTCGTTTTCACGTGTCCGCCACAGCGTAGTTCGGTAATTTGCCGATAGTCGGCGCTAGTCGCAAACCTGGCGAGTTCAGGTGCGAAGAGAGCTTTCTGTGTGTTGGAGTTCGACAAAAACAGGAGTGGTAC